>NC_035440.2:22990394-23342312 GCF_002127325.2 Helianthus annuus | reverse complement strand
GACGCAGTTGGATGAGCTTTTAGCTAAAGGCTTTATTAGACCTAGCTCGTCTCCTTGGGGAGCGCCAATCTTGTTCGTTAAAAAGAAGGACGGATCGATGCGTCTGTGCATCGATTACCGTGAGCTTAACAAGGTCACTATCAAGAATCGGTATCCGTTACCCAGGATCGACGATCTGTTCGATCAGTTGCAAGGAGCAAGTTATTTCTCCAAGATTGACCTGAGGTCAGGTTATCATCAGTTGAAGGTCAAGGAGGAAGACGTACACAAAACAGCGTTTAGGACTCGTTATGGACATTACGAGTTCCTAGTGATGCCGTTTGGGCTCACTAACGCACCAGCCGCGTTCATGGACCTCATGAATCGCGTCTGCAAACCCTATTTAGATAAGTTCGTTATCGTCTTTATTGACGACATTCTTATCTACTCGAAGAGCCAAGCTGATCATGAGAAACACCTTCGTTGTATTCTCAAACTTTTGTATCAAGAGAAGCTTTATGCCAAATTCTCGAAGTGTGAATTTTGGCTTCGAGAAGTCCAATTCCTTGGACATGTTGTAAGCGAGCGTGGTATCCAAGTAGATCCCGCTAAAGTAGAAGCAGTCATGAACTGGCAGGAGCCGAAGACTCCTACCGAGATTCGCAGTTTCCTCGGATTGGCAGGATATTATAGGAGATTTATCGAGAACTTTTCAAGGATTGCTGCGCCCCTAACCTCATTGACCCGTAAGAAGGTTAAGTTTGATTGGGGCCCTAAGCAGCAGGAATCCTTTGACATTCTGAAGCAGAAGCTGAGCAATGCGCCAGTATTGACATTGCCCGATGGTATAGATGAATTTGTGGTGTATTGTGATGCATCACATACTGGCATGGGTTGCGTACTCATGCAGAAAGGCAAAGTCATTGCCTATGCTTCTCGCCAGCTAAAGGTGCACGAGAAGAACTACACCACCCACGATTTGGAATTGGGTGCGGTTGTATTTGCATTGAAGCTATGGAGACATTACTTGTATGGAACCAAGTGTATCATTTATTCGGATCACAAGAGTCTTCAGCATCTGTTCAATCAGAAGGAATTGAACATGCGTCAAAGGCGATGGATGGAAACCCTCAATGATTATGACTGTGAGATAAGATACCATCCAGGCAAGGCAAATGTGGTTGCCGACGCCTTAAGTAGAAAGGAAAGGGTTAAACCGATCAGAATCAATGCCAAGCGCATTGAAATAAGGAATAATTTGAATGAAAGGGTGTTAGCTGCACAGAAGGAAGCTGTGCTGGAAGCTAACTATCCTGCAGAAAAGTTGGGAGTAACTGAGGAGCAGTTATCCCACGACAAGGATGGAATGTTACGACTAAACGGACGAATATGGGTTCCAGTATATGGAGGACTTCGGGATGTTATCCTCCAGGAAGCCCACAGCTCTAAATATTCCGTTCATCCTGGAGCTGATAAGATGTACCAGGATTTGAAATCAAACTACTGGTGGATTGGTTTGAAAAAGTCCGTGGCCGAGTATGTGGCCAAATGTTTGACTTGTGCGCAAGTCAAGGCCGAGCATCAGAAGCCGTCAGGTTTGCTTCAGCAACCTGAAATTCCCAAATGGAAATGGGAAATGGTGACAATGGATTTTATCACCAAGTTACCAAAGACGAAAAAGGGAAATGATACCATATGGGTCATAGTAGACAGACTGACTAAGTCAGCTCATTTTCTACCCATCAAAGAGACGTATAGCTCAGATATGTTGGCTCAATTATACGTCGATAAGATTGTAGCATTACATGGTATACCTATATCTATTATCTCCGATAGAGATACTAGATATACGTCGCATTTTTGGAAAAGTTTCCAACAATCGTTGGGCACTCGTTTGAATTTTAGTACGGCTTACCATCCTCAGACCGATGGTCAGAGCGAGCGTACTATTCAGACTTTGGAAGACATGCTTCGAGCATGTGCGATCGACTTAGGTGGTAGTTGGGATAAGAACTTACCACTGATTGAATTCTCCTACAACAATAGCTACCATTCCAGCATAAAGGCTGCGCCTTTTGAGGCCTTATACGGTAGGAAGTGTAGATCGCCCATTTGTTGGGCAGAAGTTGGAGATGTCCAGTTGTCTGGACCAGATATCGTCTTTGAGACGACAGACAAGATCGTTCAGATCCGTGATCGTTTGAAAGCTGCCAGGGATAGGCAGAAAAGTTATGCGGATCCTAAGCGCAAAGATTTTCACTTCGATGTGGGTGAAAAAGTGTTGCTTAAAGTATCACCTTGGAAAGGTGTAATGCGATTTGGAAAGAAAGGCAAGCTAAGCCCGAGATATATAGGACCTTTCGAGATAATCGAACGTGTCGGGGCAGTCGCTTATAAGTTAAACTTGCCTGAAGAGCTTAGTGCTATTCATAATGTGTTCCATATCTGTAATTTGAAGAAGTGTTTCGCTGACGATTCACTGGTTATACCGCATACAGATATACACATAGACGAAAGTCTAAAATTTGTGGAAAAACCTTTGTCGATTGAGGATCGACAGGTAAAGAAGCTTCGAAGGAAGCATGTGCCTATTGTAAAGGTCAAATGGGATGCCCGTAGAGGTCCCGAATACACGTGGGAAGTGGAATCCACGATGCAAGAGAAATATCCCCATTTGTTTGAATAAATCTCGGGGTCGAGATTTCTTTTAAGGGGGTGAGGATGTAACACCTCGAAAAATTTCGTCCAATAATGTCTTGACACGTGTCATAAGGTTCCGTTATGTGAAAACATACTTTAGAGGGACTAAAAGTGACAAACAGTGAAAACTATGGAACGTAAGGGTCCAAAGTGTCAACAATGGATAAATAGGCTCTATGATAACCCTACATAATGTTTATAACCTTAAACGGATGGTTCATGGATCATACGACGCGGAAATTGCACAAAAGTGAAGTATTGTAAACTATAGGGGCCAAAAGTGTCAACATGTTTAATTTATACCTCTGAGTGAACTTTTGGCAGACCCGAAGCTTTGTATAGCTAAAATATACTCACTAGAATATGTGGTAAAAATTTCATGAAGTTTCGTCAACGTATGAGAAAGTTATGGCCAAAACCGTACTTAAGGGACTAAAAGCGTCAACGTCGAATTTCAGGGCTTTTCGGTTGAGCGCAAAGTTATCCGAGGGCATTACCATGTTGGTAAAAGTCCTAAGGCTCTTAGAAACCAAGATTGGGGGTTTGCGGGTCGAGAAAAGTAGCCGAAACATCGCATACAAGCTCAGGGACCATTTCTGCCAAAGTTTAAAAGTTGTTGGCTGATCAGGAGGGTCAGGCGACCCGCCTGGGAAAGCCCAAGCGGGCCGCGTGGGTTGCCCAGCGACAGAAATTCGAAAAATGGGTAGTTTGGCCCGAATTTGATGTTGGTAACAGCTGGTGGCACCTCCAATTGAGCCAATAACATTCCTTGCATGCCTACATCAACAGTAAACCTCAAAAACTCTGCTTTAAATCCGAATTCATCTCATTTCTTGGCATTTACAATTGTGAACAAGAACACCAAGACTTGCAAGAGCTCTCAAAGCTTCTCTGGAGATAATCTGATCATCAAGGCCGACTTCTAGTGTCCACTAAACTCCTATAGAACCTTTGTAAGCTTTCAATTCGTTCCTTAATCCATTCTTGTTGTGATTATTGATAAAAGTCAAACTGGGTGTTCATAACCTTTGACTTTCCGATTAAACGGATTTCTTTCAGTCATTTCTCGAATTGAAACTTGTTATAGATTGGTATTTATGTGGGAAACAAACCCTCTAAAGGGTACTACCTGATTCCCACTACATGCATGATGAATGTCGAGTCAAACCTATTTCTAAAAAGTCAACAGAAACGATTTTTGTGAAAAATGACATGATTAATGATATAGATGACATGCAACCTGATTGATCATTAAAAATAACTCGCAATACATATAAGAATGTGTTTTAATCATCATCAACTCGACGATCTATAGTATAGCCACGAATCGGAACCGAAAGTCTTGTAAAACGATTATTTCGTAGACTATCGATTCGGATTCGTACATGCATGTTCGAGATCTGTATTGGAAAGTATTTTTGACTATTTTTATTTTAGTTAAACTTTCTGGAATTTTCTTTGATTGAGTCTATGCTTAGTCTATTCGAATGCATGTTTCCGATTTGTGCATAAAGTTGACTATTTTGCCCTTTTTGATTTAAAACGGGATTTTTGGAAAAGTGAAAGGATAGAAATCTTTATTTTTAATATATGAACTTGCACCGAAAATTTCGGATCAGTTGGTGGTCCAGATTTTGAGTTATGGCCATTAGCGTAAAACTATGTTCTTAATTTACATAAACGGCCCTTTTCGCATATGACCTATTTCTGGCCACGTTTTGGTATAAAACTTTTTACCAACTGATGTATTATAATATTCTGGAAATTTTGATGATTTTTAATTAATTTTTGGCTGAACGGATCCTAGATCGCCTAGTCATTTCGGCTTATGTCGGTTTTGACCGTTTTAGTCATAAAATGAGTTTTTCACCTCCTTTTGACCCGAAACCTTTTTCTACTGATTTTATATGATGAATAAATTATTATAAGACTTCTGGAAATATAAAAATCTCAGATTTAATTTGAAAACCCGAAAACGCCCTTAAATCGCATATTTAGCGTTTTAAGCGCATAGTAAGCGTTATACTTGTTTTAAACATATAAGACCTATACCTACTGATGTGTTTAGCATATTTTCATATAAAAACAGTAAGTATAAGTATATGAACTCAGACTTCCAGTTTTGGCACTTTTAGCCCTTGTGAAATTACTAAAATACCCCTACGGTGCATAGTTTGGTTTTAAAATGATAAATTTGATATATGGGTCATACCCTACTGATATAATATAATATATTAAGTATAATTACTGTATGAACCAGACCCGAAACTCAGATTTCAATTTTACTCTTTTATTATCTTTTAAATGACCAAAATGCCCTTCTAAGGCATAAATTGGGTGTAAAATTATTCCGGGCAATATAGAACATAACTTACTGATATAATATCATATTTTAAGCATATTATCTCAGGGAACTTGCATTTGAATCATTTGACTACCCGTACCGCCCTTTTCGCGTTCGGTTCGGTTTACGTAACTAGTTTGCGTAAATTGACCGAAACGGGTCAAACGATATCATTTTATTTCAAAATCCAGAATGTATTTAGTATACCCATATTATACAAGTATTCAAACTTGTCGGGTCTAAATCACATTCTATCCGGTCTTTCGCTTAATCGTGCGTAAACCGTATCATTCCTAAAACTAACCGGTCAAAGCTTAAGCTTAAATAAAAGGCCGTTAGGAATCTAATAGGTTAATTATAAACCTTTGTTCCAGATTAGGAAGCCCAGTAAAAGCTACCGCTCTTATCATTTGTGTTACATACTTACTCAGCTAAATACATTTTGACTTATTTTCCCTATACGGGCTTGGGGTACGGTATTTAAAATACCGCTTGATCGGGCGCACAAGTCCTGCACCTTATAGGTGTACAGTCTTGAATAGCTTGTGCGACTTCGTTTAAACAGTTTTGTCTTACTTAAAGGCTTTGGGGGGTTATTGACCGTGTCCCAGATATCCTTGGCATTATCTTACGAGATGGTCACGACCAGAGCACGGGGTGTAGGCGTACACCCGTCGTGTATAACTCTTTAATGTGGTGTGTCAATTAAATCTCTAGCCCGGACAGTAGATCCCGGGCCACCAGAGATATAAGTGCATGTAATTCGTTCACAAGTTTATATTATATAATTATCCCAAGTTAATAAAAATATTTATGCCTTGTGCATTTAAATAAATTTTCAATCATTTTCAAAATGAGTCAGTCGATTTGTATTTACCAGTGTAAACTGACGTATTTTTCCCAAAAGATTAAGTGCAGGTACTATACGGAAATAGGCTGGTTGTTTCCTAAGAGCGTCCACTATAGTCTCGCAAGCTCGGACGACAATTATTTGTTGAACTATTTATTTCTATTTTCATTTGATCCGCCTGTGGATCCATTTCAACTATTGTGATATTTATTATTACACTTTATTTAAAAGTTGAAATGTTTCTATTCTGCTTCCGCTGTGCATTATTATATTGTGTTGATTGTCTATGACGATGCCAACTACGTCACTGTACCCCACACCGGGCCCACCGGTGACACGTGGAAATGGGGGTGTGACACATGAGCTTTAAGTTTGCTGATGAATTGATTTAGAGATAATTTTGAAAAATTTGAGTCCTCCCTTAAATTCTTCAAACATTCACCCTATTCTATCGGTAATGCATCTGCAAATCTCTCCAATTTCTCAACATTTGACGGATATATCTCATGATCTTTCATATAATTCAGTAAAACACTATATCGGTCTTTAAGATCATCCAACGTTTCGTCTTTCAGACACACAAAATATTTGAACCTTTTTGCCCAACCATCTTTGCTCACTTTTCTATACCCCTCATCTAGAAATCCGTGATTCCAATCATTAAATCTTTCGAAATAATAGTTCTCCTGTTCATCAAACATCATTGCCATGTTTCGCAAAAACCCGACACGTGTTTGTTGAAAAATAAGCAAGCTAAGTGTGATGGAAAAGCAGACCAATATGATCAGATGAGCGGACCGGATGAGTCCAGATAAGCGGGCCGGACACACTGTACAATTTGGAGCGATCCAAGAAGAGAGTCCGATCGAGCGGTTCAAGATGTTAACCTGACGAGCGGTTCAAGATGTTGATCAGATAAGCGGCTTACAAAGTGAATTTGAAGCGATCCAAGGTCAATCCGACCGAATGAGCGATTCACAATGGTCCGGATAAGCGGTCCAAAAATGAAATTTTGAGCGAACCAGGTCAACCGACCGAATGAGCGATCCACACAACGTCCGGATGAGCGGTTCAGAACTGTTCGGTCGAGCGATTCATACTATGTCCGAATAAGCGGTTCATGCAATCGGACCTGTTTTTCCTTTGAATTTTGGCTCCAAACTTTCAAGGGTTTATCTCTATGCTATCGCGCACAATCTGTAAAAAATTGAGCGAATTCCGACCGTGAAATCTTCCCGAATCAGAAAAAGAAGGTGTAGAAGTAAGAAAAAGTGACGAAATCTGGCTAATTTCTGCAGAGAACCTCCTCCTGAGCTCTGATACCAATTGTAGGAAAGTATTCTGACCCAAACGAGTCGTTCAGAGGCTTTCTCCTTGGTTTCAGGTGCGGAATAACAAGAAACTAAGGTAGAAATAGCACACAGATCACTTTAACTACTTGTTTTACTGATTTGACGTTGATTACACTTCAAATCTCGCACCGACAGCACTTCGGCACGATTTCTCTAACTGTTACAACTGAAATCGCTCATAGGGTATTTATAAAGATCTGGAACCGCTTATTGGACAGGCCCAATAAGCGGTCCATACACAAGACACATAAGCGGTCCAGTATGATTGTCACTCGAGCGGTTCAAGCTAGTTGCTATTCGAGCGGACCAGCCTACTTGCCGTTCGAGCGGTCCAGCATATGACTGTTCGAGTGGTCCAAACCCTAATGGTCCATATGAGCGATTCAACCATTTAAACCTATACAATTTGACTATTTCTCGTATTTCGTTCATTTTACTATCAATCCTATTCTAAGACTCGAACGAAGATGTAGTCGACACACAACTGCACCAACAACGACAAACAAAGTGCAACTCAAAACGTAAATAAAAATAAAACTTTATATAGTTGACCCGCCTTGTTTCCGAACCAAAATTACATTATGGGTTATTCACCAAAACCCTTTTAAGTACATAATATTTTTAAATAGTGTTTAATAAGGATGAAAACCAAAAAAAAAATCTATACTATCTATAATAAGAGATTATGAGTTGATGTAAATCTGCTTACTTGTCAGCTTCTAAGCTATGCCACTTGGCGTTGCTGATGACATAATTCTGTTTACAATATTTATATCTACATAAATCTATTTCAAATATATAATCTGATTTTATTATTATAAAAAAAAGGTTTTCTTTAGGAGGGAACTTTGAAATTGCATGGGGAGAAGAAATTGCCATTAATGTACTGCTAGAAGTAATCATATCTTTCTCTCTCCTTCTTCTTCACACTTTTTATTCAAACTTTCTTCTCATTATGTAACTTCACTGATTCCATTTCACCATTTTCTTCTCATTTCAAAATGTCCGGCTCTTCTGTGCAAACTCTGTCATCCGGCAAGAAATCTGACGGTGAACCCCCATCTTTGTCACTCGGTTTCATTGATGATTTGAATCCGTCTAAAGATATGTGGAATCTCAAGTGTCGAATCATCCGGAAATGGGTTCAGTCCTTTCGGATGGATCTGATCTTGCTCGATGAGAAGGTATTAGTGTTTGTCAATCATCTTTGATGTTTTTTAACTCTTTTTATCATTTTCGTTTTGAGTTTTGTGTAATTTAGGGTTAGACAAAAAGAAACAAAGAAGAAAATCTTTTTGTTTGTTTTTTTTATGCAAAATAGATGATTATTGTAAATTGTCTGTTTGTTTGTCTGTTTAAAGAAAGAAAGATGGCTTTTTGTTTGTTTTTTGGATCCTTTATAATTTAGGGTTAGATATAAAGAACCAAAGATGAATATTTGTTTGGTTTGTTTATGGTCCTTCGTAGATGATTATTGTTTAGTGTTTTGTTTGTTTGTTTGTTTAAGGGTTATACGGTTATTTATTTTCTGTTTTGTGTAATTTAGGGTTGGTTTTTGGTCATTTATAGATACTTACTGTTTGTTTCCTTGTTATAGGATTAGGCACAATGAAACAAACATGAATATTAGTTACTTATTGATCCTACATATGTTGAGACTTTAGCCACATGTACCTTTTATATTTTTTTTGAGATACTGTTTGTTTGTTTGTTTGTTTCTAAAGTATGTGCTTTCACTTATTTGTCAGGGCCGTAAGATTCAGGCAGGGATTAAGGCTCCATTAATCCTTGTGTTTATCTCACAGCTTCATGAGGATGAAGTTGTTATTCTCTCCAGATTTGGTGTTGGAGAAAACACTGATGCTTACAAAGTTATTAACCATGGTTACAAGATTAACTTTTACCGATGTACGGTTGTTACACGTGCGAATGGTTGGCAAGGTGTTGATTACGGATTTAATTTCATCGCACATTCACACATTCTTAATGGAGATGGAAAGGATCTGCTCACGTGCGGTATGACTGTTTCTGATAATCTGTTATATGTTTTGCCTCCCTTTTCAATGTCACTAATTTCTGTTGCTATTTTTAACATTTTAGATGTTGCTGGAATTGTTGTCTCGTGTGGAGATATGGAAATCTTTCCTAATGAAAGAAAAAAGATGAATTTGGATCTTCAAGATGTCCAGTAATTTCTAATTTGCCATTTATATAAATTTGTTTGTGTGTTATGATTGTATTTAATACAATTCCAATGATTAGTTTATTTTATATAAAAGTTCATTAAATGGTTGTTCTTATTTAATACAATACTAATGATTAGATTATTTTATAAAAAAGTTCATTAAATGGTTGTTCTTATTTAATACAATATCAATGATTAAATGGTTGTTCTTTATTGCATTTAATGGTATAGTCATAGTAGATCATTTTCATTATTTAATGTAAATGATTAGTAAATCATATACTATATTCACAGTAAATGAGTGTATGAACTTTCAATGCTGTTCTTTTAATGCTATTCTTTGAGTTAAAAGATCTCCTATATGTTGTTCCTATAAGTTGGCTATTTGGTCGCGTTATAATTACTTTTAACCAGTGTTATAATGATCCATGGCAGTATCTTTGTATTGCTCCCCCATCTAACAACCTAACAACCTTTAACCACTGTTGCATATAACTACTGCTAGCTAAGGTCTGATACTATTACAACAGACAAAGTAAACAAGCAGTACTTAATGGACAGCAGTTGTAGTATACAAACAGTGGATGAGGGCAACAGATGTTAAGAGATATACACTGTTGTGTACCAGTTTTGGCTCTTATTATCTGTTTCTCACAAGAACGCAAATGATTGTATTTAACTTTTAATGCTGTTCTTTTATCTTTTTCTTTTAGGGGAGAGGTAGTCCGTTGTACTTTGTGGAATATGTATGCACAAGAATTTAATTATTTTTTGTCTCAAAACTCTCCGAATGAGACTGTGATGGCTGTCATTCAGCATGCGAGGATTAGGAAGTGGCAGGGTAATTTATATTTCACTGATTTATTTCGTTTAGTTTTCCCAATCTCCGTTTTGTTAAATTTTTTAAGAACAGTTTTTTATTTCTTTAGTCATTTGTAATGAATTGTTGGTGAAGGGGTATGGTCCCAAAAAAGTCGCGCAAACCTCCGCCCAGGTTGCGCGCGGAACCATACTCCTTATTTCAGAAAACTTATTAATAATATCCACGCGCGACTTACACACGTTGTAATTAGCCCCGCGCGAGGCAAGGCTCACAAGAGGCCCAGATATCAGCACTTAGCATAAAACAATGGGACAAATGAGCATGCTAACCCCGCGCGGGTTAGTTTGTTGTCAAACAAGAGCCACACAGTAGGGAAGCGCACGGCTACCTACAGTGGTACATAAGGTACAAGTGGCAGTAAAAGGATCCAATGAGCGTCTAGCAGGCTCTGGTCAATCGTGCGCCACGATCGCCTGACGAGAAGTACACAAGGACGCCTACGTGGCACCAATCAGAGGACGGAGACAACTGTCCCACGATCTCCACTTGTCTGCTGATGACAGAAGGACAACAAGGCCGACAACAATGACACGTGGCTCCAATCAAGGTGCGCCAGCACCGACGAGCGTCTAGAAGCCACTAAGCGGTCGACACCAGTGAGACAAAGAGCATATCCGTTTTGTTGTCCGCTTCTGGCCCAAGGCCCATCAGCCCATAACCCCTTACACCTCTCCGGCTATAAATAGAGACCTCATTCCACAGGTTAAAACATTCCATTCCCTCTACTCTCATTCTTTACACTTAATTACTCTCAAAGCAGTCGCTTATTCTCACGCCGGAGCCTGGTTAAGAGGGAAACCCCCACATTCCCCTCTTAACGAGTAACGGTGTTCTGTTTTGCAGGATTGATTACCAAGTCGGAGCTCAAATATCCTTAAGAAGATTAACCATCATGAAAGGAACATAAACCAATCTAATTAACTCCCTAATTAGATCACTGTTTCTTCATTGGCGCCCACCGATTTTTTCTATAACCACCCTCATCTTCTTTTATTTGAGCTTTTGACATCTTTTTCTTCCTTCGACTATGACTGGTCAAGGAACCATTCCAGAGTTCGGTTTCGGAACCAACTCTAACATGGCGTTGGGTGAAGGAATCCAAAACTTCCAAGCCCAACAAATCGAAGAAATCGGCGAAGTTGAAATTACCAATATTGGGGGTCCGCGTGGAAGCATTAACCGCATCACCCAAGTGGTCACCCCAGGGAACAACGGTGAAGGACCGTCGAACACAGCGCCACCTCAAAATGTATCTGCATTACTTGGCTTACCAGAAGGCGAAACCCCAGCTTCGTGGTATGCCAAGAACATCGCCACCATCAATGCAGCATACCAATCGCTGATCGCGCAGCAAGCAGTTTTGACGGCAGAACCGTCCTTGGTCACCCCTCAATGTCAGGGGTTGCGCCAAATGCCCCCGCCAGCCAATCTACAAGGCAGAATCAACAGGCCTCCCCCTACAAGACGTTTAAGCGTACAAGACACGCGCGATACAAGAGGGGAAACGGATAGTTACTACGACTATCCGTCAAACCTTCAGCGAGGCCCTGTTCACAGCCGGCTCACGCCGCGCAACATGAACAACGAATGGGAAGAAACGGACCCGTATGATCCCACATGGGAAGGTGACGAGGAATCGTCAGTCTTTAATCGTTTACCAAAAAACCATGAGTACTACAAGCCAAGACAACACATTGGCTACACAGAAGAAGCTGAAAGAGATTTCCGCCTGGCATACAGACCAGCGGAAGCCGCGGAACACTCCAAGTTTATCCCGAAAATTGCACTCGCGCCGCTTTCACGAGAGAAGCTACCCCCAACTGTTGGGAAATTCAATGGGTTGACTGACCCAGACGATCACGTCAGAACATTCACGAGTGTGGGCTGCATGGGAGGTTGGAACATGCCCATGTGGTGCCACCTGTTCATTCAAACTCTTACCGGAGCGGCTCGCGCCTGGTTTGACAGCCTTCCGCCTGGGAAGATTAAATCATGGACAGATTTCAAGACGCAATTCTTAAGCTACTTTAGCCAACAACGTCGCTATCAACGTGACACAGCCGAAGTAGAAGATATTTGGCGAAGAGATGGTGAAGGTCTGGAAGACTTCATCACGCGTTTTAACAAAGAGTGTCTGGAAATAGGCGGCGTCAGTGAGCAACTCATGCGCTGTCACTTCAAAAAGGCTATACGCTGCGATAGTCTCATTAGAACCATCACAGGCAAAGATGGAATGCCAAAGGAGTGGGATAAACTAATGGAAGCCGCAAAAATCGTCGCGCAAACTGAGGAGTCCCTTGCTGGTGGAAAGGGCTACTACCCAGAAGATCGATTTTCAAGAGGAAGTACGCGCGACAACAACAACAAGCGTAACAAATACAAGAGTCATGACTGGAAGTCTGAGAGACCAAGAGGCCGTGACGACAGGCCACGCTACAGAGAAGATGCGCGAGAAACGATTGACCGAATCGGTTACAAGAAGGCGGTCAGAGACGACAATCGTGACAAACACTGGACTCCGCTCACAAAAACTCCAAAGGAGGTATTGATGACGGAGAATGTCGATTTCAAGGCGCCCAGACCAATGACAAACAAGAAAGGGCAAGACCCCAACTTGTACTGCGATTTTCACAAAGATTCAGGGCACCTGACCGACGACTGTTATAGCTTGAGCCAAGAAATCGAGAGAGCGCTCAAAAGCGGTAAGCTAAGCCATTTAGTGAAGAATGTACGCAAGGAAACCCGTCAACTCCAGCGCCACGATGAAGGGAACCACAAAAAGGTCCGACGACTAGAGACTCACATGGTCAACGGACCCAGGTATAGCGCGAAAGAGAAAGGCAAACGCCCTTATGAACCTTCTTGGCAAGAGCAGCAAGTTATATTTCCGGTAGTGCGCGACGGATCTCGCGCCACACGTCCCGTGGTCATTACCGGCATAATCGGGCATTATGAAACTGACTACATATTCATAGACCCGGGAAGTACTGCCGACATCATTTACGAACAGTGTTTCAATCAGTTGGATGAGGAGGATAAAGCGCGACTCGAACCAGTCGATTATCCTTTGTCTGGATTTTGCAACGAGATGGTTTTTCCTCTCGGACAGATCAGTTTCCCCGTCACGCTCTCTGACGGGAAACACTCAAGAACAACAAATGTGAACTTCATGGTAATGCCAGTGAAATCGAGGCATGATGTGCTTATTGGGAGGGAAACGCAAGGCGAGCTAAACATGGTGACTTCAACGCCTCATTCTGCGATAGGTTTCCCAACCAAGACAGGAGTAGCAATCATATATGCCAAGAAAGAAGTAATGTCAACTGAAGAGCTGCGCCCAACAAAGGCGGCGAAGGTCTCCACGACCGAGCCAGAGAAATGGGTTTTAAACCGAAAATACCCCGAGCAGACTGTGACAATTGGCCACGCCATTTCGTCAGAAATCAGAACACGTCTAAAGCAACTGCTGTTTCGAAACATGGATATATTTGCCTGGACACCGGCAGACATGACCGGTGTCCCGCGCAACATCACCGAGCATTGCTTAAACACGTACCCATCTGTCGAGCCAAAGGTCCAAAGAAGGCGCAACCTAGGGGCAGACAAGACAAAAGCAATGAACGAGCAGGTATGTGAGCTGCTCAAAGCCGGGATCTTGCGAGAGGTAAGATATCAGAGTTGGGTGGCGAACCCCGTGATGGTCGAAAAATCAAACGGCGGATGGCGCATGTGCGTAGACTACACTGATCTCAACAAGGCGTGCCCAAAGGATTGCTATTCCTTGCCTGAGATCGATAAAAAAATAGATTCTCTCGCGCCATTCCGATGGAAGTGCTTTTTGGATTGCTACAAAGGATACCATCAAGTGCAGATGAAGCTAGAAGATGAAGACAAGACAGCGTTCAGAACGGATCTTGGAATCTTCTGCTACACAAAGATGCCTTTTGGCCTGAAGAATGCAGGCGCGACATATCAACGCTTGATGGACAAGACCTTTGCAGGTGACATCGGAAAGCATATTGAGGTTTATATCGATGATCTAGTGGTTAAAAGTCCTGAGGAGGACCAAATGTTGAAGGACATCGAGAAAACGTTCAACTCATTGCGCAGCGTAAATATGAAGCTAAATCCAGCCAAGTGTTCCTTTGGCATGGAAGAAGGGAAGTTTCTAGGCTTCATTGTCACAAACGGCGGTTTCAAGGTGAATCCAGAGAAAGTACAAGCTATAGAACGAATGCCCTCACCGCGAAACATCAAGGAAATGCAACGACTAGCCGGCCGGCTGGCCGTGCTTAATCGTTTTCTCTCCAATCACGTCGCAAAGTCGTATCCCTTCATTAGCACGTTGCGCAATTGTGTGAAGAAGCAAGAGTTCAAATGGACCCCGGAAGCCGAAACAGCTTTTCAACAAATGAAAGCGTGTCTGATCGAACTCCCTACCTTGACTGCACCATTTGAGGAGGAGCCCCTCGTACTGTACTTGTCCTCCTCGGATAAGGCAGTAGGGTCAGTATTATTGGTCGACAGAAATGGGGTACAAACCCCGATCTACTATGTCAGCAGGGTACTCACTGACCCAGAAACAAGATATTCCACAATGGAAAAGCTGATTCTTGCGCTACTACACGCCTCCCGAAGGCTGCGCCGATACTTCACAGGCCATGTGATAACCGTGCTTACAAACTTCCACATTGGCACTATACTACAGAAGCCTGAGACATCAGGAAGGTTGGCAAAATGGGCCATTGAACTGGGAGGCCATAACATCTTGTACAGGCCGCGCCCGGCCATTAAGGGTCAGGTCCTAGCCGACTTCATCACAGAAGTGCCGGCCGATAAAATCAAGGAGTGCGAGCTGATAGAGACTCCCGAAAAAGATGCAACAGATGAAACTTGGATGCTTTACACCGACGGGGCATCAAATGAAGATGGCGCGGGAGCAGGATTGCGCCTGGTGAGCCCAGAGAATCACGAGTTTACTTACGCCATTAAGTTGGACTTCAAAAACACCAACAACGAGGCTGAGTACGAAGCATTTCTGGCAGGCTTACGCCTCGCCATCAAGATGGGAGCTAAGAGCTTGCGCGCACATGTTGACTCACTCCTAATAGCCAGTCAAGTAAATGGCATATACGACGCAAAGGGAGAAGTCATGGCTTTGTATCTGGAACAAGCGAAAGAATTGCTCCAACAATTCAAATCTCACAAAGTCATACACATCAGTCGCTCCGAAAACAAGCCAGCTGATGCCTTGAGCAAGCTTGCCTCGACTTCTTTTCAACATCTTGCCAAGGATGTAAGGATAGAGGTACTCAAGAATCCATCGGTGCTGCTGCGACAAGTGAATGTGATCGAAACGGGCCAACCTTCATGGATGACTCCGATAATCCAATACTTGCAAGAAGGGGTACTCCCTGAAAACAGAGCGGAAGCGAGGAAGATCCAAAACAAAGCCCTACAATATGAAATGAACGGCGGTATTTTGTATCGAAAGTCCTTCCTGGGGCCACTACTGCGCTGTGTGGACCCCCAGGATGCGAACTACCTGATAAGGGAGATCCACGAGGGGATCTGCGGCATTCACGCCGGGCCACGGATGGTTGTCGCAAAGATCATGAGCGCCGGTTACTACTGGCCTGGTATGCATGTAGACGCGCTGAAGGAGATTCGCAAATGTGACTCTTGCCAGAGGCATTCTCCAAAAACACTGCGCCCAAAGAACGATCTTATCCCCGTATCCACTGCATGGCCCTTCCAGCAGTGGGGAATCGACATGGTGGGACCCTTCCCTGATGCTCCCGGCGCCGTAAAATTCATCATTGTGGTTGTTGATTACTTCACAAAGTGGGTGGAGGCCAAAGCCCTTGCATCCACTACAGCTATGATCGTGCGCAAGTTCATCTGGGAGCACATCATATGCAGATTTGGCCTCCCGCTCAAGATTGTAACAGACAATGGCACCAACTTTGCATCGGAAGATCTCAAGAAGTGGATGAAGGAGATGAAAATCGAACACACTTTCACATCTGTTGCGCACCCCCAAGGCAACGGACAAGTGGAAAGCGTGAACAAATGCATTGTCGAGGGGATAAAGGCCAGATTGGGGACAAGGCGACGAGGATGGGTTGATGAGCTCCCGAGCATCTTATGGGCTCACCGAACCATGCCAAAAACAAGTACCGGCGAGACCCCCTTCAGCTTGGTTTATGGCTCAGAGGCGGTTATCCCGGCGGAGATTGGCCTACCCTCACCTCGCATGACAGCGGTCAACACAGTTGACAATGAAGCGGAAAGACGCCTTGACTTGGACTTGTTAGAAGAAAGACGCGAAATCGCGCGAATCAAAGAGGCCAAGTACAAGACCCAGCTAGAAAGGTACTACAACACAAGGGTCCGTATCTGTACCTTCTCCCCAGGGGAATACGTCTTCCGCGACAATGAAGCGTCAAATGCGGAACGTCCAGGAAAGTTGGCACCTAAATGGGAAGGCCCGTACCTGATCCACGAGGCCCTGGGCAAAGGGGCCTACAAGTTACGCACCCTAGATGGCCACATCTTACCACGAACATGGAACGCGCAACAACTGCGCAAATGTTATATGTAACTTACTTCGGCCTTGCGCCTGTTTTTACTTTCCTATGTCGGCTAAAGGCCATTACAATCAATGTATGAAGGCCTATGCGCCCATTCCAGACTTAATGAAAACATACGACATGTTTTTCTACTACATTTTTTCGTTACAAATGCACGCTAAACTTTTGATTAGCGCGAAAACACTCCAGCATTTCAGAGTTTGTCCAAACCACCTCCAAGGTCCTCCGCGAACAAAGCGCGAGACCGGGTGGGCACCTTCTACTTAAAAAACGCTTCCATTTATTCGAGCTAATTTAACCTAAGTTTTTACAGCTATGCAACAATTGCAACGGAAAAAACAAACATTTCATATCATTTAAAGCTCGCGCAGCAACGCAGCATTATACATTTAAGCGTCAAAAGAAATAACAAAGGCATGAAAGCCTATCAACATCCTACTCTATTCATGTCGGTCACCATCATCATCACCGTCATCGTCGCCATCATCATTGCCATCATCATCACCATCGCCACCATCATCACCAGCTGGCTCTTCATCGGACAATTCGACAGTGACTGGTGGATCGAGGACTGCCTTAAGACGCTGGCACCAGTCGTCTTTCTTCAAGGATTCCACAACCAGATCCATGATAGGCAAGGAAAGGTTGTCATATGAGTTTTCAGCACCTGCCAGCGCAGCATCAGCATGTTCCGTCACTGAGCAATGGCTTATATCAAATTCTTGCCCCAGCATCTGCTCAACGTGACTGGCACACTCCAAATAACCTCCTCGATGACCCACCGCACGCGCCGCATCCGTAAGAGCAGCAACGGCGCGATCTAGCTCGCCAGCGTTCAAGATGGAGTTGGCAACCTTCACCAAAAGAAAAGCATTAAAAATAAACTCTTAACAAGATAGAAGCATAAAACAAAGATACTCACCAGCACTACTCCACGAGTGCGCATCCATTCAGCCTCCGAGACAAGCGTGTCAACGATTCCTTGGGCCTCGGAGTAGTTGGTTTGAGCCACGTTAAGCGCGGCAGTGCTGACAGCACGCGCCTCCTCAGCCGTAGCAGCCTTAACCCTCTCGGCCTCCAAGTCGATCTCCAACGACTCACATCTGTCGATTTGCTCGTTCAAGCGACGTTTGAGCTCCGCAATCTCAACGTCCTTGGCGTGGAGATCTCTGTCCTTGCTAGACAGCTGCACCTTGGCCGCAGACAACTCAACCTGAAGGCCGATAAAACAGCTTAGGCCGTTTTGTCAACAACATAGCAAGAATAAAGGAAAACAAATAAACTAACCTCCATCTGCTGTTTGGCAACCTTCTCTCCCTGCGCCTCCTCTACCTTTGATGTCAAGTCAGCAACTTTAGCCTCAAGATCAACAATCTTCTGTCGAGCCGCGTAGGCGCGCTCGTTGTCTTGGGCACAAATACGTTTAAACTCGGCCTTCTCTTTGGCCAGTTGCTCCTCAACATTGTGGAGTTTCTTTTGCAAGCCCTCGCGGCCCCATTCTTCGGCCCTCTTATCGGCTTCAAATTTGGCTCTCTCCTCACCAAGAGCAGCCTTAGACTTTTCAAACTCAGCAATTCGTTTTAACGAGCGCTCACGATAAGCCTCCCAGTCGGCGCGCTCTCTAACCATTGTTCGCCATTCACGAACTATCTGGTGATTGGCAGCACGAGCGTTGGCCTCTCCAAGTATAAAGGTGCGGTATAACATTTCGTGGGGTTTCGCCCTTTGCCGGTTAACTTCTGCAGGGGTAAACGAATTCAAAAACCACTCGCGGCAAGGGGCAAATTCATGAAATGTATCTTTTTGCTTTAAGCTCCAAGGGGCTTGGTGAGGAGCATCGCCACGTTCTTCTTCATTGTAAGTTTTATAGTAGATATCGCCGACGGTATCCTTCGCCCCGACCACGTTTGGGTTAAAACCCCCTGCACCACCAGAGCTCGCGCTGCTTGAAGCATATCGACCCGCACCCTTAGAAGTAACGACATGCGCGGAGTGGGTAGGGTTTGTGACCTCAGGACCTTGAGATTTAAGAGGCTGATCCATAGCCTTTTTCGCTTCTAGCTCTTTCTCCAAGGTTTTCTTCTTCGCCGCCTCGGCCAACCTCTCCTGCTCCGCCTTCTTCAAACGCTCTTCCTCCGCCTTTCTTTTTCTCTCCTCCTCCTCTTTCTTCTTCCTCTCTTCTTCTTCCTTCTTTTTCTCCTCCTCCGCAAGTCTCTTCTTCTCTTCCTCTCTCTTCCGACCCTCCTCCACCTTTCGCTGCGCCTCAGCAGCCTTCGCGGCATCCTGAGCAGCAGTGTCAGTGGACTTGATGGTAATCTTGGGCCTTTTCGCCCCAGCCTCACTGAACGTGACAACTTTCTCAGGAGTCTTCTTCTTAATCTCTGCAAAAATAATGCAAGTACATTTAAGCAAAGAAACAAGGTATTAGGAAGAGAAGCAAAGAGCATACCAGGAAAGAACTTGTATAACGAGCGCAGCTTGCTCGTTTTCCCAACCGCGGGAATCACAACAGATGTAGGCGCGGAAGCCACACCAGTCGTGGCTTCGCTCCTACCTCTCTTCCGCCCAATAAGCTGGGCACCAACATCCTCTTCTTCTGCGTCATCTTCGGGAAAAGATGGAGTCGCGCCAGCTTCAGGGTTACGAGAACCCGCGCTTCCAGAGCTTTTCGATCCACCGGCACCAGTGTTGGCCTTAGCTGCATGTGACAAACCTTCAAATGAGTCACTGATTATCACATAGTCATCTAAGTCACGTTGTCGAAGGCGAAGAGTACCTTTGACAGCAGCAGTAGTTGCGCGACTGGTGCCAGTACCCTTGCTGGTCACCTCAGCATCAACCTTCTTCTTCTTCTTTAAAGGCTTCTTCTTCTTCTCCTCAGGGTCAATCCCCAGGTCGCGCAACACACCTGCAAAGATTTTAGACCAAGAGCTTAGCTCGCCGCTGGAAGAACCTACAGACTCCTCGCTGGAAAGATAGAGAGTCTCTTTCCCAGCGAGAGTCACAGAGCGCAAAGGATGAGGTTTAGGGTATTGCGCACCTTCAGTAGTGGTTGGCGGCGAAGCAAAGGCATCAGCAGCTGGAAACATGAAGTTGCCTTTAATCTGGTCATACCAGCTTTCCTCATCATCGCGCAACGGGCGAACGCCCATGGAGCCACCGAATGTCGAGAAGGCAGCTTGATAGAGTTGCGCTTCTACACATGAAAGTAAGTAACAATTAAAGCAAACCTACTTAGAAAAAGAACAAAGAAATAACTAACCTTGATCGCCGATCTTCAAAACCGGAACCTCCCTGCTGCTAGGTGACCACTGGTCACTCATCTTAGCAGCAACCAAAACATTTTCCCCAAACACCCGATTTGGGGTTGGGGTTAGTTGCTGGTACCACCGAGCATTTTTTGGAATGGGAAGATCTTCCTTCGGTATGGCCTCGGTCCAGTCCCTAAAGGGCATGGCAACCGGCAAAACCTCTTCCCTGATAAAGAAGAACTTAGGTTTTCAGTCATGGAAACTCTTCGGTGGGTTCATTAAAATCTTCTTCGCCGCACCACGGCTTGCAAACGAGAAGAAGCCCATCGTCCTCTGCAACTGGTAGAAGGCACGAAACTTATCTACTGATGGCTCAACGCCATGGGAACGGCACAAGAATTCAAAGTGTCGTACCCTAACCATACCGGGTGGGCTCATCTGTGATATATGAAAGTTATAGTGATGAAGAATATGGCCCATAAAGTTGGTCGCCGGCAGCCTGAAGTTACCCTGAAGAAAGAAATCTTCATATAGGGTTATGTACCCAGGTGGTGCATCAGCCGCGGTCTGGCCCTGAGCCGGATACCGGGCATCCCACTCCGGTGGGAATCGAAAGCTCCGAACGATCTGTTCAAAGAGCCCCAGATCCCACTTGAGGACAGGAACTGGTCCTTCCTCAGCAGCAACCACTTCTTGATGTTCTTCACTCATCGTCTCAGAAAAGAAATCTGGAAAAAGCTCGAAGAAAAAACTTGAAGATTTGCAGAAATCTTGAAGATGTGAAGAACAAACTTTGAAGATTCAAAGAGAGATTGAGAGAGAATAAGAAGGCAACGAAGAGAAGTGAGAATCTCTCACCTCTCTTCGGATATATATACCCATCGCATTTAATGCGATGGGTAACCGTGCCGCTTTCGCCGCTAGGCTAACCAACGAGAGGCTGCCACGTCAAGCGGGAAACCAGGGGTGACGGTTACCACACGCGCGTGGGCCTCACTCTCCTGACACGAAGTGCAACCGCCGCAGACGGCATGATGACACCCGTGCCAGAGGTCAACTCAAACGTCGCACTCAACGACTTATCCCACCAACTTGTCAGAAGTTCAAATTTCGAAGTTTCCCGCCATAAAAATTACAAGTAACTTCATGCAAAAGTTACATGAGCTGCGCAAGCTACATGTCACCTACAATAAACCCGCGCGCCTGATCAGACAAACGACAATCCCTAAAGACCTGCATTGGTACCTGCGCAATTGACATTTCCCCTATTACACTTATTTCTCTTAATTTTATTAAGTCCAGAGCTCCAACCACTTGCGTTGCGCATGGTGCAGCACTGGACTGGGGGGACTTGAAGGGGTATGGTCCCAAAAAAGTCGCGCAAACCTCCGCCCAGGTTGCGCGCGGAACCATACTCCTTATTTCAGAAAACTTATTAATAATATCCACGCGCGACTTACACACGTTGTAATTAGCCCCGCGCGAGGCAAGGCTCACAAGAGGCCCAGATATCAGCACTTAGCATAAAACAATGGGACAAATGAGCATGCTGACCCCGCGCGGGTTAGTTTGTTGTCAAACAAGAGCCACACAGTAGGGAAGCGCACGGCTACCTACAGTGGTACATAAGGTACAAGTGGCAGTAAAAGGAGCCAATGAGCGTCTAGCAGGCTCTGGTCAATCGTGCGCCACGATCGCCTGACGAGAAGTACACAAGGACGCCTACGTGGCACCAATCAGAGGACGGAGACAACTGTCCCACGATCTCCACTTGTCTGCTGATGACAGAAGGACAACAAGGCCGACAACAATGACACGTGGCTCCAATCAAGGTGCGCCAGCACCGACGAGCGTCTAGAAGCCACTAAGCGGTCGACACCAGTGAGACAAAGAGCATATCCGTTTTGTTGTCCGCTTCTGGCCCAAGGCCCATCAGCCCATAACCCCTTACACCTCTTCGGCTATAAATAGAGACCTCATTCCACAGGTTAAAACATTCCATTCCCTCTACTCTCATTCTTTACACTTAATTACTCTCAAAGCAGTCGCTTATTCTCACGCCGGAGCCTGGTTAAGAGGGAAACCCCCACATTCCCCTCTTAACGAGTAACGGTGTTCTGTTTTGCAGGATTGATTACCAAGTCGGAGCTCAAATATCCTTAAGAAGATTAACCATCATGAAAGGAACATAAACCAATCTAATTAACTCCCTAATTAGATCACTGTTTCTTCAGTTGGATATGTATATTGTTTCTTGCAGGTCAATATACTGTTCAGAGTGATAAGTTTGGAAGTCGTCTATTTCTCAACCAAGAAATTGATGAGATTAATGAACTTCGCAAGAGGTACTATCCGTGATTTATATTTCATATTTTTCATGTTTTTATTAACATAAGTGTGAGTATTAACGCTAATTGTGTTTTTATTTTTATAGTCTTTTAGTGAAACAATTTGAAGCTGGTGCTTCTTCTTCTCAAACCATTCTTTCATCTCAGAGTGTGTTTCCAGTCCATCAAGAATTTCTAATTGAGACTCCTAAGAGACATGTTGATGAAATTATTGAGATTGATACTGTACGAATAATTCTATATACATTCATATGCATTTTAATTTTGTTAATGTTTTCTATGTTTTATCAATTGAACATGTTAATAAAGCTTTATCTGTGATATTGTAGGGAATGTCATGTGTGGTAGTTGCAACGATTAAAATTGTTCAACAACACTATGGATGGTTTTATCCGGCATGTCGAGACTGTAACAAGAAGGTGTTGACCAAAATTGAGTACTTACAATATGCTAAAACCATTTCTGATGAGGTCATGAATCTGTCACCTGCTTCATTGGTTTGTCCGAAATGCGATAAAGAATGCACATCGATAACCATAAAGTAAGTTAACGTCCGATCTTTTTATGTCCAGAACTGCTATGGTTTTTGCTGTAATTTACTTGGCATTTATTACAGGTTCAAAGTACATCTGAGAGTGCAAGATGAAACTGGCAGCGTTTCTTTTGGGATGTTTGATAAAGATGTAATGAAGCTTATTGGTTCAACTACGAATGATATAAGGGAACGCCAAGTGAAGCTTGATGATACTGAAACTTTTCCCCATGAAATATCACGGTTGGTTGAAAAGAAGTTGGCGTTTAAAATTGAAATTTCTGATTACAACCTTAACCATGACTACCACGTCTACATTATCCAAAAAGTATGTGATGATCCGGACATAATTGCTAAATTGGTTGGTGGTGATGGAAATGCTCTTGAGGTTGCTGATGAGGTAAGAGTTTTTGTATATCCTATATTGATTTGTTTTTTTCTTCCCAATTTTTGTAGTTTAAATATCTTAATTAAATTCCCTTTTGGTAATATTTTGATATTAGGTGTTTAGTCAAGAAGGTTCAGAAATTAAAGTTGTTCAATTATCTGAATCCTCACAGATGGCCGGTGCTGATATTTCAAAGGTGAATAAGAATTCTATAGTTTTGTTTTTTGGTTTAGTATAGATTATATTACATTATTTGATACCTTAGTAGTTGTTTTGTGATTTAATTGAAGGATGTTGTATCTGTTATGGCCGACTCTTCCGTTGTCGAAGCTGAGAAGGATTCGGCCACCAGTCCTAATGGTAAACGTTCGTTGCAGGATGTGGAAGGTCAAAATGTTGGGGAACTCTCTTCTAACAACAAAAGGAGCCGGAGGAAGCCATCTAGGCTTAACACTTAGCTTCTTTCACGTCGTTATATTTTGATGGTAAACATGCTATGTTTTTTGGTATGTACTTAAGTACGTGGTTGTTTGAAGTTTGGTTGTCGTTGGTAAGTGTTAAACTACTCAAACAGTTGTTTTCTATGTTTTAGATGTTGGTAACTTATGAACTTGGAACATGTGGTAAACCATTATGTGGTTTACTTTTTTGTATTATGCTGGGAAATATAATCTTTGGTTATAATGTGTGCTTTTGATTTGTGAATATAGTATATGGGATGTCTAAATTAGTTTGACATAGTCTAAATTCTACTTTTTTATATAGAGTTTGAATGTATCTTCAGCAGTTCTTGTACACAAGCAGTACTTAAGGGACAGCAGTTGTAGTATACAAACAGTGGATGAGGGCCATCAGCTGCTTATTATCTGTTCCTCTTTAACCATTGTTACATATAACTACTGCCAGCTAAACACTGATACTATTACAATAGACATAGTAAACAACTATTTCTTCAGTCCACTGCTTCATTCTAAGCAGGGCTTTGGTCTTTAGCAGTACTTGAGTTAGGGCAGTAGATTAAATAGCAGCACTTTGTCTTCAACAGTTGTTGTACACAAGCAGTACTTAAGGAACAGAAGTTGTAGTATAGAAACAGTGGATGAGGGCCATCAGCTGTTTATTATCTGTTCCTCTTTAACCACTGTTACATATAACTACTGCTAGCTAAACACTGATACTATTATGATAGACATAGTAAACAACTGTTTCTTCAGTCCACTGCTTCATTCTAAGCAGGGCTTTGGTCTTTAGCAGTACTTGAGTTAGGGCAGTAGATTAAATAGCAGCACTTTGTCTTCAGCAGTTGTTGTACACAAGCAGTACTTAAGGGACATCAGTTGTAGTATACACACAGTGGATGAGGGGCATCAGATGTTATAACCACTTAAAAGGGCAAAGTCTAATGCAAATAGCTGCTTATGATGAATCCACTGATGTGAACCAGATTTGGCTCTTTTTAGCTGTTCCTATTTAACAATTGTTACATATAACTACTGCTTGCTAAACACTTATACTATTACAATAGACAAAGTAAACAATCGTTTCTTCATTCCACTGCTTCAGTCAAAGCAGGGCTTTGGTCTTTAGCAGCACTTGAGTTAGGGCAGTAGATTAAATAGCAGGACTTTGTCTTGAGCAGTTGTTGTACACAAGCAGTGCTTAATGGACAGCAGTTGTAGTGTACAAACAGTGGATGAGGCCTATCAGATGTTATAAACACTTTAAAGGGGAAAGTCTAATGCAAACAGCTGCTGATGATGAATCCGCTGATGTGAACCATATTGTTTGCCTCTTATGAATCAACAGTGAATAAGCTTTTGACAATGTTTTGAGCATCTGCGGTTCTGATGAAAGGAATGATTTAAAGTCTAATGCAAACAGCTGCTTATGATGAATCCACTGATATATTATAATCTGTTTTTTAGTATTTGATCGTTCAACCATTCACCAATTTTGGCTCTTATTATCGTTCCTCTTTAACCAGTGTTACATATAACTACGGCTAGCTAAACACTCATACTATTACAATAGACAAAGTAAACCACTGTTTCTTCATTCCACTGCTTCAGTCCAAGCCGGGCTTTGCTCTTTAGCAGCAGTTGACTTAGGGCAGTCGATTAAATAGCAGCACTTTGTCTTCAATTTTCGTTATATTTTTTGAGTTAAATCGATTTTCGTTATGACAGGATATAATTCATAAATATAATTATTTGAGTTAAACTTCAACTTTAAATAAGTTGGCAGTTTGGTCGCCTTATAGTAACTTCATTGTAGTAACCAATATATTGTTCAAACCAAGACAAGGATGATTAAAAAATATGTAGTATTTAAATCCATATAAATTATGATGTTTCTAAGGGGTCCAACGAATTCCTAATAAAACCAAGACAAGAATGTTTAGAAACATGTAGTAGTTAAATCCATATAAATTTCTTGGTGCACATAAATTATCGGACAATGTGACTCGGTAAAAATCTATCATTAAACTTCAACTCCAAAATATAAATCTTGTGGATCGCGTTGTAATAATTTTATTGTAGGAACCAATATATTGGTAAAACCAAGACAAGGATAAAAAAATATGTACTATTTAAAGGATAAATCTTGTGGATCGCGTTGTAATGATAAAAAAAATATGTACTATTTAAATCCATATAAATTATGGAGTTGAAGTTTCACTTGGTTATATTTTTTATACAAAAACAAATGGCCCCAAATTTGGCTTAATTTTGCAGTTAAATGGTCTAATTCTTTCAATAATTTCTGGCCCATAAGTTGTGAACCATAAAATCCTGTCAAAGGCCCACAAAATGAATCAGGTATGTTAAATGACCATTTCATATTGTCCGCTATGTTTATAGCTTCTTTTTCGAATGAATCAAAGTGAAGATTTAAAATTAGCGCCAAAAACTCAACCTATAATTCAAGACGCTCTTAGTTTGGAAGCAATCGATGAACACTAAATGGTAGGTTTTTCTATCTCATTTGTTTAAATCTATTCTCAACATTTGATGTGATCATCCACTTATTTAAGTAGGTTTTCAATAGGGATCTTCAATCACCACTAGCTGTTGAGAATAAATGTTTTTTTGGACAGTGATTACAATAATCACATATAGCTAGCCCTAAATCAGACATATGTGCTCAATTCTTATGTACATTTATGGAGAGTAAAAAGAATTTGATACCAAGACATAGAGAGTATTTTCCACAGTGCAGTCCCCAACAGTCCAAAGAATCAAGGAAGATAAGAAAGTCTATCTTGAATAAGCGTAGAAACAGGGGTGTGGTTCAATTTGTACAGACACCTCCTATTATTGATACACTTCTGGGCAATGTTACTATCACAAAAAACGATAATGGAGGTATGTTTTTGATGGTCATATGTCAAAATTGTAAGTTTTTGTAGCATAAATTAACCAAATCTCTTCATGTACAGCATGTCACACGCCCGACAATTTAGATCGAACATGTGTTAGTACAATCCCTCTGATTTCATCCAGTCTTGGTAAGGTTATAAATCTTATTTTTTTTAAGGTATACTATCTGATTTGACCTTGTCCCTTTGTTTGAATTTTAGGGCAATCTGGAAAGGCTAATTATGGTGTTTATGACTCTAGAAAGAGGAAACAAAGTTTGAAAACCATGGATATAATTTTGACCTCAAGAAACTATCTAAACTTCGAGTGTGGTTAGATTTGATCGGACCAAATAGGGTTGGGATCAAGTATATTGGTGGTCTGTGGGTTATGTTGGTGTTCGAGTCCGAGTTGTGCATGGAAGGTTTCGTGGGTGTTAAAGAGGTGTGGAAAGTGTGTTTCGACAACTTGGAGAAATGGGAAGGCCAGTTGATTCCTAATGAATGTATAGCGTGGTTAAAGGTATTTGGGTTGCCACTATGCTTATATGATAAAGACATTGTGGACAGTATAGGTGCTCTTTTTGGTTCAGTTGTTCATTCGCCTGAGTTTAATGCTTTGGAGAATGACCTTTCTTATGTTATGATGGGTGTGTTACGGGAATCGGCTCCGCGAGTTAACGAGGTAGTGAAGATTTTGTGGAAGGAGAAGGAGTATTCGGTGTTGGTGGAAGAGGAGTCGGGGGATTGGGCTCCGGATTGTCTGGAGGATTTTTCAGAAGAAGTGATTGAAGTGGAGCGTGAGGAGGAGGATAAACAAGAGGAAATGGAAGTTTGTTTGAATAATGTCTTGGGAAATACTCATGAGGTGGTTAACCAGGAGAGTGTGGGTAATAGGGATGAGGTGCCAGTGGTTGATGTTTCCAGGGGTCCGTGTGATACTCAATTGGCTTCGGGTGGGCTTGTAAAGGAAGGAGCTATTCTAAAGTCTAGTAAGAGGAAAAGCTATCGAAAGAAAGGGAGAGCTCAGAAGTCACCTTCTCCGGTGGGGTTAGAAAGACCGAAAAAAAGGGCGCGAGATGGAGACGATATTATAAATAGGCTTATTTTCGCGGTTAATGGTGAGGAAGCAAGGAGTTTGCATGGTGTGACACCTTGTATTTTCAATCTTTTTATTTTTGGCAAGTCTACTTGTACTTTCTATTTTTGTAAGTTGTACCTTTGTGGTATTTGGTTTTATTCCCAAATTGTACTCGAGACTTGAAATCATAATGAAAGTGCATTATTTTATTCATATTTGTGTTTGAATGCTATGTATTGTCTAAACAATTAAAAACATGTTGAAACTATGTTAAACACGTAAAAACAGTGAAATTGCATCTTAATCTCAGCTCTCAAATTCATCATTGCCAAGAGATTACCCTAAACCGTACAAAAATTGGGAATTTATACGTTAATTCGGTAAAAATATCAAAATTTGGGTTAAAATAATTTTTATATTATTTTATTAATATTTTAAATAAGTAAACTAATAATTAAAATTAAATAAATAAATATTTAAAACTGAATTTTTATTGATTTTTGATTATTTTGGTTAGTTAAACTAACCTGGTTAGCTAAATCCTGGTTAAATCAGCTAACCAGGTTAATTTTATCAAAGGGCAGCACTAACTGAGTTAGAAAACTCAGTTAGTCAGACTAACTGTTTGTAAAAAAGGGGGGTTTGAACCGCGTGGAACCAGGATCGAACTCGGGACCTCTCGGTTAACAAGCAACAACTCAACCACTCGGCCGAGCATGCCACATCCGACATAAATGGAAACCGAATTATATTTAACATGAAATTAAATGCACCGAATTTGAATTTAACCACCCAACTGTTCATCTTCTTCTTCGACCTTTGGCTTGTTTACCGGAAACTCGACCTTTCCACGTTCGTAACTGTCACCTGCAACTCCTTTATAAAACTCGACCGACCCTCAACATCATTCTTTCCCTTCACACCCGATCACCGTAACAAACCGAAACCGATTCGCCTTCGTTCGCCGGAATCCTGCATCGCCGCCGAGAACCACCACCTTCGCCGCTGCGAACCACCGTCTGCCGCCACCGACAATCCAGTCGCCGGTACCGATTCCGTCTTCCCTTTTTCTTTTATATATTTGCAGTTCTTTAATATTATTATTATTATTATTATTATTACTTATTACTATTATTATTATTAATATTATTATTATTATTAGATTATTAATATTATTATTACAATCTTTATTTAATTATTTATCTATATCTATAATCAGATATATTTGGTAATATTAAACAAATATATTATTACTATATTTATTTAGAATAATTATTATTATTAAGCAGATTTATTAATATTATTATTAAACAAATTTATTAATATATTTTTAAATCTGAAATTTTATAAACAGAAATTATTATTTCCTGTTTCTTTTAATAATCTGAATTTTTATAACAAAATAATCAGATTTATTTTTAGATTTTCAGAATTATTATATAAAATCAGAATTATTAATAACAGAATTATTATTTAAACAATCCGAATTATTATTCATTTATTCAGATTTATTATTTTATTAAATCAGAATTTATATTTTAAAATCAGAATATTATTTTATAATAATCAGAATTATCATTTTATATATATATATATAATAATCAGAATTATTGTTTTATATATATAATAATCGGAAATTATTATCTAAATAATCCAGAATTTTAGTAATAATATTTATAATATTTTGGTAAAATCAGAAATATTATTTTAATAATATATAAAAATCAGTATTTATTTTTATTCACTTATTTATAAAATAAATTGACATTTATTGCATTAAATACAAGATTTATAAAAATAAGACATATTATTATTTCGCTCTAGAAATACTAATATTATTTTGTAAATGTTTTTGTTATGTAATAACCATTGAATTCCCAATAATTAACAAATCCTCAAAACTAATAGGGTAAATCTCTTGTGCACATTCTCTTGGGCAATCTCTTGTTCTTAATCTTTTCCAAGAAAAACGCAACGCAACCTAAGGTGAGTATACATGACTCATTTTCTATTTTATCACATTTTGGGTGCTGTATGCATTTCTATATCAAACACACTATGTTAAACATTTTTGCACCCTCAATCCACATTTCATGTGAATCTATTTGACTCATGTTAATCACGTTATGCTACTGTTAAACATTTATGACTGTGTGTTCATTAACTTTGTAAGCCTCCCCTAACAATGGCAGCGCTGTAGGTTGTAACGCCCCTCCCATAATATTATGGGTATTGTTAGGTTTATTCTATGTTACTCATGTTACCACCCTTCTAGGGTTAGGCTATGTTAATTGCGTTAAACTTTGGTTTGAACACATAGATTTCATCGTTACGAGTATAACTGTTAATATGAAATCATATAGTCACGTGGATTTGAGCATGTTAAACTATTTCAATCATATTATACTATTATCAAACTTGTATACTCGCCAACATGTTTTGTTGACTTTATTTTAAATGCATACTGCAGGATGAGGAAGTCAAGATTTGAAGAAATAAATAGGATGGCCTAGAAACCCACCTTTGAAATAAACTATGTTTGATGTTTGTTATTTCCTTTTTATGACAATGTATGGAACTTTGCAAATTTAATAAATGAAACTTAATTATATTGTCACATTTAGTGTTATGATGTCTTTGAGCAGTTTGTACGTCTCATCCCGATGTTTCCGCCATCGGTTGGGGTGTGACACATAGTAAGGTGGATCAGTCTAACAGGGGAAATTACTTGACTCCGGATTTGAACGGGTTGGATGTTGAAGTTCAACAGGTGGATGGTGTGGATTCTAGTAGTAATATAGCATTGGAAGTGAAGGAGACTTTGATGTTGGGCAAAGACTTGGGTGTCGAAGAATATGACAAATATGCCGATTCGGTTGAGAAGGTCATTCAAGATGAAGGTTTTCAATTAGTGAACCAATGAATGTTCTTTCATGGAATGTTAGGGGTATGGGTTCGGATTCTAAGGGTTCGTGGTGCAAGAATTTGAAGGTTGCGAATGAGGTGGGATTTAGCATGATCCATGAAACTCCATTTGAGTCATTGGATAATGTTAATATTGGAAGGTTTTGGGGTTCAGAAGACTTCGAGTTTGAACATGTGAATGCGACGGGTAGATCTGGAGGCCTTATTTCTTTATGGAATCCAAAGATCTTCGCTAAGTGCTCGGTTTATAAAGATAGAAACATCTTGGCTGTGTCTGGCTCGATAAAGAACGACGGAAGGAAGCTCACTTGCATTAATGTGTATTGTCCTCAACGCCTTAATGATAAACGGTTGGTTTGGGAGAAGATTAAATCGTTGTTTTCGGAAGATGATGGGTTTCGAATGGTGGGTGGAGATTTTAACAGTGTTAGAGATAGTGTGGAACGTCGTAACTCTTATTTTAATGCAGCGGAGACAAATGAGTTTAACGACTTTGTTAAGGATGTGGGTTTATATGAGTTCTCGTTGAAGGGACGTAAGTTTACTTATTTAGTGGGAGATAAAATGAGTAGAATCGATCGTATTTTTGTGGATTGGGCATTTATTAACGAGTGGCCAAATGCAGAGTATCGAGTTTTAAACCGGGAGGGATCCGATCATTTCCCGCTCTTGTTAAAAGTTGTGTCCAGGAACTTTGGAGCTAAGCCATTCAAGTTCTTCAATTCTTGGCTCCAGAGGGAAGGGTTTGATGAAGTTGTCAAAGAATCCTTGGCTAGTGTGGAAGTTGAAGGCGATCCTGACGTGAAGTTAATGAAAAAGTTCAAGTTTCTTCGATCTAAAATCAGGGAGTGGAAAGAGGCTTCTGTGCGTAGCGAGTTAGAGGAAAGGGACTCGTTGCGTGCTGAAATTAATGACTTGGAACGGGTTTTGGAGGAGAGAGATCTTACTGAAGAAGAAAGTTGGGTTCTCCAGGAAGCGACTTCAACGTTCAAGCACTTGGATTTTTTGAAGTTAAAAGATGTGAAACAGAAATCGAGAGTTTTATGGGCGAAAGATGGCGATGAGAACTCCAAGTTTTTTCATGGTTCGATTAATGCTAGGAGAGTCTCTAATAATATCATGGGTTTATCGGTTAATGGCGAATGGGTGACAAATCCTAAGGAGATTAAAAAAGAAGTTTTACGTTTTTTTAGTCAGAAATTTGTTGAAGATATGCAGGTTAGGCCGAGGCTTAATTGCTATGGTTTGAAGAAATTAAGTGTGGCAGAGGCGGATTTAATTACTAGTCCGTTTGTGGAGAAGGAGATCAAAGAGGCGGTATTTAGCTGTGGTAGTGATAAAGCCCCGGGCCCGGACGGGTTCAATTTCAGATTCATTAAGAGGTATTGGGACTTTTTCTCAGCTGACTTTGTTGTTATTTTGCGTCAGTTTGAAGCCACTGGTAAGATAAATTGTGGGGTTGCATCTTCTTTTATTACCTTGGTTCCAAAAGTTAAGGATCCGGTAAACTTAGGAGAGTATCGGCCTATAAATTTTATAGGGGTGGTTAGTAAAGTTATCTCTAAAGTGTTGGCCAATAGATTGAAGGTGGTCATGGATAGTATTATTAACGAGACCCATTCAGCTTTTGTGGCGGGAAGGTATATTCTGGATAGTCCGTTGGTGATTAGTGAGGTTTTTTCTTGGTCAAAAAGGAGCGGGAAGAAGATTTTTATGTTTAAAATTGATTTCGAAAAGGCATATGATAATGTCAACTGGGTCTTTTTGATATCAGTTATGAGGCAAAGGAATTTCCCGGAGGTGTGGTGCATGTGGATAGAAGGGGTTCTAAAATCGGCTCGGTCCTCAGTTCTGGTTAACGGGTCGCCGACTTTTGAATTTAATTGTGAGAAGGGTATCCGTCAAGGAGACCCGATTTCGCCATTCTTGTTTATCATGGTCATGGAAGCTCTCTCAGGTATTATCAAGAAAGCGTGTTCTATTGGTACGTTTCGGGGGGTTGGGCTCCCAAAGGAGGGTCCGGTTCTTTCTCATTTATTATATGCAGATGACGCTATGGTGATGGGGGAGTGGTCGGAAAGCAATTTTACGTGTCTGAGACGGATGCTTCGTATTTTTCATATGTGCTCAGGTCTCAGAATTAATATCCATAAATCAACGTTATATGGTGTGGGTGTTGACAGGGAGGCGGTAGATGGTATGGCTAGCGGGTTGGGTTGTCGTTCGGGTGATACACCATTTAATTATTTGGGGATTCAGGTAGTCGCTAACATGACGAGGATTAATAACTGGGACCCGGTGGTTAAGGTATTCAAAACTAGGCTTTCAAGATGGAAATCCAAAACTCTTTCGATTAGAGGTAGGTTGACCCTCATTAAATCCGTCTTACAAAGCCTTCCATCGTATTATTTTTCTCTTTTTAAGGCTCCGGTGGGAGTTGTGAATGTTTTGGAAGGATTGATTAGAAGGTTTTTGTGGGGAGGTAGTGAGGATGTGAAAAAAAATGCATTGGGTGGGTTGGGATAAAGTCACTAATCCTATGAACCAAGGCGGTTTGGGTATTAAAAAACTTGAAGATTGCAATAATGCGTTTTTGGTCAAGTGGTTATGGCGGTATCGCCAAGAAGGAGAGGCGCTTTGGAGGAGGGTAGTTGATTCTATCCACGGGTCTAATAGGAAACGGGAAGTTTATCCAAAGAGTTCAACCTTTACGGGTACGTGGACGAAGGTGGTTAATAGTGGGATTCGGTTAAAAGTGGATGATGTGAACTCCATTAGCATGATTCGGGGCCGCCTTGGAAATGGTAGGGACATACGTTTTTGGATTGACCCTTGGGTGTCTCGTAGCCCCCTTAAAAATCTTTTCCCGGAGTTTTTTTGTCTAGAAAGTAATAAGGGGTGTAAGGTGGGGGATCGGATCAATGGTGATCAATGGAACTGGAGAAGACCATTGTCTGCTGATTCGGAATTAGATCAGCTGCAGGCGTGTATACAGATGATTGAGGGGCAGGTCCTGGTGGCGTCGAATGATCAGTGGTATTGGGACAGAGGTGCAGTCGAACATTTCTCAGTTTTAGAAGTTAAGAAATGGATTAATAGTGGTTACCCTAGTGATAATAATGCGGTGTTTTCTTGGAGTAAATGGGTGCCAATTAAATGCAATATATTTATGTGGAGAATGTTGATGGACCGGATCCCGACGAAGCAAGTGTTAGCTAGGTGGAATATAAACGTGGGGGATGGGTTGTGTTCGTTTTGTGAAGATCAAGAGGAGAGTGTTGATCATTTGTTTTCTGCTTGCATCATTGCTAATGGGGTGTGGAGTGGGATTGCAAGGTGGTTGAAACATCAACCGTTCTTTTTCTTCTCTGTGGCCGACATTATTCATGAGTTCACGTCCTCCTCTTGGCCCCCGAGTAAGAGGTTTATTATAAAGGGCATTATGATCATTGCTTGCTGGCGTATATGGAAAGCTCGGAACGAGAAGATTTTCAAGAATGAAAGGCGAAACGTGGCTGAGATTATTGTAGATATTAAAGTTTTAAGTTTTCTTTGGTTTTCTAATCGTTGTAAACAGGGTTCCGTGGGTTGGAGGGATTGGCAGTCTTTTAGTTTTGATGTGATGTAATTTGGTTTGGGAGTCTCCGCCTTGGAGATTCCCGTCGTTTTGTTGTGTGTTAATAAAGTTCGCCTTTCAAAAAAAAGTAAATTTGATTTATCCATTGTAGCTGATTTAAGCAAGACATCTTCAATGGTTACTCCTCTTCAACCATCAAACCATAAAATTTATAGAAGTCCATTAACAGATATTACTAACTGTATGCTATATACACTTTTGTTATTACTGTTAATCATTTATTGAATGTTAATGTAAGTTTGATAACATTTATAAATTTTGTCTTGCAAGTGGATTGTGTTACAGTAAGGTCCCGTCGAAGTGATATTCCAACTCCTCAGAATATTGACAATAGAACTTCTCGACAGCTGCCAAAATGTTCCGTAGTAGTGTTTAGTGGTATGTGTTTTACTTTTAATACAAAACTAAATATAGGTTTCTGAGTCACTATATTTGTCGAATCTATGGCTTATCTTCCTATCTGTTGTAACCGATGTTAATTTGCCTTTTCCAAAATGAAATGGCAGGAAAAGAAAATTCCTACCCTGGTGAGAGGTCTAACTTTGATGATCCCGATTCAGAGGATTGTTTACCATATTCTATCGTAAAAAAGATTTACGGAATTGCAAGAGGTAACTACCCTCCTTAAACTTATCAAAGTATCTTTCCAAATAACAGTTTAATCTCCTAATATTTCACTTATATCATCGTTTTTTTATCTGCCTATATAATTTTGTAGAATACGTTAATCATGGAGATGCTATTTATGTATGTTCTTACTGTCATGCAATGATTTGGAAAGATGAAATGCTTAGGGGTAATTTGGATTCTAAGAAATCTTCTTTTTCTCTTTGTTGTTCGAACGGAGACGTTCAATTCCCTTCCTCACCTGCTCCTCCTCCACTGCTCGAAAGACTTTACAAAAGAGTTACTCCTGAAAGCCGTAATTTCATGAATAACATTCGAGCATATAACATGATGTTTTCCTTCACATCCCTTGGTGGCAAGGTTTCTAAAACTTTTCAAAAAACCAAAGGTCCTTATGTTTTTGGACTGCAAGGACAAAATTACCATCGCATTGGTAGTCTGCTACCGAAAGATGGTGATGAGCCCAAATTTTCACAGCTTTATATTTATGATTCCCAAAACGAGGATTTTAATCGTCAAAAGGCTGTAAGGTAAATTAAGCACTCAGTAAATTCTGATTTATGTCAAGTGTTATATATATATATATCTGATCTATACAATAATGTCGTTTTTTACACAGTGTCGAGTAAGGTTCGAAGACAGACAATAAACAACAACTTGATCTTGCCATCATATCGAGTCTTAAAAAAATGTTGGATTCATGCAATCCACTTGTGAAGTCATTTAGAATGGTACGAGATTGTTTTAAACAAAATGATTGGCAAAGTGTAAGACTCAAGCTCATTGGAATAAGGGATAAGGATGGTAGAGTTTTTAACTTGCCTACTGCTGAAGAAATTGCTGCCTTAATAATTGGTGATTTTGATGGAGCATTTGATAAAAGGGATATCATAGTTCAAACAAAATCAGGCGATCTTCAGAGAATCAGTGAGCTTCATCCCTCTTATCTTGCATTGCAATATCCACTTATCTTCCCATATGCAGAAGATGGATCTAGACTTGGTATTAAACATCGAGGTGTTTCAGTTGATTGTGACATACTTAGAACCAGTACCACAATGAGAGAGTTCTTTAGTTACAGGATACAAGACAAAGCCAACCAATTTTCGTTGTTACTCAATGCCCAAAAGCTATTCCAACAGTTTGTAGTTGATGCGTATACAATGATAGAATCTGCACGGTTAGCTTACATAAAGACACAACAACCCAAACTTAGAAGTCAAACATTTAAGAATTTAAATAAAAGTGTTCAAAGTGGCCAAAGCGATGCGTCAAATTATGGAAAACGAATTTTGTTGCCATCTTCATTTACCGATGGAGCGAGATATATGATGCAAAAGTATCTAGATGCTATGGCAATCTGCAAAGCTGTAGGATATCTGGATCTCTTCATAACAGTCACTTGTAATCCTAATTGGCCTGAGATTTATAGATGTTTAAAAGACAAACGGTTGAACCCTCAAGATAGACCGGATATTATTGCACGGTTATTCAAAATTAAAATCAATCATCTAATTCAAGATTTCAAGAAACATAAATTCTTTGGTGAGATACAAGCAAGTAAGTCATTGTAAATTGTTTTAATTAATTTCTCAAATAATACTTTTACTAACACTTTTTTAGATGTAATATTTCAGTTATTTATACAATCGAATTTCAGAAACGTGGTCTACCTCATGCTCACATATGTTTGTTCTTAAGTGCCGAGAGCAAATTTCCAACGGCTAAAGAAATCGATTTGGTTATTAGTGCTGAAATACCTGACAAAGAGATGGATGCTTCACTGTATGAACTTGTCAAACAATTTATGATCCATGGTCCTTGTGGTACAGACAATCCTCATTCTCCATGCATGGTTAATTTAAAATGTTCAAAGAAGTTTCCGAAAAAATATGTAGATGAGACTTGTGTTGATTCTGAAGGATATCATGTCTACCGACGTCGTCAATCATGCAACACAGTAGAAAAAAATGGCGTCTTACTTGACAATAGGTGTGTGGTTCCGTACAATGCTATGCTACTAAAAAAGTATCAGTGCCACATAAATGTTGAGTGGTGTAACCAAACAGGATCCATCAAATATCTCTTCAAATACATTAATAAGGGTCCGGATAGAGTGACAGCTTCTGTTTACGAAAGTACCTCCACTGCTAATGTGAACCCTCAAAACAAGGAAATGACAAATAATGAAAATCTCTCAAACGAAACAGAAGTAGATGAAGTTAAAGCATATCTTGATTGTAGATATATTTCAGCATGTGAAGCTGCTTGGAGAATCTTTAAGTTTGACATACACTATCGGCATCCATCTGTTGAAATATTACCTTTTCACAGAATGGATGAAATGTAATCAAACGGATGCATTTGCTAGAACTTTGAAGTATATAGAGTTCCCCAGATACTTTGTATGGATACGCAAAACACGAAAGTGGGTACGTAGAAAAAAACATTTTGGTGCAGTTGGTAGGATACATTATGTACCTCCATCACTTGGTGATTGTTATTTCTTGAGAATTTTATTGAATCATGTTATAGGACCAATGAGTTTCAATGATATAAAAATAGTTGATGAAAAAATATATCATACTTTTAAAGATGCATGTTTTGCTCGCGGTCTGTTGGACGATGATAAGGAGTATTTAATGGCCATTAATGAAGCAAGTGCATGGGCTACTTCTGATTTCTTGCGTACATTTTTTGTAATGCTCTTGATGTCAAACTCCATTTCTAGGCCGGGTATTTTCTAGAAGGAAACAAAATCTGTATTATGTGAAGATATATTATATCAGCAACGGAGGATTACTGGTATTCCTGGTAATTTTAAAAACTTAAATAAAATTTCAGATTCCATTTTACTTTAATCAAGTGTTTAAAAAATCTAATTACTAAACATCTGTTGTATTTTTTAGATTTGGTTCTTAAAGAGGAAGAGATTGAAAACATTTGCTTAGCACATATCGAAAAACTGTTACTTGGTTATGGAAGTACGTTAAGCAACTTTACTGACATGCCAAATGTTCCTGACAACTACACTTCAGGATTGAACAATCAATTGATAATGAAGGAACTTTCGTATGATCGGGCTATCTTAAAAAAAGGAACTTGCAGCTTCCCTAAAATCTTTAACTGATGAACAGCGAAAAGTGTATCAAACCGTAATTAGGGCTGTAAACGAACCGAACGAACACGAATAAGGCCTTGTTCGTGTTCGTTCGTTAAGGAAATAAATGTGTTCATGAACGGTTCATGAACACTTACCGAACGAGATTTTATGTTCGTGTTCGTTCATTAAGGAAATGAGCGTGTTCGCGAATGGTTCACGAACACAAATAAATTTGGCGAACGCGACGAAGGATAAAGATAGATGGCCCAGAGAGTAGCACTCGAACTTGAATCCCTTATTGTGGAACGGAGGTCGATCGTATTCGCCGATGTAAATAATGAGAAATGAAAGGGAAATGATGCATAAACAAGGTGAAAGTGGGTTTCCTAGTTTAATTGTTAGGATAATAAAATAAATAAAAGTTTAACAATATAAACAGTACAAATAAAATATAAGAAAGTACAAAGATCTTCAATTAAAACACAAACATATGAATATAAACGAATGCAAATCAATGAATGTTCACGAACACCTTACCGAACGTTCACGAACACAATCAAACGAACGAGACCTCTGTTCATGTTCGTTCATTTAACTAATCGAACGAAATTTCTTGTTCATGTTCGTTCGTTTATTAAACGAACGAACATAAACGAACTTCCCGCCGAACGGTTCACGAACTGTTCGCTGAACGTTCGATTCGTTTACAGCCCTAACCGTAATGAATGCAGTTGTTAAAGGAAGTGGATGAGTTTTCTTTCTATATGGTTACGGTGGAACTGGTAAAACATTTCTGTGGAAAACATTTGCAGCTGCGTTACGTTCCAATGGTGAAGTTGTGTTGAATGTTGCATCCAGTGGTATTGCATCACTTCTATTAGATGGTGGTAGAACGGCTCATTCCAGGTTTGTAATTCCGATAAATGTTAACGAGGATTCTATATGCTCTATTGAACCAAACAGTGAGCTAGGAGGCTTAATCAAACAAACTAAGATGATAATCTGGGATGAAGCGCCAATGACACATAAGCATTGTTTTGAAGCTCTGGATAGAACAATGAGAGATATAGCCTGTTCCTATAATCCGTCCTTGCAGAACAAACCTTTTGGTGGAAATATTGTGCTTTTTGGCGGTGATTTTAGACAAATCCTTCCAGTCATTCCAAAAGGTACCAGAAGCATGATTGTAAATTCTTCATTGAATTCTTCTTATATATGGCAGGATTGTCAGTTACTCAAGTTAACTGAAAACATGAGGTTAAAAATGGGTACCAAATCAAGTAATTTTAACGAGACCAAGGAATTTGCTGAATGGATTTTAAGGCTTGGTGATGGTCTACTTGGTGGTCCAAATGATGGAGAAGTGGAAATTGAAATTCCAGATTATTTAATTTTACTCGATGCCGTCAATCCTATATCTTCATTGATCGCTTTCACATATCCGGATATGCAAAAGTTTTTATGCAATTCAAATTACTTCCAACAAAGAGCCATTCTTGCACCCACAAATGAAGTTGTGGATTCAATAAATACAGAACTGTTAAATAGTATGCCTGGTGAAGAAAAGATATATCTCAGTTCAGATACTTTATGTGAGTCCGAGGATCAAACCGACCTTAACATGGCATTGTTTCCTCCGGATGTATTAAACAAATTGCATCTGTCAGGATTACCTAACCATAAATTGGTTCTCAAAGTTGGAGCTCCGGTAATGTTACTTAAACATTAATCAAACAAATGGTCTGTGTAACGGTACACGACTTCAAGTAACAAAACTTGGAAAACTTGTAATCGAAGCAAAGATTATTACTGGAAATAATATAGGTCATCATACTTTGATTTCAAGATTGAAAATGACACCATCCGATAAAAGAATACCGGTGAAAATTGCACGAAGACAGTTCCCATTATCTCTATGCTTTGCAATGACCATCAACAAAAGCCAGGGACAATCACTTGAACGTGTAGGCTTATATCTTCCAAGGCCGGTTTTTAGTCATGGACAACTATACGTTGCTGTATCACGAGTAAAGAGCAGGAAGGGTTTGAAGATCTTGATATGTGACAGGGGAAAACAAGTGTGTAAAACCACAACTAACGTGGTCTACAAAGAAGTTCTACAAAATCTATAGTCGTTGTAGAAATAGCATTTTGAAGAAAAGTCTTTTAATGTTTGAAGTTATTTGGTATTATGTTTTGCACATCCTATCAACATGTTTCTTTTATCTAATAATAATGGATGTTATTTTACAGAATTGTTTTAAAATATAATATACATTTTTTTTTAAAAAATGATACCTTTAACAATTATAAAATAATGAAAGATAAGTAATAATAACATATATCTAAAAGACAAGAAATAACTAATACAAGTAATACTTTCAACCGTTTGTTTGTGGTTCAGTAACATATGAATTAAAAACTTTTCAGTAGCTAACCCTTCGTACCACCAACATCAAAACTAAACTACCAATCTTTACAAAAGTGTTTTGAGCAAACCAGTAACCACAAACAAAAAACATTGTTTCCATACAAAATAACATTGTCTAAAAAAGCGCCACAACCATTCAGTCAAACAAGAAAATACCTTTACCCATGACGAACTTAAGGGTAAACTCTTCACGAGGAACCAAGTTTTTATCCTTCACAAACTGTTTCATGTTTTTTATGTAAAACCGATGATCAGTAGACTCGATACCAACTCGAACATCCCAAACATTTCCAGCAGCATATAGAATCTTTAAAGTTCTTTTCCTATCCAAGCCAAGTTTTTTAGCAAGAACTTTTTTAATGCGCTGTAACAAACCAAAAATAATGTTAACAAAGATGGTATTATAATATGGTTAACACAATGTAAGGTCCTGTTACTACTTTTTGGTTACAGAAACTTACAAAATGATTGTCCACACGAAAAACTACTGGAATAGTTTCGTTGTTCGTAGTTACAGCGAGCATTTCGGTTTCATTGTCCTTAGTTATGTCATCCACATCTTCACCATCAGAGATACTGATAACCTCTTCTACCACTTCTTCCTTAATAGCAGCATATAATTCCGGTGGCAAGATTAAATCAGCATCCTTGGAACAATTGAAAACATACATATCAAAAGTGTGAAGATCAATCATTTCAAACACGAGAAGATGTTCATCACTTAGTGAAAATTTCTTCTTAATCTGATTCCATCCAGTTGTTATGTAAAGCTGATTGTCACTAACATCCATTCGAACAAAAAATTTATGCTTCCCAGGACCTCTAATAACAACCGGATAATTTGGAATGGTATTGTCCATCTTGTGATGTACAAATAAACGATTGATATGCTATAACGAGAAAAAAAAATATATTAGTAGTTTCATATACGGAACCATAATAAATAAGAAACAATAATAAATATACCGAACCCAGATTGCGAACTACATACCATAGCATCAGGTTTATCAAAATCGCCATTGGGTCTGTAGTAAAAATAATCAGATGGAGCAAATGCAATATTGTCATAGAAATAAAATATCCGGAAACTTTGTAATGCTTCTTCATACTGAAATACGAGCCATGATCCAGATTGTAGTTTCAAAGTTTGAACTACGGAATACCACCCATTGTAGAGATAATAGAAGTTTCCTATATCATATATCTTGACTTCAAAGACTTGCCCATTAGTTGTCCGTACTTTGACAAACCCAACAGGATAGTTAAACTCTTTTATCCATCGTTTATACTTTTTTGGCAGAACCTATGTATAAGTATATTAAAATCAGAACTGTCTAACATGATGTTATAAAGAAAATAAATTCGACATATCTGAGATTAAAATACTAACCAAAGATTTCCTTTGGTTGTCGGTCATGTAACAAGCAAAACCATACATCTTTCTATAAAAAGAGAAAAACGTTAAAAGATGGTAAGTAACTGAGAGAACATGATGAAAGGAAATAGCATTAGTATGCAACCTCTGTTTGACCAAAGTCAACCCACTTTTTAAAAAAAAATCTGTTTGACCAAAGCCTGTTTGACCAAAGTCAAACCACTGTTTGCAAAACTATGACTCTTAGTGGTTCAAAAGTCTGCTTGACCATGGTCAAACCACTGTTTGTCCAATTACAAACCACTGTTTTCTCCTCAAAACACTGTTTAACCCAACAGTGATTTTAAACATATATTTTCATCCATCTGTTAACCAAAGTCAACAGATGTATCAACAACAATGATTTTAAGTTGATGAGCATTATTTATGAAAAACGTTAAAAGATTATTCTAATTAATGCAACTAAAAAGAGTATAACTAATAGACTAAAATATTATATAACGTTAAAAGGTTATTTGGGTATATTCAATGTCAACAATGTGAAATACCAAATTTTGATCCCGAGAGTTTCTAAAGCTTATTAATATGTTTCTATTTTTGACAGTGTGATACACAACCCTAAACATGTGAAATATAATCTGATAAAATCTGTCAAGAACACCAACTGAAAGTTTACTAAACATCATAATCTTAAAAAATGTTTATACAACAACTGATAAACAATCATTTTTAACATAGCCCTAAATATCTACACCTCAATCGAACATCCATACAAAAGTAAAAACTTCAATCGAACATCAATACGAACATTCATATGATGGAATCTGAAGTATAACAAATCAAATAAACAAACATGATCACAACTTACAGTTCATATAAAAGAACAAACCTAAGATCAAAAATCATACATGGAAGCGTGGTATAAAAAATTACATGAAGCAAAGATTTCAAAAAAAACAAAATCGAATCAATACGTTTTCGATTACCTTTTGCTGATAAGGAAAAATCTTTAACACTCCCTGTCGTTGCTTTGTCGCCCTTCGAAGTTCGGAGATGGAAATGGAATGGTAGATGAGTGGTTAGAATTTGGGGCCGGATTTGATATAAGGGTTTTAATGGGCCTACAAAATCTAATCTATTATTAAGCTTAATTGGATCAAATATAAGGGGCTTTATTGAACTGATCAATAACATTTGATTAGTTGTATTAAATACAAACAATATAAATGATGTATTATAATCTATTTCGATGGTTATTAAAACTACCGTGTGGTCACACATACTGTTTTTAACATTACTTTATAAAGATATATAACTAAAGACCAAAATTTAAATGATATATTATAATCTGTTTTTTAGTATTTGATTTCGATCATTACTAAACCTACCCGTGTGGTAACACGGGTGCTACACCTACTAAGATAAATAAAGAAAAACTTGTCATGACCAGAAAGACACACGTGTCTTGCATTGGAAAAAACAAAAAGACAAATAAAAACCCAAATGAGCTTCAAGGGTAAGACATTAGACTTTAAGTTTAGAATAAGACAAATCAAATAGCTGAGCGAGGGTTGGTGGCATTGTAGCCACCGACCATTCTCTTTAATATATTTTCAAACAAAATTTACGACAATACAAGGTGCAACTCAAAACATAAATCCCAAACCAATTACTTTTGTACTTGGATATTTTATACCTGTAACCAAACCTGACCCTACCCGTAGGGTATATGTAGAGTATATATTTTGAGCTCAGTACTCATATTCGAAACCTTATCCGATTTATACAAAAAAAAAATCTGGAACGGGTTATACCCTATACCCCAACCCGTTGTACCCTATACCCGATACCTATTTTTCTAATACCTGAATTTACAAAGCATATGTTTACTTTACAACTTTTATATTCAAAGTTTTTTAAATGCATATTTTAAAGCAAATAATTTTTATTTTAGTGAATTTATGTTATTTTAATTTATTTTAATTATTTTTTACAAATTACAAACCAAATTGAATTTATAAACGAATTTATTTTTGTGTGAAGTAATAAATAAAAAACTTACTTTTTAAAATCTGGTATTAATACTCGAACCCATACCCGATTTCAATACCCAGTTATATCTGAACCCGATCATACCCTACCCAAGTACATAAGGAATGGTTTTTCTCCTTAACACTCGTACCAGAACCCTATCCGCTTTCTCTCGATACCCAATTTTCCAATACTCGATCATACTCGGAAACGAGTCATCAACAAGAAAACCGGTCAATAATTCGAAAATCTCAACAACAATCAAAACCACCATTTTACCTCTCAGGTAGTTAGAGCTTTCGTCACGTCGCCTTTGTCATCAACGCCAGGGGTTTACTATGTTCCCTTCTTTGTTTTTCTCGTTCACGTGATGCATGGTCGCGATGATGCTGAAATCGAATTGCGTTATTGTCTTACAACAATGAATCATTGGGTAAATGGTCAAAAATTGCACGAAGACAGTTCCCATTATCTCTATGCTTTGCAATGACCATCAACAAAAGCCAGGGACAATCACTTGAACGTGTAGGCTTATATCTTCCAAGGCCGGTTTTTAGTCATGGACAACTATACGTTGCTGTATCACGAGTAAAGAGCAGGAAGGGTTTGAAGATCTTGATATGTGACAGGGGAAAACAAGTGTGTAAAACCACAACTAACGTGGTCTACAAAGAAGTTCTACAAAATCTATAGTCGTTGTAGAAATAGCATTTTGAAGAAAAGTCTTTTAATGTTTGAAGTTATTTGGTATTATGTTTTGCACATCCTATCAACATGTTTCTTTTATCTAATAATAATGGATGTTATTTTACAGAATTGTTTTAAAATATAATATACATTTTTTTTTAAAAAATGATACCTTTAACAATTATAAAATAATGAAAGATAAGTAATAATAACATATATCTAAAAGACAAGAAATAACTAATACAAGTAATACTTTCAACCGTTTGTTTGTGGTTCAGTAACATATGAATTAAAAACTTTTCAGTAGCTAACCCTTCGTACCACCAACATCAAAACTAAACTACCAATCTTTACAAAAGTGTTTTGAGCAAACCAGTAACCACAAACAAAAAACATTGTTTCCATACAAAATAACATTGTCTAAAAAAGCGCCACAACCATTCAGTCAAACAAGAAAATACCTTTACCCATGACGAACTTAAGGGTAAACTCTTCACGAGGAACCAAGTTTTTATCCTTCACAAACTGTTTCATGTTTTTTATGTAAAACCGATGATCAGTAGACTCGATACCAACTCGAACATCCCAAACATTTCCAGCAGCATATAGAATCTTTAAAGTTCTTTTCCTATCCAAGCCAAGTTTTTTAGCAAGAACTTTTTTAATGCGCTGTAACAAACCAAAAATAATGTTAACAAAGATGGTATTATAATATGGTTAACACAATGTAAGGTCCTGTTACTACTTTTTGGTTACAGAAACTTACAAAATGATTGTCCACACGAAAAACTACTGGAATAGTTTCGTTGTTCGTAGTTACAGCGAGCATTTCGGTTTCATTGTCCTTAGTTATGTCATCCACATCTTCACCATCAGAGATACTGATAACCTCTTCTACCACTTCTTCCTTAATAGCAGCATATAATTCCGGTGGCAAGATTAAATCAGCATCCTTGGAACAATTGAAAACATACATATCAAAAGTGTGAAGATCAATCATTTCAAACACGAGAAGATGTTCATCACTTAGTGAAAATTTCTTCTTAATCTGATTCCATCCAGTTGTTATGTAAAGCTGATTGTCACTAACATCCATTCGAACAAAAAATTTATGCTTCCCAGGACCTCTAATAACAACCGGATAATTTGGAATGGTATTGTCCATCTTGTGATGTACAAATAAACGATTGATATGCTATAACGAGAAAAAAAAATATATTAGTAGTTTCATATACGGAACCATAATAAATAAGAAACAATAATAAATATACCGAACCCAGATTGCGAACTACATACCATAGCATCAGGTTTATCAAAATCGCCATTGGGTCTGTAGTAAAAATAATCAGATGGAGCAAATGCAATATTGTCATAGAAATAAAATATCCGGAAACTTTGTAATGCTTCTTCATACTGAAATACGAGCCATGATCCAGATTGTAGTTTCAAAGTTTGAACTACGGAATACCACCCATTGTAGAGATAATAGAAGTTTCCTATATCATATATCTTGACTTCAAAGACTTGCCCATTAGTTGTCCGTACTTTGACAAACCCAACAGGATAGTTAAACTCTTTTATCCATCGTTTATACTTTTTTGGCAGAACCTATGTATAAGTATATTAAAATCAGAACTGTCTAACATGATGTTATAAAGAAAATAAATTCGACATATCTGAGATTAAAATACTAACCAAAGATTTCCTTTGGTTGTCGGTCATGTAACAAGCAAAACCATACATCTTTCTATAAAAAGAGAAAAACGTTAAAAGATGGTAAGTAACTGAGAGAACATGATGAAAGGAAATAGCATTAGTATGCAACCTCTGTTTGACCAAAGTCAACCCACTTTTTAAAAAAAAATCTGTTTGACCAAAGCCTGTTTGACCAAAGTCAAACCACTGTTTGCAAAACTATGACTCTTAGTGGTTCAAAAGTCTGCTTGACCATGGTCAAACCACTGTTTGTCCAATTACAAACCACTGTTTTCTCCTCAAAACACTGTTTAACCCAACAGTGATTTTAAACATATATTTTCATCCATCTGTTAACCAAAGTCAACAGATGTATCAACAACAATGATTTTAAGTTGATGAGCATTATTTATGAAAAACGTTAAAAGATTATTCTAATTAATGCAACTAAAAAGAGTATAACTAATAGACTAAAATATTATATAACGTTAAAAGGTTATTTGGGTATATTCAATGTCAACAATGTGAAATACCAAATTTTGATCCCGAGAGTTTCTAAAGCTTATTAATATGTTTCTATTTTTGACAGTGTGATACACAACCCTAAACATGTGAAATATAATCTGATAAAATCTGTCAAGAACACCAACTGAAAGTTTACTAAACATCATAATCTTAAAAAATGTTTATACAACAACTGATAAACAATCATTTTTAACATAGCCCTAAATATCTACACCTCAATCGAACATCCATACAAAAGTAAAAACTTCAATCGAACATCAATACGAACATTCATATGATGGAATCTGAAGTATAACAAATCAAATAAACAAACATGATCACAACTTACAGTTCATATAAAAGAACAAACCTAAGATCAAAAATCATACATGGAAGCGTGGTATAAAAAATTACATGAAGCAAAGATTTCAAAAAAAACAAAATCGAATCAATACGTTTTCGATTACCTTTTGCTGATAAGGAAAAATCTTTAACACTCCCTGTCGTTGCTTTGTCGCCCTTCGAAGTTCGGAGATGGAAATGGAATGGTAGATGAGTGGTTAGAATTTGGGGCCGGATTTGATATAAGGGTTTTAATGGGCCTACAAAATCTAATCTATTATTAAGCTTAATTGGATCAAATATAAGGGGCTTTATTGAACTGATCAATAACATTTGATTAGTTGTATTAAATACAAACAATATAAATGATGTATTATAATCTATTTCGATGGTTATTAAAACTACCGTGTGGTCACACATACTGTTTTTAACATTACTTTATAAAGATATATAACTAAAGACCAAAATTTAAATGATATATTATAATCTGTTTTTTAGTATTTGATTTCGATCATTACTAAACCTACCCGTGTGGTAACACGGGTGCTACACCTACTAAGATAAATAAAGAAAAACTTGTCATGACCAGAAAGACACACGTGTCTTGCATTGGAAAAAACAAAAAGACAAATAAAAACCCAAATGAGCTTCAAGGGTAAGACATTAGACTTTAAGTTTAGAATAAGACAAATCAAATAGCTGAGCGAGGGTTGGTGGCATTGTAGCCACCGACCATTCTCTTTAATATATTTTCAAACAAAATTTACGACAATACAAGGTGCAACTCAAAACATAAATCCCAAACCAATTACTTTTGTACTTGGATATTTTATACCTGTAACCAAACCTGACCCTACCCGTAGGGTATATGTAGAGTATATATTTTGAGCTCAGTACTCATATTCGAAACCTTATCCGATTTATACAAAAAAAAAATCTGGAACGGGTTATACCCTATACCCCAACCCGTTGTACCCTATACCCGATACCTATTTTTCTAATACCTGAATTTACAAAGCATATGTTTACTTTACAACTTTTATATTCAAAGTTTTTTAAATGCATATTTTAAAGCAAATAATTTTTATTTTAGTGAATTTATGTTATTTTAATTTATTTTAATTATTTTTTACAAATTACAAACCAAATTGAATTTATAAACGAATTTATTTTTGTGTGAAGTAATAAATAAAAAACTTACTTTTTAAAATCTGGTATTAATACTCGAACCCATACCCGATTTCAATACCCAGTTATATCTGAACCCGATCATACCCTACCCAAGTACATAAGGAATGGTTTTTCTCCTTAACACTCGTACCAGAACCCTATCCGCTTTCTCTCGATACCCAATTTTCCAATACTCGATCATACTCGGAAACGAGTCATCAACAAGAAAACCGGTCAATAATTCGAAAATCTCAACAACAATCAAAACCACCATTTTACCTCTCAGGTAGTTAGAGCTTTCGTCACGTCGCCTTTGTCATCAACGCCAGGGGTTTACTATGTTCCCTTCTTTGTTTTTCTCGTTCACGTGATGCATGGTCGCGATGATGCTGAAATCGAATTGCGTTATTGTCTTACAACAATGAATCATTGGGTAAATGGTCGATTTGAGATAAAACTAGTGAATTAACACTATGTTCCCGAGTCTCGTTTAACAGGGAAGGGGAAATAAAAGATATGAAAATATAAAAAAAATCATGTTCTCGAGTTTTTTTTAAGGATATAAGGGGAGGGAAAAGGATGGAAAAGAGAAGAAAATTTGTGCATATACTCATCCTCCTAAATTGCAGAGATTAGAAGAGAAAATATTACTAATTACTAAATTGCCCTCATATCTAATTAAAATGTTTTATGTTTAAAGGGTATAATGGTAAAATTGTTTCTTTCTTTTATTTTCCTCCTAACTCGGGAACACATTGATTTATTCTCTTTTCCTTTACTTTTCATTAAATTCGGAAACACGAAAAAAAATCACATCTTTTTTTTCTCTTTTTCTCTCTTAATTTATTTTCCTTTCACTCCTATTAAATGAGAATCAATAACACAGTGTAAATGTTGTATGTTTTCAACTTACGAGTAAAATGAAAGAAGTATATATCAAATATTCAAAAACCTTAAAGCCGGCCACAATTATTTTTCACGTACCTAATACGTGTTATTCTAGTATCGAGGTGGTGACTTGGGCGTTTGTACCCAACCCACGCCACAACCCCCGCCCCATACCCCATATTCTAATATTTCCTAGATCTTTTTTTTTAAACACATAGCCGTTGGCCAACAGCTAGCCTAAACGGCTACTTGTCTTGGCCAATGAGATCCCGCAATGTCATCTTGATAGCCCCGCTCAACGCCCGGGCTGAAACCCCTGCCCAAGGGGCCACGCCGAAACCCAACCCACCCGGGGTGGTGAATTGGGCATTTGTACCCAACCCACGCCACAACTCCCGCCCCATACCCCATACCTCATATTCTAATATTTCCTAAATCTTTTTTTAAACACATAGCTGTTGGCAAACGGCTAGCCCAAACGGCTACTTGTCTTGGCCAATGAGATCCAACCATGTCATTTTGATAGCCCCGCCCAACGCCCGGGCTGAAACCCCCGCCCAAGGGGCCACGCCGAAGCCCAAGCTCACCCGGGGTGGTGACTTGGGCGTTTGTACCCAACCCACGACACAACCCCCGCCCCATACCACATATTCTAATATTTCATAGATTTTTTTAAACACATAGTCGTTGGCAAACGGCTAGCCCAAACGGCTACTTGTCTTGGCCAATGAGATCACGCCATGTCATCTTGATAGCCCCGCCCAACGCCCGGGCTGAAACCCCCGCCTAAGGGGCCACGCCGAAACTCAAGCCCACCCGAGGTGGTGACTTTGGCGTTTATACCCAACGCACGTCACAACCTCCGCCCCATACCCCATATTCTTATATTCCCTAAATCTCTATTTAATTAATATATATTCACTGTTCATTCCTTTCTAATTTTATCAGTATGTAATTGTGATTTATTCGATATATTGATTATTTATAAAATAAAAAAATTGTAAAAAGTACTGATATGCTAACCAAAACCAATGAACAATATAAATTATTATTTTTACGTGTTTTAACTTTAATCTGTCTTTAACAAAAAACTAAGTTTTCTAATTTTTTAACCAAAACCAATGAACGTGTTTTAACTTTAATTTGTTTTTAACCAAAAACTAAGTTCTCTAATTTTTTAACCAAATGTCTTACCAAAAACTAAGTTTTCTAATTTTTTAACCAAAACCAATGAACGTGTTTTAACTTTAATTTGTTTTTAACCAAAAACTAAGTTTTCTATTTTTTTTACCAAACCCAATGAACAATACACATTATTATTTTTATGTGTTTTAACTTTAATTTGTTTTTAACCAAAAACTAAGTTTTCTAATTTTTCATAATACGGGCTAATGTTATAAAAAAAACCCAACATACATATTCGTTTGTATGAAAAAGTTTCACAATTTAATTTTGTTATGTTAAAGTCCTAGAACTTGTTTAAATACATATGTTAACTTGTTTTAAAACGTGCTTGTGCTTCGCCCATATATATTATTCATGCTATTTTAATGAAGATGTAGAAGTTTATATTTATTTGTATTTAGAAAATTAGATATTTGGTTGAATGGAATCTTCAACTTTATGCTCTCTTGTTTTAGAGTAAATTGCTAAATTCGTCCCAGAGGTTTGACTCAAATTGCTAGATCAGTCCAAAATCAAGTTTTGTTGCTAAAATAGTCATTGGCCCTAATTTATGTTGCTAATTCAGTCCACTGAAAGGGAAAATGATTGGACTAAATTAGCAATAATTTAGCAATTAACTCCTATTAATTGGACTGAATTAGCAACACAAATTAGGGCCAATGACTATTTTAGCAACAAAACTTGATTTTGGACTGATCTAGCAATTTGAGTCAAACCTCAAGGACGAATTTAGCAGTTTACTCCTTGTTTTATTATGAAGGGTTGGTGTCTCGTGATATGGAATTTGAAGATGGTGATAGATTTTTCATCCCCAAAAATGAAAAATCTTCAATATGTGGTGATATAGATAAAACGATTACTTAAAAAAAACAATAATAAATTACAAATTATATTATATATATATTGTTAGTGAAGGATCATGAATAGTAATTTTAATTTTATAATAATATATAGCTTTTTATTATTTTTTATTTTTAATAACATATTTTTAATTATTTTTCCTTTTTTCAAAACCATATATTTCCTATACCGTTTTTTTAATAATTCTATTTTCTTTTTAGAACATATATTATCGATTAATTTGATACTTCTTTAATATTATACGTTTATAACTTTTTTCTTAAAACTTAAGTACGTAGTTATGATTCATTTTTTTCTGAACATTTCGTTATAAGTTTTGTTAAAAACGAAATTGTACTTATAATAAAGTATTTATTTGGTATCATAAAAAACTAAACCGTTCTAATGGTTTAGCTTTCTAACAACATGCTTTATTTTCAAATCATGTTGTTTTACATTATCATTTGCTCGGTTTCGCCGCAACGCGCGGCGACAAAAAAACTAGTTATTATTATTTTTGTTATTTGTTAAACTCTAATAAATTTGGAACACATGTTTAAACATTTGTTAGGGGCTCTTTGTTTAGCTACTAATGAGTCTCTTAATGGTTTAGGTCTTTTACTGGTTCAACAATTAATGGTTTAGACTGATTGTTTTGTGAGTGGATGACTGAATGATTCAGACATTTGCCTCTGAATGGTTAACCATTATACAAAGTCTGAATGGTTAAAACTTCTTATATGAATTGGTCAGACATTTGCCTCTGAACGCTTAATCATTATATTGGCTCAGATCTTTATTGATTCATCACTTAATGTTCAGACCTCTTACTGGTTGAGCACTTACACATTTAGAAGTTGCCAAACAATCTTAATGATAAATTGTTACTAAACCATGAATCAAACGAAAATGGTTAAAACCTCTCATTGGTTCAACATTTAATATTCAGATCTCTTAATAGTCTAGCATTTACCCATTCAGAAGTTGTCAAACAGCCTTAATTATAAATTGCTACTAAACCACGAATCAAACTTTTTGTTACCTTTTTTTTTTTAAATCATAAAACGAATAACACAAATCTTAAACTAATTCATCAATTTCAGCTATTTATACACTCACAATCCCTTTCAAGTTAAAACATACATTTTTTCATCAAGAGTAAATTGTTATTTTAGTCCTTGAGGTTTGTCTAAATTTATCATTTTAGTCAAGTTTCAAGTGATGATATATTCGATCTAATCAAATATGTTATACAAAACATTTGCACTTAATCTAACTTATAATAAAAAACTCTAAATAATGTCACGTGCCATTATCTCCTTCAACATCATAAATTTTATTTATATTTATTTAATAAATTACCTTTAATATTAATATTAATTAATAACCTATATATATAGATATCATTTATTATTATCCTTATCTTTATCTAAAATTAATAAATAACTTCAATTTTACAATTTAGACCCTTTGTTTTTTTTACTTTTAACTCAAAGTTTTTCATCTTTTATAATTTAATCCTAACTCTATTTTATTTTCAATTTTGGTTCGCCATACTTTTCATGTTTCCCAAGTTTTTCATCCGTTCTAAATTTTGTGAGTTAACGCACCGCAACGTACGTGTGGGGTAAAACATTTTTTCGTATATTTTTTCCCATTTGACTGGCCCGTCGCGTCACATCTATTTTTATGCGTTTGACAATTTCGTCTAACACGCGGGTCCTGGATGGGCTTAGTTATTTTTTTCTGTGTTTTACGTTTCGATTTAATTTCTCAGCAACGAGTGTGCATGATTCAAAGATTTTACGTCTGCTTTTCGCCCGACTTTATTTTTCACCCGTTTTTATTTATTTTGTTTTTACGAGGAGTAAATTGCCAAAATCGTCCCTAAAGTTTGGGTATGTTTGCCAGTTTCATCCAAAACAACTTTTTGTACTAAATAGTCCTTCACTTTTGAGATTTTTTTTTTTGTCATTTTCATCCAAAAGTCTAATTTGCTTTATTTTTTCTGTCAAATATTTGGATGAAAATGACAAAAAAATCCAAAATCTCATGGACGATTTTGGCAAAAAGTTAGATGTTTGGATGAAAATGACAAAAAAAATCCCAAAAGTGAAGGGCAATATGGTACAAAAAAATTGTTTTGGTTGAAATTGGCAAACATGCCCAAACCTTAGGGACAATTTTGACAATTTACTCTTTTACGAGCTTTTCTGATGTTGGTGGTTGCTGACAATGATATATTATTACTACTACTTAACACAATTTTATGACAACCGCTACAACGCAGGGACATAATACTTGTAAAGTAATAAAACAATTCTCAAGCTAAATAAACAAAGATAAAAAATCCTTAATTACTTAATTACATTTACAATATTCAATAGTTATAATCAACATATTAATTATCATTTTCATTCCTTTTGACTTGCAAAGATAAAATTTAGGTAAAAAAAACATAAATCTACTTATTAACATTTCAATTTTCCCCAATATGAAATGGAATCAACATCAAAACAAAAACAAAATTCGTGTAGCTCTGCAACTCCAGACTCCACTATATCATTCCAGTTTCATCTGCATCGTCGTCATCATCATCAACATCCATCACATATCAATTCATGCTTTCAAATCCAGAATCATCCTCTATTCTATTGAACATCCTCATCGATTCAACGTTCACACCTATTCGGATAAGCTTTTCGCCTCATCAGTTCACAATTACGAGATTTCTATCCGTCATCTTCGAACGAACGGTAACTATCTGTTGACCTAGTTTGTTTTTGCAGAATTATGATGATATTCGTTTGTTTCGATTCGTTTGTTAGTTTGATAGTACCTGTTTGATTCGTTTAATTGTGGAAAGAGGTGTAATTCGATGTCAGATGTGTGACCTAGGGTTTTATTTGATTGAGTATTGATGTTGATTTGTAGTTGATGGTGAATTTAGTGTATATATGGACTGTTTGGTGTTGTTTAGGCTGTTGTTAGTTTAATGTTGCCTAATTAGGTATGATAGTGCATTGAAGGAATTGAACTTATGTAAATAATTGATTAGCTATTTCAGTTTGCAGTTAGATTTGAGTTTACGAGAGTATTTTATTGCATAGCTTATGTTGAATTTATGTAAATAAAGTAACAAATAAATGATACTATGCTTACGGTAGAAGTAAACGTCATATATCTTCCAGAATCCAGATCTTAACCACTTCAGTTTGTGCTTTGCGTTTCTTTCATTTCATGCATGATTTTTAGGCAATGTTTGTGTAAAATGGTATTCAGAAGCCATTGACCTTATTATCTATACCGAGTTATCTTAAAATGTCTTGTATGTTTCTCTTGGTTCAGTTTGTTAGTTTTATAAACGTATCATATTATCATGATAAGAAAAATGGTATCCATTTTAATTTTTAATATCCGATGTGGTGTATAAGAGATAAAACTAACGGCCATCACATATGAGTTACATCTTGTAATTAAGTTATGTCCTTACCGGATAGCTGCAAATTTAAATCCAAGTTTGCAGTTATGTCCTTTTACTTTTGCTCGAAACAAATGTAACACAGTAGGATTCAGGGACATGCAACATAAAGCGGTGGTCCAGGGATCAAATTATGGCCCCGTGTTCTTTGTTTTCACTTTACATAATTTACCTCTTTCATGTTGGCTGTGGGACCAGTCAGTAACGTACTCCCTGGGGTACCAAAAAAACACAGTAGGATCCAACCCAAGGCCTTCAGTTTGAATGTTTGATCACTAATGCCTTATTGTTTCGTCAGTGGATCAATAATCTTCAGCTCCTCTTAGGTTGAAAGTCTGATGCTACAGTCGTTAAGCCTTAACATAATTATGTTGGGTGTCAGCTGTATGCAGTTTGACTATCTCATGCTGTCTCAATTCTTTCAGTTTTAATCAACTTTCTAATGTTTGAAAAAAAAAGGCCAAAAAGTTAAGCCTCAACCATTCATTCCATCTGAAGGTATTAGCACCCATAAACGGTTCTAAAGGATAGATATGCTGTACTTGAACATCTGAAAATTAAATTCTTCAAATTTAAACGGTTTTGCTAAATTTCACATAGAAGAAGCTTGGTATATTTTGCCGAGGTCACCTTTACCGTAAAGTTACGACTTTCGACTGTTTATTTGTTGTTGAACATTCGGAGGCATAACCGCATAAGAAATACCATAACTTGGTCGGCTGGTCTACATCCCCTTCTTTTTTTTTTAATTTGTTTATCTCTTTTGCTTCTCTAGTAGACGCGACATGACTTCTAGCTTTGGTGAAGAGGGCCCCGCTATTGTGCAATTGCACAAATGGGAACCTTCTTGTTTGCAATTGAACTTGACACAGTTCCGTGAAGCTTTCCTTTCCCCAACCAGAGAACTTATATTGTTACTTTCATATCACCATGAAGCTCTACTTCTTCCTCTAGTCAAAGGTCAACATCCTATCTTAATTGTTTAATGCTTATGATACGATCAAATCAGGTTTTTGTAAATTTGAAAATGTGAGTTAATCTTTTCTTAGCAGGTGTAAGGGTGGATGATCATCACATCAATTTCGATCCTGTAGATACAAATTCACTTGTAGGATCTAATAGCTATCCTATGCTTTCTGATATAAATTCACTTGCTTGGGGTATATGTGAGGATTCAAATAATGATCACGAGGGGGCTTCATTTAGAGAACTTTTATTTGTGGTTGGAGACCATGGGTTGACCGTCCATGCATTTTGTCAACCGAGTCAATGCTATGAGTCTGTTGAACCTACGCCAGATCGTCAGGATGACGAAGGGATATGGGTCGAGTGGGGTCCATCTACCTCAAGAGATGCAATGCATCTAGATAAGGATGATGATAATGTTGAAAATGGTGAACCAAGAAAGTGGTTGAAAACGTTCCTTACAAAGGTCAAAACAGTCAAAACTGAAGGTAAACTTTATAGCAGATTTCCCGACAAGTCACAGTTCCCATCCTCAACTAAAGTTGTTTCCTTTAACATTTTTGAAAATGATTCTACACTTCTGAGGTTCATATTAAACAAGAATACTGAATTAGATCCTGAGGGGGATGAAAATGAAATAAACATTTCATACAAATGTTGTAGAGTGTTTGTTAACAATTCACATGACCTAATTGGGTTTGTTTTAACATGTGCTGATGAATCCGATAGAAAGCAGAGAAAAAACGTACTTGTTGGTAAGATAGTCAGCTGGGGCATACAGTGGATCACCTCAGTGAAGCTTGATGAGGATGTATATACGGTTCCCGTTGATCAATGGACAGACTTCAAATTTTTAGATAAATATCTTATATGCCTTAATTCTACCGGCCAAATACATTTTTTCGGTGATATAACTGGTGAATACATGGGATGTGTTAATCTTTTAGAAAAGTTGTCTTATCAAAACAATGATATTGTTGGTAAAAGTGTGTTTAGGACACTTCTTGTTGCTTCGCGTACCTCATTGTTGGCTGCAGTTGATGATTACGGTATAGTTTACGTAACGCGTGCGAGTGATCTTCTTTCAGAAATAAATAACACAGTTGAAAAACCACTGCCACAATTTCAACAACTGAAGTACAGGACATTGGTTGGCTGGGAGGTTGGTGGTGCTGACATCAGCCACCAAAGGCTATACGATAATCTTTCTCCGAATATAAAATTTGTAACGGAAAGAAGTCTTTCTAAGGATGAAATTGAAGATAATGAGTCGGTTATTACCGGTTTCTCTGCTGCTTCACAGATAGTGGGACATAGGACCACCGACAGTACCTTACGAAGTATATTTCTTCCTCCAGATAAATATAGCAAAGATGATGCTATATGTCTTTCTCCATTTGGAATCACCCGTCTTCGTAGAAATAGAATTATTCATTTCAACTTGCATTTAAACTCAGCTGTGAATGATGATACGGGATCAAATATAGGTCGGGAAGTAACTATCGCTGATGCGGTTGGTTGCGTGTTTCATGGATGTTTTTATTTGGTGACAGCAGATTCTCTTTCAGTAGTTCTCCCTTCAATCGCTGTAGCTTCTGGTTGTATTCCTGTTGAAGCCATTGGATTCCGCCAGAATAATTGCCGCTTAACGGATCAAAGTGTAAATCTTATTGAAATAAAAGGATTGAAGCAGCCCTGGCCAACTTGGAAATTGGAGGTTTTAGATAGAGTCCTTTTATATGAAGGTCATGAAGAGGCAGATCATTTATGCTCGGAAAATGGTAATTTTTATTTATTTATTATAATATTCTCTGTTAATGGAAATATCATGTATTTATAGCCTATATATCTTTGGATGCTTCTTTGTAGCTAAATTATTGATATGATTCATGACTGCTTACCAAATAGTTATATTGTTATATGCTCTAGTTTAAAATTATTTAGCCATATTGTTTATGTTCTCGATGTGACACATAGTTACACTTTCTAAAACATCCAAATAGAACTTATCATCTTAACTTAAGATTTTTGTTGATATCTGTCAGGATGGGACCTGAAGGTTTCTCGGATTCGTCGCTTGCAACTTGCATTAGATTACTTGAACTTTCAGGAAATCGAGATGTAAGATTTATAACTTTCTATTTACTCACTTGCATATGTTATTGCTTTATCTTTGGTTTCTTTGATTGACTCAAGCATTTTACAAAATGTAAATACATTTTAATACTAATGAGGAACTGATCATTTCTAATTCTATTTCTTTTATTATTGGCAGTACCTAATAGAATGTAATACATAGTAGGTGTCTTTTATTTCATCAGCATCACATTTTCTCAAAGTCTATAACTAATTTAGTATAATAGAAAATACTTGATTGCTGATTTACAAGATGCATGTTTGTATAGAAATATAATTATGTTCTTTTTCATTGATAATCAGATCATTAGAGCTGCTCGCTGGTGTGAGCTTAGCAGAAGAAGGCATTCTGAGATTGGTCTTTGCTGCCGTTTATTTAATGTTGAACAAAGGTGGAAATGATAATGATGTATCTTCTGCATCAAGGTATGATTCATTTTACTCTGGTTGATACACTTTTTTATGTTGACGTGAAGTGCTATCTAGTTTTCTTTCTTATCTTATTGTCTTACGCTATTTAAGTTTATGATTCAGGCTTTTGTCTTTGGGCACCCGTTTTTCTACCAAAATGATACGTAGCTATGGATCATTGCAGCATATGCAAAATGAGGTTATGTCAACAAGTATTTCAGGAATGAAAGATTCTTCTCATCCGTTGCTTTTAGCAGATAAAGAACACAATGAAACTGAAAATTTGAGAAGGCTTCAGGAAATGGCTCACTTGTTGGAGATTATAAGAAACATGCAATGTCGTCTTGCTACCAAATTTAAAAAATCTGTTACACGATTGGTATGTTGTATTATTATTATTATCGTTGTTGTTGTTGTTATCAGAGTAAAATGCCATTTTTGTCCCTGAGGTTTGGCCAGTTTTGCGACTTTTGTCCAAAGGTTTGTTTTTCCGCATCTGGATCCAAAAGGTTTAATATCTTGCCATCTTTATCCGGCTCGTTAACTCCATCCATCTTTCTCCGTTTGGATCCAGATGCGAAAAAACAAACGTTTGAACGAAAATCGCAAAACTGGCCAAACCCCAAGGATGAAAATGGCATTTTACTCTTATTACTATTACTGTTATTATTTCTTTAATTTACTCGAGTTATGAAATCATATGGATGGTGTCACAGGGGGATGGTTTAAAGCCACTGGAATTTGTGGATTCAGAACTATCACAAGACGATCCAAATGTCTCATCAATTGAAACAAACGAGCAGGAAAGGCATGCTTTGAAATCGATGGAATCACTTGACTCTAGATCATATTCAGATCTGGAGAGCTTAGGGGGGGCATCTATTTCTCAAATAGAAACAAGTCTTCTTGGAAGGAGAGGCATTTCATTTGAAAATCCTAAGGATATGATTAGACGTTGGGATGTAGATAATTTGGATCAAAAAGAAGTCGTGAAAGACGCGTTACTTTCTGGTCGTCTTCCATTAGCGGTCCTTAAATTGCATCTTCATAATCAAAAAGGAAGGGATGACAACCAAGAGCTTCATGATACCTTTGAGAAAGTTCGTGATATTGGAAGGGCTATTGCTTATGATCTGTTTCTTAAGGTGCTTCTTATACCAGTTACCACATTCTAAATGTAAATAGTTTTTGTAATGGCTTTTATTTTTTTGTTAACTCTAATGCTCATTACCTGTTATGCTCAAAAGGGTGAAATCGAACTTGGTGTGACGACACTTCAAAAGCTTGGAGAGGACCTGGAAAGTTGTCTGAGGCAATTGGTTTTTGGCACTGTAAGGAGATCTCTCAGAAAGCAAATAACCGAAGTGATGAAAATTCATGGGTATCTTGGACCATACGAGTCAAAGATATTGGAAGGGATATCATTTATTGAGGTATCTGTCATCTTTAATTATATTTTCCTTTATCCAGTTATGTAATATTGTAATTGCCTCATTCTAATCGTAATACTTGATTGTTTTGTGAAAGAGGGTGTACCCTTGCAGTAGCTTTTCCGGAACATTCCGTGCCAGACAGAAGGAGTTGATGGCAGTTTGTGATGTTAATTCACCAGAAGAAATCAAGCTTTCTTTGTTGCATTCACTATCCGATAAACTTACGATTGAGTGTGGTGAACTTGATGGGGTTGTGCTAGGTTTATGGAGACATGTCAGCAAATATCCAGATGTTTCCGTTATTGATGATGATGATGACACCCATGATTCTTACTGGGCTGCAGCTGCCGTATGGTCTGATGCTTGGGATCAGAGAATTATTGATCGTGTAAGTTTGTATCTTATTCTTTAAACATGCTACACCAGGAATTGAGTTTTACAGATTCTCTTAGATTTAGTGGTTAGTTTTGGTTGAGAAAGTAATTTGGTAGGAAAAGTAAAAACACAGTGGCCTTCACTAAGGATCAGGCTAAGACCAAATGCCGTGTAATCATTAGGGGTGAGCAGAAAACCGAAAAAACCTGGACCTAAACAAAAAAAATAAATAAAATAAAAACGATTTAACCGAACCGAAAAAACCGAACCGCTCAAACAACCGAAAAAAAAACCGAACCGAAATTTACGGTTTTGCATTTTATGAAAACCGAAAAAACCGGACCGAACCTCAATTTTTAACGTTTGTTATATAACTAGTGGATGCCCCGCCCGCGTTGCGGGGCGATGACCGAATAATTCTCAATCAATTAAAAAAAGACTACTATAATTTTGCTAGAAAAAAAAACGATGATAAGACCGTAATTTTGGGCTCAGGGCAAAACTGTAATTTTTCAGGACTAATGAGCCAGTGTTAGGCAGCTCCTTGACACGAAAAAAAAATTAAATTGAGTAAACCAATTAAAACAAAAAACCTTTATAGTTTTGCTAAAAAAACTAAAACGATGGGAAAAAACGTAACTTTTAAGTGAGGGCGAAATCATAATTTTAATTCAGGGATAAATCGTAAATTAAATAGACCAATGGGGGTGTGCCAGGAAGCTGCCGGCATGACTGTAATTTTACACTGGGGGCAAAATTGTAATTTCACCAGGAAAACAAACAAAAACGATGGGCAAAATGTAAATTTAAGTTGAGAGCAAAATCGTAATTTGGCCGTGAGAAAAAAAAAACTAATGGCAAAATTATAAATTTATACGGGGCAAAATCGTAATTTTCAACTGAGGGCAAAATTAGAATTTTTAGCTGGGAGCAAAAGCGTGAATTTATTTTTAAGTGGGGATAAAAACATAATTTTGAACTGATGGCAAAATCATAATTTTAAGGGAAAAAAACTAATGGCAAAATTGTAAATTGAAACGGGGCAAAATCGTATTTTTTAACCGGGGGCAAAATAGAAATATTTAGCTGGGAGCAAAAGCGTAAATTTATTTTTAAGTGGGGGCAAAACCATAATTTTAAAACAGGATAAATTCGTAAATTTGTTGGGTCAATAGAGTAGTGTCAGGCAGCTAGTAGTGCCAGGCAGCTGCCTGGCACTATTAACTCGGCCGCCCATTTAGGCCAATAGAACGCAAGGACTATTGCCCCATATTGAATTTGTAGATATTGAATGATTTAGGCATTTTTAATTTAATCTTGAATGTTAAGTATTCATATGAAAAACAATAGCATGTTTATTTATCTTTGAAACGATTTATTCATTGCCTACAAGAAATAACAAAATTACTAATACTCTTAAAAGACAAAGTCGGTGGAAACCCCACCGGCTTTGCCTCCCCCTTCCCCATACCTTTCACGATGTTGCAATTTTAGCTCCTTGACTTTGGTACCTTCAAAGTTTCATAAAATGACAAATTTAGTCTCTAAACTACTACTCCATTTTACAAATAGTTCGCTTTTGACGCCCCAACTTGGTGGTAGTTTTCTTTTCAGCCCCAACTTTGTTATAGTTTCCTTTTTACCCCAAAACTTTATCAAATTTTATCTTTACCCTTTCTTAGCCCTTAAGTTTAGGAAATGCAATTTTTAACCACTTAACTTTTTATGAACTTTGTAAATGCCACTTTGACCCCCTCGAGAGTTTTTGGCTTGACGGTATAAATTCGAGTTAGTCGGGTCGCGTATAATACGTTATGATTGTACGATACAAATTCGATTTACGTTACGTTTTTATCCAATCACAATGCAACTATAGGATACATTGAGTTCAATCGGATACGTCAAAACGTGCATTTTCATATAGTTAACACATCACATGACGCTTGGACTAATCCGTTTGATATTTGCGAAGTATCCGCGCCGCAACGCGTGCGGGTCTTATTACTAGTTTAACACTAAAATTAAATGATTTTTAAAGTATTATAAAAGAAAATGTCTTAATAAAAACTTTGGAGAATAATAAAAATAGATTAGAAGGTTGGGTTTATGTGAACAATATTAATTAATCAGGTTAAAATGTTAAATATAATAACTTAAATGTAAACATCTAGAAAGATTTTTAAACCTTGGATTATACTTTTTATTTCTGAATCTTATGTAAATTTGTTCAAAAAACCGAAAAAAACTGATAAACCGAACCGACCCGTTGCCAAAACAGAAAAAAAAAACCGAAACCGAACGACTTTTAAAAATCGAAAACCAAACTTTTCGGTTATGGTTTCGGTTTTACCATAAAACCGAACCGTGCACACCCCTAATAATCATTGTTTGCGTATAATCCTTTTTTGATGTAATGAATTGGTTCGTTAATCCAAGTAAATTAGTTTATATGTTTATCATTTACAGATAGTGCTAGACCGACTTTCGGTTATGGATCTCAATGTATCATGGGAGTCACAATTTGAGTACCACATATCCCACAGTAAATGGGAGGAAGCTTCCAGACTCATAGATATCATTCCGTCATATTCATCATCACACGGAAATCTTCGAATCAGTTTGGATGGTATACCAAGCACTTCCGCTGGAATCAAAAGTGAGTTTGGTGATTACGGAAACTACATATATTCTATACAAGATTTGGATGCTGTGTACACGGATGTCCCAGATATTAAGATACTAAGATTCCCATCCATTAATACATCCTCCATATGGTTGAAATCACTTGTGGAATCTCAACTCGCAAAGAAATTCATATTTCTCAAAGAATTCTGGGAGGGTACTGAGGAATTAGTATGTCTTCTAGCGCGGTCAGGCTTTGTCACGAACTCCAGTGATATATCTCTTCCTACTGAGAAGTCAACAAACGAGTCAACCGAGCTGTATTTAATAAACGTTGATGATGTCATCAGTGATGCTTCTTTTCAGGGTCTGCATAAGCTTTTTCTGCACCATTGTATTCAACTTAACTTGCCATACCTACTCGATCTTTACCTTGATCACCATAAGTTGGCTATAGGTCTTGATCTTGTTTCTACCCTTCTTGAAGCTGCTGTAAGTTCACATTATATTTTCTTTCATTTTCGTTTTTGTTATACTGTCTCACTATTATATATGCCTGTAATGAACCGGGCGTTCATAAAGCGTTCGTGAACTTGTTGGCGGGAAGTTCGTTTATTTAATAAACGAACGAACACATGTTTTGCTCGTAACGTTCGTTTGTGTCCGTCCATTTATGTTTGTTTATTTACATCTATTTATGGTCATTCGTTTATGTTCGTTTCAATTTAAATACATAAGTAGTTATATTATATAATATTAAACATTAAAGGAACTTTCTAACTACTTTTATAAACATAAGTAACTGGTAATTGGGCTTTCTAGTAATAAAAATGGGTTTTGCAATGGAATATATCGTAATCAATCACTAATTCATATAAAAAATTATTTAATGTTCGTTTATGTTTAGTCAATTATGTTCATTTATGTTTGTTTAGTTATGTTCATTTGTGTTGTTTATCGTTTGTTAAATAATGTTCGTGTAAATCTATCTGTTTATGTTCGTTTACGTTCGTGAACTGTTTATGTTTTAAACGAACGAACATAAACGAACATGAACATGCCCCATTTTCTTAATAAACGAACATGAACAAAAAATGTGCTCGATTATATGTTCGTATTCGTGTTCGGTTAAAGTTAAATGAACGGACGCGAATATGCTTCTGTTCGTGTTCGTTCGGTTCATTTACAGGCTTACACTACCATGTTTATGTATTGTGTATCATGTCTACGCAGGGAGATTGTCAATGGGCAAAATGGTTACTTTTATCAAGGGTCAAAGGGAGCGAATACGAGGCATCATTCTCAAACGCTCGTGCCGTTGCATCACACAATTTCGCTTCTGGAAATACCCTTGGTGCAGTTGAAATCGATGACATAATTCATACAGTTGACGACATTGCTGAAGGAGCAGGTGAAATGGCAGCTATAGCCACATTAATGTACGCACCTGTTCCTATTCAAGATTGCTTGAGTACTGGTAGTGTGGATAGGAACCGAAGCTCTTCAGCTCAGTGTACGTTAGAAAATCTTAGGCCAGCTATACAACGGTATCCTACACTATGGCGCACGTTAGTAGCAGCATGTTTTGGACAAGATCCAACTTGCAATTATTTAAGTTCCAGATCAAAAGGCAAGTGTTTTTGACTTTTTGTATTTATTTCATTTTGTTTGCTTCTTCTCTATATATCATTTTTGAAATATTACTTGACTCCAATTATTTGTAATTACAGTCTTTGGAAATTCTTATTTATCCGACTATCTGAACTGGCGTGACAATATCTTTTACTCTGCTGGACTTGATACTTCACTTGAACAAATGCTCCCGGGATGGTTCTCTAAGGCTGTTCGGAGACTTGTTCAACTTTATGTGCAGGTTTTGCCACTTGTTATTACTCCTTTCATCTCGAATTAAACGCAACACTGCGTTTTTCTAACAAAGTTATCAGAGAAAGTTACACGTTTGCTCATAATTCACATACTGCAGGGTCCTCTTGGTTGGCAATCTGTACCGGGGATGCCAATGGAAGAATCTTTTCTCCTTCGAGACGTTGATTATGTAGATAATGGTAATGAGCAAATTAAGATTACCACATTATCTTGGGAAGCTGCTATTCAAAGGCATGTTGAGGAATTATACGGTCCTTCATTAGAGGTCAGTCATACTTGTTATGTGAATCTCAATTATGATTCACCATGTCACTTGACACTTGAGAATCAGTTTCTTATGTTCACCCTTCACACATTTTTACCGCTTTCAGGGATCTAGACTTGGGCTTGAGCATCACCTGCATCGTGGACGTGCCTTGGCAGCTTTTATGCATCTTCTATCTTTAAGAGTTAAAAAGCTAAAATTGGAATATGAAACACGCAGAGTGCCTTCAGATACATCAGTAAACGGTCAATCAAATATTCAATCCGATGTTCATACTCTACTTTCTCCAATAACACCAGAGGAAGAATCTCTTCTTTCATCTGTGAGATTCACTACTCAATACTCATATCATCTGTATAACAAGTCTACTATTCTCACTTACTTAAATTACATAATCTTCCGGTGGCAATTTGTGTGCAGGTCATGCCACTTGCAGTCATGCATTTTGAAGATTCAGTGTTAGTGGCATCCTGTGCTTTTCTTCTAGAGCTATGTGGATTGTCTCCTAGTATGCTTCAAGTGGATGTTGCTGCCCTGAGGCGAATATCTTCTTTCTTTAAATCTATCGATCACACCGATAATTCTGTGCAACCTTCATTTAAGGGCTCTGCGTTTCTCGAAGGTGATATCACCGGTTCAATGGCTCGAGCGTTGGCCGAATACTATTTAAAACACTACAACACCGGTGTAATGAGGGAAAAGGATAAAGATAAAGATAGTAGCACTAACGGTAAACAAGCAAATCGTGCACTTGTGCTTGTTCTTCAGAATTTGGAGAAGGCAAGTCTCCCGTCATTGGTTAGTGGAGAAACATGTGGATCTTGGCTAATGAGCGGAAATGGTGATGGAGCGGATTTGAGGGCACAGCAGAAAGCTGCGAGTCAGCATTGGAGTTTGGTAACAGAATTTTGTAAAATGCATCAGATACCCATGAGTACGAAATATTTGGCGGTTTTAGCTAAAGACAACGACTGGGTACGTTATTATCTATGTTAACGTGTTTTTGAATTGTTATCTAACTATGTCTCCGAAAATATAAACTGACATTTTTGTTTTTAGGTTGGATTTCTCTCGGAGGCTCAGGTTGAAGGACATCCTTTTGACACGGTGATCCAAGTGGTAGGCTTCTCGTTGTTATTGTAATTGTATGCTACGATAATGAATTATGTTACATTGTTACCGTTCCTTTAACCATATACGTTGTATTACAGGCTTCAAAGGAGTTCAGTGATCCTTGTCTAAAGGTTCATATTACAACAGTTCTCAAAGGCATGCAATCAAGGAAAAACTCCCCTTCGTCCTCAAACTTCAATACCACAAATAAAAAGAACGAATCTTCTTTTTTGGAGGATAACAATTATATTCCAGTTGAACTCTTTGGTATCATAGCTGATTGTGAAAAGCAGAAAAATCCCGGAGAGACCCTCTTGTTAAAAGCAAAGGATTTATGCTGGTCAGTTTTAGCAATGGTTGCCGCATGCTTTCCAGATGTGTCTGCATTATGCTGCCTAACAGTTTGGCTTGAGATAACAGCAGCAAGGTTAGCCCAAAAAGTATTTCTAAAATTTGAGTAAAATGCCATTTTCATCCCTGAAGTTTGGAAGTCTTGCAACTTTCGTCCAAAGGTTTGTTTTTCCGCATCTGTATCCAAAAGGTTTGAAATCTTGTCATTTTCATCCGGCTTGTTAACTCCATCCATTTTTCTTCGTTAAGTCAGGGGTATTTCCATCTTATTTAACTTAAAGGGCAATTCGGCCTTTTTCGGGGGTATTCGGTCTTTTTACATAAAGTGAAAAAGACCGAATTGCCCTTTAAGTTAGCAAAAAAGACGGAAAAACCTCTGACTTAATGTTGAAAAATGGATGGAGTTAACGAGCCGGATGAAAATGGCAAGATTTCAAACCTTTTGGATCCAGATGCGAAAAAACAAACCTTTGGACGAAAGTCGCAAAACTGGTCAAACCTCTGAGGGACGAAAATGGCGTTTTACTCAAAATTTTCATCATACTAAAATGTATTCTTATCTCTGTTGCTTTATTCTCTGCATTGACCTAGATTAAAGCTTTATATAGAATTCATATAAAAATAAATGTGTATTGTTGGTTTTCTTCACAGGGAGATAACATCCATCAAAGTGAATGATATTGCTTCTCAAATATCTAGCAACGTTGCAGCAGCTGTGGATGCTAACAATTTATTGCCAGTGACTGCTAGAGCCCAAACACTTCATTACAACCGCAGGAACCCCAAACGAAGGCGGCTTATGGAGTCTTGGCCCAATGATACATTAACTTCAAAGGGGTCTGATGCATCTACTGCTTCCAGTAACACTAGCATATTCATTGATCAAGGAATCATTTTTGGGGGAGAAAGCAAAGAAACCACTGATGAGAATAAGGTTTCAACAGAATCTGATAAAGTGTTTAATTCTTTATCTAAAATGGTTGCTGTACTCTGTGAGCAACGTCTGTTTCTTCCTTTGCTGAGAGCGTTTGAAATGTTCCTTCCATCTTGTTCACTATTGCCCTTCATCCGTGCTCTTCAGGTTAGTTCTGAAACTCGAACTTTAATTTTAGAGGTGGAAAAATGGGCAGGCCATCTGCCTTGAACCAATACACTTTTTGTCCAAAATTGTTGATTTTATTTAGAGTAAAAAATGTCATTTTCGTCCCTGAGGTTTGGCCAGTTTTGCAACTTTTGTCCAAAGGATTGTTTTTTCGCATCTGGATCCAAAAGGTTTGAAATCTTGCCATTTTCATCCGGCTCGTTAACTCCATCCATTTTTCTCTGTTGAGTCAGGGGTATTTTCGTCTTTTTACATATATTATTTTGTTTTTTTATTTAGTAAGGGTATTTTGAATACTTGTACATAATGCTAAATGCTTGTACATAAAGTGAAAAAGACCTGATTGCCCTTTAAGTTAACAAAAAAGACGGAAATAACCCTGACTTAACGAAGAAAAATAGATGGAGTTAACGAGCTGGATGAAAAATGGCAAGATTTCAAACCTTTTAGATGCAGAAAAACAAACCTTTGGACGAAAGTCACAAAAGTGGTCAAACCTCAGGGACAAAAATGACATTTTACTCTTTTTTTTCAACGGTTAGTGTGGCAAAGATGACTACAAGCGTTATTGTTCTATTAAATATCATATTTTTTACTAACATGGTTTAGAAGGCTCTATGTGTACTTTAAGATAGAGGTAAGGTTTGCCACTTTGCCTACATCTCACCCTCCCCTGACCCCTACTTATAGCCTCGCTGTGTGTGGGATATACAGGGTATGGTGGTTGTTGTTTGTGTACTTTAACATACACGTTAAACGACTTTTAAGCCGATTAGTCTGTTTTATAAGCTATTTTTTTAGTTTACCTGTTTGACACATTAGAAATAAAAACATATCCCAAACCCATTATAAGCGATAGGGTCAAAGTTTAACAATCTGTGGTATACAGGCCTTCTCTCAGATGCGTCTAACAGAAGCGTCTGCTCATCTAGGATCGTTTTCTGCTAGAATCAAGGAAGAACATAACAGCATACAAACTTCAACGAAAGATGGGCCAATTGGTGGTTCATTGGTTTCGGTTGCTGAAAAAGCTTCTGATGCAATGCTGATGACATGTCCATCACCTTACGAAAAAAGATGCTTATTGCAACTATTATCCGCCACCGATTTTGGTGACGGTGGATCTTTAATGTCGCACTACCGGAGGCTGTATTGGAAAATCAGTTTAGCAGAGCCTTTGTTACGCAAAGATGATGTTTTACTTCTTGGGAATGAATCTTTGGATGATGCTTCACTTTTAACCGCTCTAGAAACAAATGGGTACTGGGAACAGGCACGCAATTGGGCCAAACAGTTGGAGGCTAGTGGTGGACCATGGAAGTCAGCTACACATCATGTGACTGAGACACAGGTTTACTGTTAAATTTTTTTTTCCAATATTGCATGGTTTTATATGTACAGATTAATCTTATATACTGTATATAATGCATAACACAATGGCTTTTTAAGATACCCAAAAGTTAAAGAACCTCTTTTTGCTTTAATGCATAAGGTACAACCTAAAATGAGTGTAAAATGGTCTTTTAAACACTAATTACATTTTAAGCCCCTCATCTTAATTACACTTTAATCCCTCATCTTTAACAAATTTTAGAAAATTAGTTAGTAGTTACACTTTATCCCCTTATAAAAAACTAACTACCCCCACGATTTTTAGACGGTCATAACTTTTTTGTACGAAGCTAATATTTTTTTTTAAATTTCACTATAAAAACTAGTATTTTATTCTCTTTAGTTTGAGTGTAGTATTGCTATAGTTTTTTTTAATTAAAATATTGATATGTTACGTGATTAATAGTGTCTAAGGGTGAGCAATAACTGAAGCGTTAACCAAAACTGAACTGAAAACAGACAAAACCGAACCGAAATCAACCAAAAACTGAATTAATTGAAAACCGATCAACCGAAACCCAAATTAACCAGAACCGGTAATTGCCATTTTTTTTACCATCATTTAACCAAAGTTAACCGAACCGAACCATTCATATTTTCATATATTTCTAGCTTTTATACCTTCAGTTCATGTATTTTTTATACCTCCATTTTATGTATTTATACTTCCTTTTCGCATATTTATGCGTATATACACATCCATTTCATGTATTTCTAAGCAAAAGTTTTAGCCCAAGTTTGGTTTTGTATATTAAACGAATCAAACAAAAAACCGTCAATCTAACCGGCTAAACCAAACCGATTAACTGAAAACCGATTGGTTAATAAAATAGACTAATCGATGACTTCTGTTTCGGTTGAGGATAATAACCGAACCAAATGAACAATGCACACCCTGGCAATGTCTGTTTCCCGCCGCATCGTGCGGGCACCATTTTAGTGTTATCTAAAAGCAAATCTCCATTTATAGGCTGAATCAATGGTGGCTGAGTGGAAAGAGTTTCTTTGGGATGTACCTGAAGAGAGAGTTGCTTTGTGGGGCCACTGCCAGATGCTTTTTGTCAGATATGCTTTTCCTCCATTACAGGTTCTGTTCAGAGCTTGATGTGTGTAAATAGTTATTTAATTTTTATTTTTTGTAGTTTATAAAAAGGTTACGTCTTTTCGGTTGTAGGCTGGATTATTTTTCTTGAAACATGCAGAAGCGGTAGACAAAGATCTTCCACCAAAAGAACTCCATGAGTTGTTGCTTCTTTCTCTCCAGTGGCTAAGTGGGATGATAACTCAATCTGCTCCGTACGTATTTTTTCAAGTTTTTTAATATTTTTCAAGTTGACATCTTACTAATTTTTCAAGTTTTTTAATATTTTTGTAATGACTTCTAGAGTTTATCCGTCGCATCTGTTGAGGGAGCTTGAAACTAGAGTATGGCTCCTGGCGGTAGAATCAGAAGCTCAGGTTAAGAGTGAAGGGGAGTTAACGTTAAACACTACCAGTAGAGATGCTGGATATGGAAAGGGGTCAAGTATTGTTGACCATACTGCAAGTGTCGTATCAAAAATGGACACTCATATTAACACAATGAAGACAAAGAACGATCATCACAGAAGCCCACATGTTATAGAATCAACAACTTCCACTAGCACAAAGTCAAAACGTAGAGCTAAAGCCGTAGTGTCATCAAGAAAGCCTTTTGTTGATGCTGAAAAAGTTTCTGAATCTGAAGATATTTCTGTTCCTAATAATCTGGAAGTTGACTCAAAGTCAACAGAAGTATCTTTTTCGAGGTGGGAAGAAAGCATTGGGCCTGCTGAGCTGGAGAGGGCTGTTCTTTCTCTGTTGGAGTTTGGACAAATATCAGCTGCTAGACAGCTCCAGCATAAGCTATCTCCTTCACGTTTTCCGTCTGAATTCACTCTTGTAGATGCAGCTTTGAAGCTTGCTGCCATCTCAACTCCTAGCAATAAAGTAGCAATTTCCATGTTAGATGATGAAGTGCGTTCTGTGATTCAGTCATACAACCTGCCAACGGACCATCAATTTGTTGATCCCATGCAGGTACAGTTTTTTTTTATTCGTACTTCATAACCACTGAGATAATGTTTTACACTTAAATTAATGATGGTACACACAGATATATGTTTCACTTTGGCACTGATATTTACAAATAATTTTGTGAAATTATAGGTATTGGAGAGTTTAACGACCTTTTTCGTCGATGGTAGAGGGCGTGGATTGTGTAAGAGATTGATATCTGTTGTAAAGGCTGCAAACGTATTGGGTCTCACATTTTCAGAGGCATTTGATAAACAGCCAATCGAACTGCTACAATTGCTATCTCTCAAAGCTCAAGATTCATTTGAGGAAGCACATCTTTTAATTCAAACTCATTCCATGCCAGCTGCTAGTATTGCTCAGATTCTCGCAGAATCTTTTTTAAAGGTGCAATTTGCTTGCTAATTTCATACATTCGTCTTATATCTTCAGTCTTATATTAGTATACTAGGTTGTAACTTGATGCAGAGGTGGCAAAATGGCATTTGCTCTTAAAAATAAAATGGTTTAGGGGGTTTCAATAGGTGAGATTGGCCCGTGATGTTTTGTTATTAATTTCAGGGCTTATTAGCAGCACACCGTGGTGGATATATTGATTCTCAGAAGGAAGAAGGCCCTGCTCCTTTATTGTGGAGATTTTCAGATTTCCTGAAGTGGGCTGAGCTGTGTCCATCAGAATCAGAAATTGGTCACGCATTGATGCGTTTAGTGATTACCGGACAGGAAATTCCACATGCCTGTGAGGTAACATTATCATCTTATTATTATTAATTAATCTATTTAAATATTAATACATTCCTTTTCAGGTTGAGCTTCTTATTCTCTCACACCACTTCTACAAATCATCTGCTTGCCTTGACGGTGTTGATGTTCTTGTGGCCTTAGCAGCGACCAGAGTAGACGCGTATGTTTCCGAAGGTGATTTCCCATGTTTAGCTCGTTTAATAACTGGTGTCGGCAATTTCCATGCCCTTAATTTCATACTCGGGATCCTTATCGAAAACGGGCAGCTGGAACTGCTTCTTCAGAAGTACTCAGCCGTCACCGACACCCACACTGGCACCGCTCAGGCTGTCAGAGGATTCCGTATGGCTGTTCTTACATCACTGAAGCAATTCAACCCAAATGATCTTGATGCATTTGCCATGGTGTATAACCACTTTGATATGAAGCACGAAACCGCTTCCCTTCTGGAGTCACGTGCTGAGCAATCGTATCACATGTGGTTCTCTCGTAACAACAAGGATCATACCGAAGACCTCCTAGAATCTATGAGATACTTCATTGAAGCTGCTGAAGTTCATTCTTCCATTGATGCTGGCAACAAAACCCGAGCGGCTTGCGCAAGCGCGTCTCTCGTTTCACTTCAGATCCGTATGCCTGACTTCCAGTGGCTCAGTTTATCCGCCACTAATGCCCGACGGGCTCTCGTCGAACAATCCCGTTTTCAAGAAGCTCTAATTGTTGCTGAAGCGTACGGGCTTAACCAGCCCGGTGAATGGGCCCTGGTGCTTTGGAATCAAATGTTGAAACCCGAGCTTACGGAGCAGTTTGTAGCGGAGTTTGTGGCAGTCCTCCCTCTCCACCCCACCATGCTTGCGGAAATCGCGCGGTTTTACAGAGCTGAGGTGGCAGCACGTGGGGACCAGTCGCAGTTCTCTGTTTGGTTGACAGGTGGAGGATTACCTGCAGAATGGGCCAAGTATTTAGAGAGATCATTTAGATGTTTGTTAAAGAGGACAAGGGATTTACGGCTGAGGTTGCAGTTGGCGACAGTTGCCACAGGCTTTGCTGACGTCATTGCGGGCTGCTTGAAAGCATTGGATCGAGTCCCGGACAATGGGGGGCCACTTGTGTTGAGGAAAGGGCATGGCGGGGCCTACCTTCCTCTTATGTAAAGATGTTGTAAACCGGGACGGGAAAAGACAAACACAGATATAGGAGATAGATCAAAATCTTTGTGATGATTGGTTTTCGTGTGTTTTTTTGATTGAGGGGTTGTGTTTGGTTGGTGTAATTCTTTTTGTACATCAGTTTGAGGAAGTTTAAGAAACATCGTGTACATCAGTAGTGATGTTGAATATACCATTTTTCAATGCACTATAAATACCCTTGCAATAAAAGCTGAGTTACTTTGGGTCTCTAGCTTGATGCAAACTTCAGTTTACTGTAATTTCCTAGCAATTATGCTCATTTCTAATACACAGAAAAATGTCAAAACTCTTCAAAACATACTTCACAATATACGCATCCATTGCACTTACCAAATTGAGGCAATAGTAGAGACGACTTATATGTTGCACTACAGAAACAAAGAAGAAAAATAAGTAAACATAGTTGAGCAAAAGAAAGAAACAAGGAAGCCCATCCCGTTTAAAAAGAAATGAAAATTGATGATTTTATCTTCTGTAAAAAAATCATATGAGATGATTTAACGTTAAAAACAAACATGCATCCACAATTAAGACCAATCGTGTTACAATCTTGCTAAATATAAGAATCGAATCTGTAACTATCAAAAGTAAAAACTAAAACTTATTATTTAACCTAGAATATAAACTCAAGGGTCTCAAACCAAAGTATGGGACCTAATTTAAATAACTTATAAACTCCAAGGGTCTCATCTGCACCACAAACAACCTACAAGGGCCCAAACAATCAAACTCCACCACACTTAACGCAAAAACCTAATGGCAATCTCGTAATTCCACCAACTCCCCCTTATAAAACCACACACTTCCCCCATTTCCAAAACCCTAATTTCACCAGTCACCAGCGGCGGTTACAAAACCCTAACTCCACAATGGTGAAATTCCTAAAACCAAACAAAGCAGTGGTGGTTCTCGGCGGCCGTTTCGCTGGCCGGAAGGCCGTCATCGTCAAGCAGTTCGACGACGGAACTCGCGACCGTCCGTACGGCCACTGTCTGGTCGCTGGAATCTCGAAATACCCTAAGAAGGTTATCCGTAAGGATTCGGCGAAGAAGACGGCGAAAAAGTCGCGTGTGAAGGCGTTTATTAAGCTGGTGAACTATAACCATATTATGCCGACGAGATACACGCTGGATGTGGATCTGAAGGATGTTGTGACGGTTGATGCGTTACAGTCGCGTGATAAGAAAGTGACCGCGTGTAAGGAGACGAAAGCTAGGTTTGAAGAGCGGTTTAAGACAGGGAAGAACCGGTGGTTTTTCTCGAAGCTCAGGTTTTGAATGCGATATGAGGTGTTGTTTTTGGTTATATTATTGTTATGATAGATTCTGTTTACTTCGGTAGTTTTTTGTTATCTGTTGCGAGTTGGAATGAGTTTTGGAGGATTAATCTTATGAACTACATGTTTTTCGCCTTAAGTTTGATTAATTCATGCTTATTTATTAGCTTTCAGTTTGTTATAGATCAGATGCCTACATTGCAGAATTGCCTAATTATGATCAGTTTATAGGAATCCGATCACTTACATGGTTGTAAAAATCCCGACTAGGCGCTGATTAATCCCCGTTAATCGTCGACTAATCTCGATTTTTGCCGATTAATTACAATTAATCCTGATTAATCGTTAGTCCCCACCGACCGACTAGCGATTAGTGATTTCTACAACCATGCTTAGGATTAGTCTGTCCGGATAGGAAATCTGTTTAAGAGTTTGCTGTTATCTCTAGTATGTAGAGGAAAGAAGTGTTCTTTGATTTTGACATATGAGTTTTGGTGTCTTATAGGATACTTTGTTTTAAAATGCGCATAATGCGTGCCGATGCACTGATGAGAGCGCGTCGTTACAGCTGATGCGCTACGTTTACATGAAGCGAGATTATTTCCGCTGATTTCGCTTAATGCACTGATCGCATAATGTTGTCTGAAGCATGCATCATTGTCTGTTATATTCTTTTTTCAGATTTTATGAAAAGGGTTAGGTTTTTTCCAACAATTAATATCTTAGCATGCTTGATTTGTACCATTGTGATACCCAAACACTTTTTGTGGTTCTAAAAACGTTTTAATATGCTTGATTTGAAATAAAAAGCACAACTCATGACTTCTGATTACGTCAGTTTTTTTAGTTTATGTTTTTTATAAGTTATGTATAAATAATTTTTAGTCGGCATCGCACTTGTGAAGAAATTAGCCTTTATAAAAGAGTGCATCGCACACGGGAATAGGGGATGCGCTCGCATTGCGCATCGTGCATCAGGTTTTTGGAACAGATGCATTGGGGCGCATCACGGAATTTAAAACCAAGATAGGATATACGATTGGTGAACTATGTGATTTTATTTAGTTAAAGAGTAGAACAGGGATGAAAGGACATGCCTCTATTGTATCATACCAGGTATATTATACGGCCACCTATACGTGTATGAATTCTCTTGTTCACCTCTTGACGCTAGAGGAGCATAAAAAATTCTGTTACTCCAATCGTATCCGGTTAGTAACAAATTTACTAGGAACGAGTTTGTGTTAGTAAGTAACCTTATGTTATAAACCGGTTTGGAGATTTGAAGTAAGAACTGGTGAAGAATAAACACTAAGAAGACAACGAGTAAGATTCTATGTTTTTTAAGAAAATTATGTTTTGTTAGTCATAAAATTTAAAATAAATAGAAAGTTAAAAGTTTATTATGTTTATATTATATATTTAGTATTTATTTGAATTCTTTTGGTTTTATTATTTAAAACTATTAGTTTGGTTAACCAGATCGGCAAATAACCTGTTTGGTTATATAGATTAGATTTTTAGGCACCCATGAAGCTATGATGGAGTTGATGGTTAATCTGGTTTTGAACAACTCAGGCAATAACCGGTTCCATTAATAATTGATGTGAGAAAACATTTAACCGGTATGCTGGTTGCGCACCGACAACATTTAGTATAAGGCTATCTCTAATGGGCCCTTAGAGATCAAGCATTCAAAGCATTCAAGCCCTTGTTGGATGCCCTTACCATTGAAGCTCATTCATCGTTAGAGACCCTTGGGTGAGATGCCCTTGGACAAGGGCATGTGTTTGTCTTGGTTTATGTGATGAGGTAGGAGGCCCAAAGTAAAAAAAGAAAAGTTTTATTAAGGGTGTCCGGTGTGGTGCGGCAAAGGGTGTCGGCAAAGGCTTTTGCCGCGCGGCAACACCGCCGCCGACCCCTTTGCCGCTGCGGTTTCGTTGATCACGCGGTGAAGGGATGCCGCTCGGGAATCATGAGAGAGAGATGGTAGTGTGAGAGAAAGGGGATGGTGTGGGGTGGGGTCCATTCCAATCTCAACCAATCACACATTTTTCCTTTTTTTAAAAAAAATAGTTTACCACTTCACCTAAGTGTCCAACCATTGCCAACACTTTTAAACATAGTTTACCACTCTGACATGGCACACTCTCATTGGTTGATTTTTTAGTTTGCGACTACCACTCCTTTCACCCTAAAATATTGTGTGTAATTGGTAGTTGATGAGGTGGAAATTAAAGAAGGTAAGGATATTTGTAGGGTTGGGGATGAAATAGAGGTTTTTAATGATTTGTAAGGATATTATGTGGCAGATGACGTGGCAGCTAAAGGCGTCTAAGGACGCCTTTAGCATTGGAGATAGTCTAATAGCCAAACTCATGCATAAACATTTTCTCTAACATGAACATGCATCGTAAAACTACCACGTGTTTCTAAAATTGAAATACCATGAATCGACATTTTGAATGTACCTTTCAACTTGTGTTCGTGAAATTTCAAGCTTTTGATTACACTATGTTCTCGAGTTTTATCTATCGAAGGAAAAGAAAGGATTTGGAAGGATGTAAAAAAATTGTGTTCTCGAGTTTTTTAAGGAAAGAAATAGAGAGAAAATGAAGGAAAACTATTTTAAATCCTTAAATTTGGAAGGAAAATGTTTTTTATACATAAAATCTTACTTTTCTTTTCATTTCCTTCGAACTCGGGAACAAGTTAGCTAATTAAAATTTTCTTTTCTTTTCTCTCTTTAATTCATTTTCTTTTCTTTCGTTTATTAAACTCGGAAACACAGCGACTCAAGTCATTAATAAGTGTGTATTTATTATTCAACCTGCCAGCAAGATGGTTATGTAATGCTGTTAATTGTAGCTTAGCGTTAAATTACCGGAACGAGCGTTGGTGACAACGGTTAAATTTAAAAGTCTAGAAAGTGGTCAATATGTTTGGATTAACATAAAATAATATATTATAAGTTTCATTTAAACAGGAAAAATGTGTTGTTGGAAATTTCGTGTGTTACAGATTTTAATCAATTTTTAAGACGCGATACGTCATGTAGCACCTCATATAAATATTAATTTGCTAAATTTTATAATATTTGATGGGTAATATAGTTTTTTTGGTAAATTGGTGTAAAAATTCCCAAAAAAGGCAGCAAACTTTTATAAAAAGCGTACAAGATTTTATATAAAAGATGTGTTTTTATAAAAATAAGAGGAGACTCCTCTTTTCCCCTCCTGAATGACCAACGCATAGCCTTGCCTCCATCATCGCAAATCTTCTAATATCTCACAAATCTCTCATATAATCGTTCAGGCTCATCTCCGAGAGCTCTTGGGTTTGTGAGGGCCATGTTCAAGTTATACAAATGGGTCCCAAGAAACTAAAGTTACATATAAATCTAATATCTCTTCATAATTCATCAACGCATAGCAATTTTTGAAGCAAAGTCATTCATCAACGCTTCATAATTCATAATATCTAATATCTCTTTCTCAATAGCAATCAACGTCAATCCATTAAGTCTTTCTTAAGACATGTAGTAGGACTTCAACAACTTTAATTTTGAGAATCTTTCTGCAGATGCCACCGTAACCGGAATCATTGACAAGACTGTATGTGCAATTAATGCATTAGGAAAATAACCGGCTTTCTTCGCATATTTCAAAGCATCAATAGGGGTACTTTCACTAGGTAGAAACGGTTCCATCAACTTCAACTCCATGTAAAGTTCTTTACCATCAAGATCCGATGTTCCTTTATACTTCAACGCATCAACATGAAGAACATTACAACATTTCAAAAGATCATTATCATCAAGTTTCTTCAACTCTTGAGGAAACAAGAAACCGAATAGGTTTTGGCACAAGATGTATTGTTCAAATCTTGTTTCAAGAGATGCAATCGCTTGATCAACAACACATAAAAAGATTGTATACCCTAAACGGGAACTCATTAAATCTATTCATCAAGAACACATAATCCCATCACACATGTACACCCTAAACGGGAACTCGGCCAAGCTAACGAGATGTCGTCTACAACCCTCTCTATAGCGATTACTGGATTGTCTAGCATATCAAGTATTAATCTTTTATCATGTTTTTCATACAATCATTACAAAATCGATCAACAACTGATGAACTGAATCTTTACAAGTCAATGAGAAACAGCAAAGATTGTCAACGAACATTATTTAATATGTTTAAGATGTTATTCCTGACTTATTGTTCGTAGAATCTGAATTACATGAACATTATCTAGTGCATGTCGTGGCTATGGTAAAGCCACCTTTTTTTATATCAAATAACATCAACAAATTGTGAGGATATGAACATTCATTAAGATTGCGAGTCTTACATATGGTTGATTTGTAAATTCGACCCATATGGTTGAAAACTTGAGATTAAAGAATGTCACTGACTCTGATAAAGACCAAAATTTAAATGAGAGCGAAGTCTAATAACTTAACTTATTTGTTTGAAAAGCATATGTATAGATATCCTTTACAAACACATGATGAACTTATGAGCATAGTAGGCACTAATATTTTACGTAATTGAAGAAACACCAAGTCTAAACCGTAAGGTTTATCCTTGAGAGACTGGTCTCGTCAAGAAGGTTAATCTTTAATCTTTCCTCGAGCAATGGCTGAAGGTACGATCTGCAAAACAAAATACTGTGACTCATTACAAGGTGGAGAGGCAAGGAGTTTTCCTTGTAACCACCCTCCGACGTGAAAGTAAGTATCCTTTAGAACATTAAGCGAGTGTGTGTTAATAGTAAGAGAGGGAGAGAGTCGATGCCTCAACCTTTGGTAGAAGTCTCGTATTATAGCTGAATGTGGGAGAGGAGAATGGTGGGTTGATGGGCCTCGGTATAATTGTCATTATTGGGGAATGTCTGTTTGGTCTCCTCCGACAGGACATGTATGTCTGCAGAAGGGAGCCTGACGTGGCGTTGTGTGACCGGTCGTTAGTGGAGATCGTGCGACAAGTTTTGCACTGGCGACGTCATGTTGGTGCCACGTGTCTGTCCTTTGTACATGTTGTCCGCTGCATTATTCCTCCAACAACGTAGGTGAAATTGCAAGTTCTAGTACAAGCTGATAGGTTGCGGCTGCCAGGTGGCGCCAAGATTATTGCTTGTCGCTTGTGTGAGTTGTCACCATGTATGTTCGCGAATGCTCCCATGTAAGAGCATTCACATCCATTCCACCAAAATACGTGAGTGAAGTTCTTATAATATAAAGAGTATAAAAAGTGGTTGTGAGTGAAGGGGAGAGAAAATGTTACTGCTCAGGGCAAAACTGTAATTTTTCAGAACTAATGAGCGAGTGTTAGACAGCTCCTTGACACGGAAAAAAATTAAATCGAGTCAACCAAATAAAACAAAAAAAAAACCTACTTTTGCAAAAAAAAAAAAAAATAAAATAAAACGATGGGAATAACGTAATTTTGAACTGAGTGCAAAATCATAATTTTTATTCAAGGATAAAATCGTAAAATAAATGGAGCAATGGGGGAGTATCAGGCAGCTGCCAGCATGACTGTAATTTTACACTGGGGGAAAATTGTAATTTAACCAGGAAAACAAACAAAAATGATAGAGAAAATGTAAATTTAATTTGAGAGGAAAATCGTAACGTGGCTGTGAGAAAAAAAAAAACTAATTGCAAAACTGTAAATTTAAACGGGGCAAAATCGTAAATTTGAACTGAGGGCAAAATTGAAATTTTTAGCTGGGAGCAAAGTCGTAAATTTATTTTTAAGTCGAGGTAAAAACATAAATTTGAACTGATGGCAAAATCGTAATTATAAAGGAAAAACTAATGGTAAACTGTAAATTTAAACGGGGCAAAGTCGTAATTTTGAACCAAGGCAAAATTGAAATTTTTAGCTGGGAGTTAAAGCGTAAATTTATTTTTAAGTGTTAGTAAAAACATAATTTTGAACTAATGGCAAAATCATAATTTTAAAACGGGATAAAATCGAAATTTGTTGGGCCAATAGGGGAGTGTCAGGCTGATGCCTGATACTATTCTCCACCGCCCTTTGCAGCCAATAGGCCAATAGCACTACTACCGCCTATGTTTTTTGTATATGTCGAAAATATGACGAAGAGAGGAGCGACAATTGGATAACACAAATAACAACCGACGTGGATTTGAGATTTTGTATCCTTTTTAAAAGTATTTTAGGTATTTCACATAATTTAACACAACATAATAGAACGATTATTCGTAAAAAAAATGTATAAACTGGTCGATTTATATAGCTTCTTAAAAGGCATTATCGGTGGGCCAATCCGACATAGCCAAGTATCATGATATGGTTGGTCACAACGATTTAACTCTTTTTATCCTTTAAACTTAGACTGCTCGGTGTGGGGCGTCCAGATGCGGCGACAGGCCGGAACACCCCCCCCCCCCCGGTTGTCCCCGTCGCAACCATCAAGCCCAAGACGGGGCTCTTTCTTTTTATCTCTCTCGTGACACACACACACACACACATATATACAGCGGCGGATCCAAAAACTTCTATCAGTGAGTTCGTTTTGATAAATTCTCTCTATTTTTATTTCCAAATCATATAAAGTTCTTATTATTTTTTTCCAAACCGAGTGGGTTCATGTGAACCCACAAAAAAGGTTGGATCCGCCACTGCATATATATATATATATATATATATATATATATATATATATATATATAGGGGGAGGTTCATTTGATAAGAAAAATTAATTGAGAAGAAAAAGAACAAAGGGTAATTTTGTAAAACATTAAATAGTTTTTCACTTATCTCATTTATTATCATTTTTGACTAATTAATTAGTCATAAAGACTATTATCCTCCACACTAACTTTTTTTGTCTACACACATCAAAAAGTTGTCCTACATATTTCGAAATTCATCCTACACGTTGAAATTTATCTTACACAACTCGTAATTTATCCTACACAACTTCTAATTTATCCTGCACTTTAAATTTTTTATTTTTTTAAAAAAATATACATTTTGAAGATAAGTTACAAAAAGTTTAATGTATTAGCTATTAAAGAGGAAGACTACAAATTAATGACCTATGTAGATTTACCAATGTACCCTTATAGTAACATTAAATACTTATATTAAATGAAGTAAAATAAAGAATTCTTATTGATTGAAATTTGTTCTTTTTTCTTCTTACAACAAATTTATTCTCATTTGAACTCTCCACTATATATATATATATATATATATATATATATATATATATATATATATATATATATATATATATATATATATATATAGGGGTAAGATCAAATAAAAAGTTTATTTTGCCTAAGTGGGATGAGAAAGAATTTTAACCATTCATTTTTCAAATCAATGGTTAAGATAAAAGTGTGAAATAAAGGATGAGTGTAAGGGTATCTTGAGAAATTTCTATTTATGAACTTTCTCTCTCTACATGCATATTTCACCCCCATTTTTTAAACGTTCATAATTTTTTTGTACGACACTACTTTTTCATAAAAATTTCACCGTAAAATCGAGCGTCTTTTTATCTTTAATTTGAGTACCATATTGCTATATAAAATATGAAGACTAAAAAAACCCACTAAAATGTGTTGTAGTTCTATGTTGTATAACATTTTTTTGTGCTGGATTTTTATATACTATATTTTTGTGCTAAATTTTTTGTGCTAGATTTTTTGTCTTAATTTTTTTTCTAAATTTTTTTGAGCTGGATTTTTTGTACTATATTTTTTTTGTTGAAATTTTCGTGCTATATTTTATTGTACTATATTTTTTTGTGCTATATTTTTTTGTACTACATTTTTTGTACTAGATTCTTTTGTACTATATTTTTTGTACTACATTTTTTTGTGCTATATTTTTTTGTTGTATTTTTAAAAAACAAAGGGGTACCACATGTCATTTTCATTCCTATTTATAAGGACCAAAATGCCCTTCATTCCTATTTATTAGGAGTGCCACATATCATCATCACAATTCTTCTTACGCTACTTAGGCAAAATCCACTTTTTAGTGGATCCTTCCCCTATATATATATAGGGTAAGGTTATTGTAAAAAAGACCAAAAGTGTGAGAAATGTAAGAAATAATCTCAGCCATTAGATCGAAATTAATTGAGAAGGGTAAACAAGTAATTTTATCATTAATTCAATTAATTAAAAACTTCCCATAACTGCCACCTTAATTATAAGAAGTATATAACACCATTCAGCAAGTATATAACACCATTCAGTAAGTATATAACACCATTCAGCATTCAACAACTATATAACACCATTCAGTAAGTATATAACACTATTCAGCAAGTATATAACACCATTCAGTAAGTATATAAACCATGCAAGTATATAACACCATTCAGCAAGTATATAACACCATTCATTGACTAAACATCTGATCGAAACATATTTTTTTCTCTATATAAGTATAGCAATATGGTACTCATATTAAAGATAAAAAAACGTTCGATATTATGGTGTAATTTTTTAAAAAAAAAAAAAAGTTACGTATAAAAAGTTATTGACGTTTAAAAAAGACGAGGGGGAAGTTACATGTGCATTACCTAATTTCTAGTGGGTTTAAAAGACTATATTGCCCCTAGATATTTCAAATCAGTCTAAATTAATGAAAATATTTTACAATTTGGTCCCTATTGATCTCAACCATTAGATCAAAAGATCTAATGGCTGAGATTCTTTCTTACCCTTCTCACACTTTAGGCCTTTTTTACAGGATCCTCTACCTATATATATATATATATATATATATATATATATATATATATATATATATATATATATATATATATATATATATATATATATATATATATATATATATATATATATATATATATATATATTATATATATATATATGTATGTATATAGAGGCCGGTTATCATACAAATACACCAATCGTACATTATGTACGCTACAACAACAACCGTCCAACCATCTCATTTAAAGTGCGTGTTTAAAATTAAATTAATAAAAGAAATCGCCAAGGTTAAAATCGTCCCTAGCGAGAACAAAACCCCTGATAATCAGCACACAATAACTCAAAATCATACCGTAAACCCAAAATCAAAACATTGCATTCTCCTTCTCCAAAACGTTCCCTGCTACTCTCCATTGCGATTTCAACTACGATTCCATGAATATTGAGAAAAGAAGCAAAGCAAACAACGACAGACCACAAGCGAAGAAGATGAATCCAGGTATCTATTGACATTTGCGATTTTATAGTGGAATATACAGGAGCTTTAAAGTCAAATGCGATTTTGTTTGTTTATTAACGTTTTAACTGAAACGTATAGTTTTATAACATTACATATTGATAACAACTTCAATTTTGCTAGGGTTTATTACTGGTATGTTTATTTATTAGGTTTTGCATTTTTATGCAGTTTTCTTAATGATATCTGATAGATGTGCGATATCGTATAGGGTTTTGTGGTGGTTTTATGACATTTGCGATTTCATATGATAAAAAAAAGTATGTCAAGGTTTTTTGTTTTAGGTTAGATTAAACTTGCGAATTGATATAAAGGCACATGCGATTTTATATCATAAGTTTGTTGTAGTGTTTATGATTTATAATGATTGACTGGTTTAGGTAATGCTTATGTAACAAATGCGAAATCATAACTCATATATGCGAATTGATAAATAACACATGCGAATTGATACCTAACACATGCGAATTGATGACTGTTTTACATGATTAACTGATAAATGCGATTTTGTAAGTGTTTTTAACTATAGCATGCGATTTTGTAGAAATAGAATCTGATGATGACTTTGAAGGACCAATATCAACTCTGATAAAAATTAACAAGAATAGAAAGAGATTGGTGGTTGAAGAAAGTTCAGAAGATGATGACTTTGTTAAGCCACCCCCAAAAAAGAAAAAAAGATGAGAAGAAAGAAGATAAAAGGAAATCAAAGATACAGACAAAAAAACATTCAAAAAAGGTGCAACAACCTAAAACAGAACATAGGGAGTTCTTCAAATACAGCAATGAAGCAATACTGCTGAGATGCCAACCTAACTCATATATGGATAATGTTAGAAGATTTTAAAAAACAGATCGATGATGTGAGGGATATGGGATTTGGAGCTATTCTGGATATCAATATCAACCATATTTCGACAAGATTAGCATATTGGCTAGCGAGAAACTTTGATGAGAAGTTCGATAAGCTAAACGTAGGAAAACACCAAATAAAAATAACATCGGACACAGTTTACGAGGTATTTGGAATACCAAAGGGTCCAAAGAAGGTTGAAATAATAGCCGATAAGAGAAAAGTCATAAAGCAAGAGAAAATTGAAAAAAGTCAAGAACCGGGAAATGCTGTCCGGGATACATTCATCCGCCAGTGGGGGCAAAACGCGAGAATTACCCATGGCTTAATTGCAAATACAATGGAAAATCAAAGAGACGGAGGGAGTCTGTTTAAATTAAATTTCCTTGTATACTGGATGACCTTCTTTGCAGAAATTACAAAGGCAACACTTGCAAATGATAGATGTTTGCTCGGTGTAGAAGATGTTGAGGAAATAAAAAATCTAGATTGGTGCTCATATCTACTCGAAACCTTGCGTCGGACACGAGCGGGCTGGAAGAACTATAAGATACAGTTCGTGGGACCTGTTGCCTTTCTTACGGTATACATTACTACATTCAATAACATATTTAAAATACTAGTTTGTTCTTTTATATAATTAAATGATCTTGCGATTTATACAGCTTCTATACACGCATGAGTACAACAAAAGGCTTAACCTGTTTGAGAAAGCCGTGGAGATACCGGTTATTCGTTATATAACATCTTCGGAGATTGATAAAGTCGAAGATCATATTTCGGATAACGGACCTCTATGGATATCAAGTGAGAGTGAAGAAGAAGAAGAAAATGCAGAAGAAAATGAAGAAAAAAATGAAGAAGAAGAAGAGGGTCCTCCGACGGATGATTATACACTACGACCACCGGTTGACACCACGATAAGCTACAAAAGAAGGACTGCACGCGCAGTACAAAACAAAGAAACCGGGGCAGAGCCAAAAGATAATGAGATCATTGATGATTTCATGGATTTCAGTTTTGAAATCCATGAAATGTCTCAGTTGAACATTGACTTTGAAGTTGGAACGCAGACACAGAAAATGATGGATTATTGCAACACTCCTGCTCAACTTTCACCATCGGTATTCTATGACACAGCCCACGAACAACAATTAGAGGCTTCGAGAGCAAACAAAAAGGTAAGCGTAAAAAAATATTAATTTAACTTATTTAACTTAATCAACTATGTTTAACTTCTAGATTGATAGTATCTTAACTTGAAAAATATTACAGAATCTGTTGAAAAAGATGAAAGCAAATGTCAAAAAATACCTTAAAATGGTTAAAGATGTTCAAGAGATGAACAACTTAGTGTCAGAAGCAAAAACTAAGTGTTTTTGGGATCCGGATGTTATGAAGGCTTGTAAGGAGTGGGATCAGACGTTTCAGAATAATCCCATTTGTGTGCCACCTGATCCGGTTCAAGAGCATGAAACTGCAGCCTCTCCTGTTCATCAAGAACCTGAAACCCCAGCTTGTGAAGTTCATCATGAAGTTACTACAAACGAAGAAGGTAGAGAGGATGAAGAAGCTCAAAAAGTAAAATCAACAGTTTTGGTACAAATGGCATCAGAAGGTAAAACATGTGAACTCAATATTAACACATGCGATATCATGTAAAAAATCACTACATTTATGCACATGCGAAACCTACAAAAACACATGCGATTTGTTAAAAAACTTCAAAGTTTGATTTCGCACAAATATGTCATGTATAACCCTGCGATTTTGATTCTACTGTATTAAGTTAAATATTTTGTATCTATAGGTATACTGCAACCAGATGATGGAGGAGTCACAGACACCCTTATTGCAAACATTCAAACTGTGGAACCGGATGTATATGCTTACCAAGCAACTACCAAGGGTAATAAAACCCTTTACTTTAGGAGAAAAATTAAACATCATAAATTATTGTATATCTTAAATTACGCTGGCATGCAGAAACTGGTGAAAATGAAACTGTTGTCGAAGAGACAGTGAACTTGGCAGAATCTACACAAAAAGTCTAGGAAGAAGTGCCAGAAAAAGACCCTCGACAACTCGATACGGACATTGAAGTTGAGAAGGAAAAGGAACCTGAATGCCCTCAGGTAACTGCTGAAGAATTGCATTCAGTTGAGTTGGTTTTGAGCCTAAGACCCATGTTGGGAGAAGATAAAGAAAAAAAGCAAACTAAGGGGAGAAAAACCACAAAGCCAAAGCAAGTTCCAAAACAAGTTATCCCAAAAGGGTTAAATGAACTGCTTTATAAGACAATAGAACAAGCAAAAACAAGAGCTGAGAAAAGATGTGCAGATCTTGGAGACAAATTTTGTTCCCCTTACTGCAATAGAGTGGTAAACATGCATGAAGCACTCTTGAACCAAGAATTGAGTGTGATCCGCTTCACATTTGCTACATTTGCAGGCTTGCAGTAAGTAAAAAAAAACATATATCAACAAACAAACATCTAAAAAAAATACACACAAAACAAAAACTAATTATTTATTTTATGACTTGCAGAGAATAATTTTACCGATCAAAAACTGAGGTTGCAACATTCAAAGTTGTATTTGAAAGCTTCTACAGGGAACAATACGTAGCATCGAACGGAATAGATGCATTTGTAGATATTCTAAACCTTGAAGAGAGGAAAAGGGATAGAAAATCATCACCACACAGATTCTTCTTGTATTCCACAATGATGGTATGTTTTCATATACATTTTGCCATTTTGAAATTCTAAAAGTAAATGCATATTAAATGATTTCGCAAAACTAGTTATATCTAAATCACATGTATTATGGTAGAATTTTTGCTTTTGAAACATTTTCATACTGTTGTAATTTCGCATGTGTTATATATACTATTCGCATGTGAAAAAAATCCATTGTTTGCATTTCCCATACTGTTGTAATTTCGCATTTGGTATATACACTCTTCACATGTGGAAAAAAAACCATTGTTTGCATGTCTTTGACTCTGGTTTACATAACATACAGCCGGATATCTTTTACGACGAGGAGAAATACACAGACAACCAACGACTAAAAATATTTGCCTCAAATTTTGAAGACATGTTACTGAGATATGAGGTAAAAAAAACTTGATTCGGTTGACCTGGTGTTTATTCCGGTACTTCAAGGTGACCACTTCTATGTCTTGTGCTTCAACTTGAAATCCGGCAAAATTGAGCTGATTGACAATTCAGCAGCTGAACAAAACTTCAAGGATAGATACAAAGGGCTTCCAGACACACTGGTAATAGAAAAAATTATTCATATACATGTTATGTTTTATGTAAAAAAGCTACTAACACAAATGTTGCTATGTTACAGAGAAGGGTATTGGTTTTATACCTAGAAAAGGCTTTAAAACCAACACCGGCTATACAAGAACTTGGAAGCTTAGTTATAGAAAGAAAAGAAATGGATTGGAGGACGAAGAATAACAGCGTAGACTGTGGAGTGTTTACGATGCGTCACATGGAAACGTACAAAGGAGACCAAAAACCATGGGTGACAGGATTTGTGAATGAAAATGAAGTAAACAACAGACAGAAAGCACAACTTCATCTCCTAAGGACAAGATATCTCAGCAAAATCATTCTATCAGAACACAACATGCATCGTCAAAAAATAATTAAAATGGCCAATGCTTTCGACAAAAGGCCAGACAAAGAGAGGTATATGAAAGATCTGGATAAGATAATCCCAGAAAGGATGAGTACATATTTTGGAAAGGGAAAGTAAACTTCATTTGATGATGTATTTATGTTACATATTTCAACTGTTTCAACTGCTTTAGTCCCCTTATTAATTTCGCATATATTGGTGTTTCTGAATTGGCAATTGTGTTTTTATTTCGCATGTGTTTTGTTCGAAAATCGCATGTTTGACATTGAATTATTAAAATTTGCGAAATACAAGTCCATTACATAACAAAACATGCAAATTTATTGGAACATACACCAAAAAAAAGTTCATTCAAAAGATGAAAGAAACTCTATTTTCATCTTCATTGAGCATCTTAATACAATTATTGCACCGGCCAACTCTTTCAACTGTTTCTCATCCCTCTCACCCAAATCCACCATAAACATAACTGCAATTTCTTTAAGACTACTCACTTGCATCTGGGATAACAAGTTCAGAATTTCTTGTCTTCTCTTCATGTTTTTCTTTACACGAGAAATGTTGGCCTCCAACATCTCTTGACAAGATTGATCCTCTTGAATCTGTTGCTGAATCCTTTTCCTCAAAACCTGCTTGATACTTGGTTCAGAAGAAGAAGAAGTGGATGTTGGTAGATCTGCCATTTTTTAATTGGATGTCTGCAATAGTGATGAAAACATAAAATATATAATAAAAAACAATTGTTGATATGAATTATTGAAATCAATTATTGAACTGAATTATTTGATTTCAATTATTGAAAGACACTGTGCGAAAATAAAAATAATTACTCATAAAGATTGCGAAATGAAAAGCTACAATTGATAAATACTTTAAGGTTTGCGAAGTCTCGAATTAAACTTGCGAAATTATATATTAACCTTCATTGTGTGCGAAATGACTATTTTTAACATGCGAAATTATACAACAGATCGCTTCTTTACTAATTGGATTATGTTAAAACATCACATGCGATATATAAAAACAACACATGCGATATAGTAAGACAACAAGTAAACCCAGGAACAGTTATCTTCAACCCTGATTACAAATCTAATAAATTAAAAAAAAGCTTCAAATCAAATAAAACCAAAAACTAAAATAAATGACGAATCAAGCATTTTCTGAAATGGCCGTTCTGTGAGGAATCAATCAAAAACACTACAATCGAATTAAAACGAAGAATACTTAAATGGAACGCTTAGGAAACGAACTCCATAATTGACGGGATTCCATGATTAGCAGTCAAAAATGTTAGAATAGAATGTCTGATATACCCTTATTTATTAAAATTGAATCAGGACACGTGTATGGCTGTGGTTGTAGCTTACATAATGTACGATAGTGAGATTTGTACCATACTCTTTACCTATATATATATATATATATATATATATATATATATAGGGGGCTGCTAGAATGAGAACCACCCCGAGTTGTAAGAACCGCGAGAACTACACCCCACGTAGCGCCGTTCGCCGCGATTTTTTTTTACAAGTAGATGTGTGCATTATAAACACGGCCGTAAAAAATCACGGCGAACGGCGCTCCGTGGGGTGTACTTTTTTACACCTCAAGTTTGGTGTTTTTTAATTTTTTTTCTTTTTTCTTTTTTTTTCACCAAACTTGAGGTGTAAAAAAGTACACCCCACGGAGCGCCGTTCGCCGTGATTTTTTACGGCCGTGTTTATAATGCACACATCTACTTGTAAAAAAAAAATCGCGGCGAACGGCGCTCCGTGGGGTGTAGTTTTTATATATAGAAAAAAAATTTCAAAAAAAAAAAATTTGGTTGTACTGCACATGTACACTAATACGGAAAGCCTAAACCACTTAACCCACCCCCCACCGACACCCCCCAAAAACCTAACCCCCCCCCCCAAAAAAAAAAAAAAAAAAAACCTAAATTCACCCTCCCACCAAAAGCCTAACCCCCCCCCCCAAACCTAAACCCTCCACCCCCCACCCTCTCGAAAACCTAAAACTAAACCCTAAACATAAACCCGAAAAAAACCTAACCCCCCACCCCCACCCCCCCCCCCAAAAAAAACCTAAACCCCCCTCCCCCCCCCACCCAAAAACCTAATCCTAATCCTAAACCTCCAAAAAAACTAACCCTAAAAGCTAAACTAGACTCAAAAAACTAATTTTAAGCATGTAATGCACATTGTAGTACATGTTATATTGCACATGTGCACTACTATAATAATAGTATTGAAAACAAGACGGCACCATAAATCTTTTTTTATGTCATAAAAAATATGCTCGAATATACTTGAATGAAAGATAAGAAAATTTGTGATCTTATGGTGCCATTTTTGTTTTAAAATGATAACGTATGGAGAAATGGGAAATGTTTGAAAAGTTATATATTTTTTGTTCCAATTTTACCCCTCCTTCATTAAAAGTCTTCCCCCCTCCTTTTTAGTGGGTTTTTGTTAGTTTTCTAGTTTTCACAATAACTAGTGGTATATATATATATATATATATATATATATATATCCAGGCCTATCCCCACACCTTAGGTCCATCCCCTTTAGGGTCATCCCCACACTCGCTTACATGGACGCCTACGTTGCGGATTATCCTTTGAGGACTACCCTTCTCCACACCCCATAGTCTTAAAAGGCTATGTCGGTGGGCCAATCCGACATAGCCAAGTGTCATGATATGGTTGGCCTCAACGTTTTCACTCTTTTAACCCTTTAAACTTAAAAGGCTACGTCAGTTGGCCAATCCGACATAGCCAAGTCTAATGATATGGTTGGCCACAACGATTTAGCGTTGCTTACTCTTTAACTTTGTAAATACATATGATTAGTTATATTATAACTTTGTCAATGTTAATATACATGTTTAGTCTCTCCACTTTAATAAAAGGAAAAATTACCAAAATGGCCAAAGACCAAAATGACTTGCGAAAATAGCCAGCTCATGACCCCTTGGAACAGGGCATCATGCGTGGGATGAGTCTTTTAAGCATGGGATGCGTTTTTGGAGCGAAACCTAATAAAAATGGACACGTGGCCGCGGGATGCGTCATTGGAGCGAGGCATCATGCACGAGATGCGTTCGGAGAATTTCAGAAGCGTCCGACGAGTTGCAGGTTTTCCGGTGAGTTTCTGAAATGTTGTCCGGCGAGTTTCCGCTGCAGCATTCACTATTCGCAGTGCATGTTTTCTCCGTTAGTTGTGGGTGGTTGTGATGGCAGTTTTTGTGTGTAAAACTCGTAGCTGGTGAGTGTTGAGATGAGACTGTGTGAGTTTTAGGCGTTGATGGTGGAGTTGTAGAAAGAATTTGGCGGTAAACAATGGAGCTGTCAATGCCAGTATGCCACTAATGGTGATTTTGATCTATCTAATTTGATTTTTTTTAATCTCGATTTTGTACAATTTTGTGACCAGAAAAAAAAGAAATCATGTCTTACACGTAACGATAAAGAAACACACGTGCAACTCGCCGGAAAACTCGTCGGACGCTTCAAAAATTCTCCGGACGCATCCCATGCATGATGCCTCGCTCAAAGGACGCTTCCCGTGCTTGAAAGACTCATCCCATGCTCCAAAGACTCATCTCACGCATGATGCCTCGTTCTAAGGGGGCATGAGCTGGCTATTTTCGCAAGTCATTTTGGTCTTTGACCATTTTGGTAATTTTCCCTTAATAAAATCTTCCACCCATTAGTTAACTTTGCAAATATGCATGTTTAGTTTATTTACTTTAACTTTGTTAATATACATATTTAGCTCATCTACATTTATTCTTTTTAGTATATTCATCTTTTAGTGTTTTTTTCTCGCTAACATGAGGAACCAAATCGAGCAATATTGTTACCAGTATTAGTATTATCAGAACCAATATTCTTTTTGTTTTTAGTATTTCATTTGTTTAGTAATTTTTCCGATACGTCTGTTGATGTTTCGATAGAATTCTAGTTATCTCTTTATTTTCAAAACTTAAACCGAAAGTCCCAATTTTCTTTTTTAATTAAAAACACCAAACGTGATGCTGCTGCCACTGTGGCAATCCGCCTCATGTAACCAACCCAACTCCAATCTCCACCGTCAAATCATCATCAAACCAAATCAACGGCCTACAAACCACAATCCACACCAACTCATCTCCACCAATCAAAACCCAAAACCCTCTTCCTATATAAACAAACAAACAAACCCAGACATCTCACAATACCACCGCAATCACATATCAACAACACACACTCCACATCAAAAAATGGCACCAAAGGCAGCAGAGAAGAAACCAGCAGCAGAAAAGAAACCAGCAGCAGCAGAGAAAAAACCCAAAGCAGAAAAAAAGCTACCAAAGGACGCATCCACCACCGACAAGAAGAAAAAGAGGAACAAGAAGTCGGTTGAAACATACAAGATCTACATCTTCAAGGTTCTGAAGCAGGTTCATCCGGATATTGGAATCTCAAGCAAGGCTATGGGGATCATGAACTCCTTCATCAATGATATATTTGAGAAGCTTGCACAGGAAGCTTCTAGACTGGCCAGGTACAACAAGAAGCCGACGATCACTTCCCGGGAGATTCAGACCGCGGTGAGACTTGTGCTTCCTGGTGAATTGGCTAAACATGCTGTTTCGGAGGGGACTAAGGCTGTTACTAAGTTTACTAGTTCTTAAGAGGCTGGTTTTTGTGTAAAGATTTCGGTTAAGAAATCAGTTAGTTACTTGAATTAATTTGATGGTATGAAATTAGTTTTGTTTAAAGAATTAATTTTCTTCTGAATCGTCTGTTTCGATGCTTATGTTTGTTGAATCATTTAGATATAGTTCGGGAAATATATTTAATTATATCGTATTTTTTGAAATAGTTGAGTGGGGTTTATGGGTGGGTGAAGGTGTGGGTTCTGTTATTTGGTTAATATATTATATAAATATAAATATAATTAAGAAAAAGTATATCGTACATTACGGATAATGTACTTCATGTACAATAACGTGTGTGATTTGTTATATAACATGTGTGATTAATGTTTTCAATATACGTGATTATTGTGTTTCAACATGCGTGATTTTGGATTTTTGAGTTATAACGTGTGTGATTTTAAAATGAATGTGCGTAATTACCTGTTATACGTGATGTACGTTAAGCCGTAATGTACGTTAACCTTTCTTTATAATTAAAAATAATTAGAGTTTATAATCGTATCTTTAGTAGTGATTTAACTTGAAGCATCTTCAAGTTTCATTTTCGGATGACAGTTAAATCTTTAGGTCTAGAGAATGGGATGTTTGGAATTTCAGACTTGTTGATGGATAATGAGGGAAGAAAGGAGAGAAAAGAGAGAATGAGATATGTGAATTTTAGTGTTCAAGTGGATATATAAATGGAATAGAGGTGCTCTTATTTTAACCTTTTCTATAAACTTAACAATTTTATTAATAGATTATAGTTCGCGGGTTGGGTGATGTTCCCGTCACCTCACTCATTTTGGCGTCCCATGGCGCCTCCATGCCATCCCGCCTCCGCCAAGAGGGTGGCCTCTGCCAAAGTCATAGCGGGCGTGAAGAGGAAGAAGGGGAAAAAGCCCACTGCTTGAACAAATTAGACTTGAGTTTATTTATTTCTTTAATTTTTTAATATAGTTAAAAATAGCTTTATAAAAGGGCGTTGTTTCACACCGTGTAAATTAACGATAAAGCTTCTTATTTATCTGTCGTATACGTGACGTTTATGTAGCGTGATAAAGCCCCTAGAGGCTTGAGACCATACCACCCAGCCTTAAGAACTTGATATTAACTAATGTGTCTTTTTCTTTCATTGTGTATAAGGTATAAACTATAAACTATTGAAGAAGCAGCAAAGTAGGCTTATACTTGTTTCATATGACACCACATATGCTTGGTCCCCAAGCTTTGTTTTTCCAAACTCGGTTATCACTTTGATGCAGTTTCTAACTAGGCAAAATCACAACATAATGCATAATGTATTTTGGGTAAGAACACATAACATCAACGGGTTAATTTTATATCATAATTATGGGTGGACTTAGTATATATGGTGTGGGGTCAACCAACACTTTATTTATATGTTACGTAGGGTAAAATTTTTCAACCGACTCTTGAGATTTTTATACTTACTTATAAAAGATTAATCTATGTATGTAGCATTTCAAAAACAAAGTGAAATGAAAAAAGATGAGTATCAAATTCGATTAAAGTTTTCAATTATTCTTTTTAAGTGGTTATTAGGGTGTAAGGGGCGTTCCATTCGAGTGGAGTAGTCCCTTCTCCATCCCAACCAATCATACTCTACCATTTAACTTCTTTCTCAACTCCCCATTTAGCACTCAAACTTGAGGGGTGTTCCACTCGTTGACAATCATAGCTATCCGTTTGAGATCCCAACGCCCGAAAAAAAGCAACATGGCACAAGCGATGACTCCTCCCCGTTCCATTAAAAAAAATCGTTATTTACACTAGTAGAGTAATTATGTAATTTGTAGAGTAATTATAATTTCCCTACAAATAACATAATTACTCTATTACTGTAAAAATATTTATTTTTACAATTTGCAATTAAACATCATTTTTAAGTAGTAGGGAAAAAAAAATTCTTCACTTCTTATATTAATGGTATTTTGTATGTTAAGACCTATTTGTATTTGATTTTTACACAATAAATGTAATAAAAGAACTAAAGGCAATTCGTTTATTTATTTACTTTTGAACACAAAAAAAAATATATATATATATATTTAATCTCTGGTTGATGCTTCATTAGAGAACTTAAATTTGGTATTTCAATTGGTTTCATGACCATTCTTTTTAAAAGAAACGTGATTCACAATTTCAATAGTTTTCAAACGAACCAACCGACGGTGGTTTATAACCCAAATATGCATAAGATTATCGAATATACAAGGGCCACTTTCGTGACAATTTTTGTTTCACTTGAAAAAGCAACTTACAGTGATTGGAAACGAAAGCAGGGAACACAAATGGGAGTTACAATTTTTTTATTTCTTTTAGAAAAAAGTCCGGATAGCCCTTGTGGTTTACCTATTTTTCACCTTTAGTCCCTAACTTTCTAAAATTACAGCTATAGTCCTCAACTTTTGCAATTTCGTTTCCCGGATAGTCCCTGAGGAGAATGATGGAGTTTGTCCAGTTAAGTGGGTGTTAAATGACTTATATACCCTTACTGTAAAAATAAAACATTAATTAATCATTTATAAAGACAAGTGGGGGCCACAACTATTATTTAAATATAAAAATTGGGACCCACCATCCTCTTCTTCATCTTCTTAACCCAAACTATTATTTAAATATGTGGTGATGGTGGTTTGAAGATGGGGGTTCAGACGTGGGTGGCTCAAGTGGTGGTTTTGGTATGGTGTGACGGTGCTGGATAGAGTAATGATGCGGTGGTGAATGGTGGTCAGATGTCGTGGTCGGGAGAAAGTTTCCTGGTTATAGAGGTGGTGGTGGACGGTGATGCTTGAGGTTGATGAGATGAAGTAGGAGGTAGGGATGACAAAAAAGCCCAAGCCCAACGGGTATACCAGAAACCCAAAACATACGGGTCGGGTATACCCGAAGCCCAATGGGTATGGGCCGGGTACGAGCTTAAAAAAAAGAAAAAATTCGGGTACTGGTACGAGTATGGTATTTAGTGATACCTGCCTGATACCCGTCCCATTTACCCGAATAATACCCGAAAGTATCATATTATAGATTTCCCTATATATAAACTTAGTACATGTACTTATTACATTCTCTATAGCCATATGTGGATATGTATTTGGCAAGTGTTTAGTGAACATAAAATTTATTTTTGAGCATGTATATTGGATATGGAAGCTATCACCCTTTATTATGTGTATGTTTATGCAATTAGGTGGTCCTGATACAATTACTTAATTAAGTAATCGTTTTGATTTATTTTGGTATATGTGGTCTGAATATGATATGTAAGTTATTAACCATGTTTTCATTTGTTATAGTTATTAAAATAGTAAATTATATAAACATCAAAGTAAAAATTGCACATTTGTCCCAACGGGAATTTTTAAGAAATTAACAGGTATACCCGATACCCACGTGAAGGGGTATGGTCCCAGATCTCGCGTCAGCATTGACCGCGAGTGACCATTACCCTTATCAAAACCCCCACCAGCTAACAACCTACTTGTGCCCATGCGAGAACGCGTCGACACAAGGGTTGAATCCAATCTATCTAGTAACGAAGGAGGACTTACATGGAACATGAGAACGGTAGAGTGATGCGACATAGCATCACATCTGGTGTATGAAAACGGAAGTATTCACAGCAATGCGGCCTCGCACCGCGTCCAGTGAACACTTCTATCAATACAAGGAAGCCTTACCTTAGGCGTAGAAGAAGATGAACCTAACGATGTGGCTGGCACCGCATCATATGGGCATTTTCGTCACGATAAGGGATGCAGGCAAACAGTCTCCGCGGACGACGATGCGGTTAGCACCGCATCTCGCGTATTTCTTGATCACAAGCAGGAGACACGGTAACCTCAGACGTTACCGCATGCAGCGATGCGGCTTGCACCGCATCCTATGCACTCAACAAGTGGGACTGACACCACAGTGCAAGTGGCACCAATGGCAGTTACCTGTCAGAGCTACGTAAGCAATGGACTGACGTGGCGTAACCTCCACAACCGACAAGCCTGACACACCTGCAAAGGTGCAGCACGTCGTCAGTCCATCCATCATCCTCCTCCTTCACTCCTCGGCTATAAATACCAACCCCAAACCAGGTTTGAGGTATCTCTTCACGACTCTCTCACTACTACTACTATCTTACTTTGCTTCCCAAGCAAACTACTGATTCTCACGCCGGAGAGTGGTAACAAGGAGCACCCCCCACCCCATCCTCCTTGTTACGAGTCACGGCTTGTTTCCTTGTGCAGGAGATCAACCACCGGTGATCCAGCCAGCGATCCTCGAGAGGAAGGGATTAACCCTTCTTGACGAGACCAGTGTGTTAACCCTGCCCGGTTAACCATTGTTTCATCATTGGCGCCCACCGCTACTCTTAGCATTTTTTCATCTATCCTTTTCCCTCTCTCAAGATCATGACTGATCACCAAAACAACACTGCGGATAACCAAAATCCCCCAATCCCACCTCCGGTAGGGGTCAATCCCTCGACCTCCCAACCCGGACACATTGGCACGTCCACACAAAGGGGTCCCTCCTTTACGTTTGGACATGACTTATCACAGTTCACATCTGTGATCCCACCAGGCATGGACGTTCATACCTGGTATGAACAGCAGGCCACCCTGCTGGCCGCAACATACAACCGCGCTTGTGCGGAAGCGCAAATACAAGCTGGGCCTACCCCAGCACCGCACACCCCTGCTGAACGTATTCTACAATACGAAGGCAGGGGACATTCACGTCCAGCTTCAAGAAGCAGACATGAAGACCGCGGATCATCTTACTGTTCGATCCACACAATCAACGAGGATGATTCCGCATACGGGTCCCGCACCAGGGGATCAGTGCATACCCGCCTTGGTCCTTATGGCGAGGACAGGCGGCGGTCTACCTCCCGACACGGCCCAGGTATTCAGAGCCGGTTGGGCCCACTACCATACACCGAAGGGTACGGTCATACCGACCCTGACGACTATACCTACCGCGGGGATTCGCACGACACCAGCAGCAGACCGGGAGGGCGCAACTATGTTCCTCCCAGTCACCCCCGCAACACATACCTCAGGGCGGCCAAGCGCCCTGCTAATGAACCATACAGGCCAAAGGCAGCGGCCGAAAATTCCAAGTTCGCCCCGCGGATTGCCCACGCCCGGGTCACAACTACAAAATTCCCATTCGGCATCGGGAAATACAGTGGTTCGACCGACCCGGACGACCACATGAACGTCTTCATGGGCGCAGGGTGCAACGGCCAGTGGGATGAACCCACGTGGTGTAATTTTTTCCCCCAGACCCTCACGGGCCTGGCCAGGGCATGGTTCGATTCTTTGCCAGTGGGATCACTAGAATCATTCGAGGACTTGCGTACCAAGTTCCTCGCCCATTTCAGCCAACAACGACGCCACGAACGCGATTCGATGGACGTCATGAATATCTGGCGAAGGGACGACGAATCTATCGAAGCATTCGTTGTCCGTTACAACAAAGAGTGCCTAGAGATAGGTGACGTGGCAGACCAAATGGCACGTAACCACTTCATCAAGGCCGTCAGGGACAAGCAGATGGTCATGACCATCTCATGCAAGGAAGGCTTGCCTAAAAAATAGGAAGATGTCATGACCGCGGTCAAGACATACGCCCAGACGCAGCGGTCTCTTGAACCGCATCTGGCGAAGGCACAGCCCCAAGCCGAAACCTCCCACCAAGGGTCCAAGCGTAATAATAAACGCAACAGGGACGCGGGAAATCGTGACAACATTTCCAAACCATATTTCCCGCGAACCAACACGTTCGACCCAAGGAACCACAACCCCGCCCGAGACAATCGGGCGTCAAAAAAAGATTCTCGGGATCGCAACTGGACCGAGATCACCATGTCGCCAAGTGAGGTCCTTCTTGCGGACCCACAGTTCTTGCGACCGGCCCAACCAATGAAGTCCAAGAAAAATCAGGACCTCACACTCTACTGTGAGTACCACAAGGACTCGGGCCACACCACCAACAACTGCATCAATCTCCGGCTGGAGATTGAGCGGGCCTTAAAGGAGGGGAAACTGCAACACCTTTTGCCAGGTGGGCAAAAACCCACCAAGCGCATCACCCCTCATGGCGAAGGTACCTCCTCCGGGAAGAGGACCATGTACGTGGCTTCCACCCACATGATCCACGGAGGCAAAGGTAGGCCGCGTAAAGCGGCGAGAAGGCCGGACAATGACTGGAAAGATGAGCAAGTCGTCTTTCCAAAAGTCCGAGGCGGACCGCGCGATAGGCGCGCCGTCGTTATTTCAGGCCAACTGGCACACTACTGCACCGAGCGTCTATTCATCGACCCGGGCAGTACTTCTGATATAATCTACGAACAATGCTTCAACCAGTTCGACCAGGAGGACAAAGATCGGTTGCAAGCAGTAGATTACCCGTTGGCTGGGTTCGCAGGGGAAACTGTCTTTCCCCTAGGCCAGATTACTTTTCCTGTGCGTCTTTCCAACGGAAGACACACAAGGACAGAAGAGGTAAACTTTATGGTTTTACCTCACACCTCCAGATATGACGTACTCCTCGGGAGAGAATCCTAAGGAGATTTCAATATGATTACATCCGTCCCCCTCTCTGCGGTCGGTTTCCCAACCGAATCGGGGGTCGTGATAATCTATGCCCGCAGGGACGTCATGATGTCGGACGAAGTACGTCCGACCAAGGTCGCAAGGCCCACTCCCAACGACCAACCAGAAAAATGGGTTCTCAACGCGAGATACCTAGAACAAAAGGTCACATTGGGTCACGCCTTGTCCCCGACCAACAAAGTGCACCTGAAGCAGCTTCTCTTCAGGAACCAAGACATCTTCGCATGGACACCCGCGGACATGACCGGGGTCCCACGTGATATCGTGCAACATCACTTGAATACCTTGCCAGGTATTAAGCTAGTGATCCAAGGCCAACGCCACCTTGGGTCCGCTAAAAATCAGGCGATGCAAGAGCAGATCGAAGAACTGCTCTCCGCAGGCATCCTGCGGGAAGTTAAATACCAGACTTGGTTATCCAACCCAATCATGGTACAAAAACCGTCCGGGGGCTGGCACATGTGCGTCGATTACAAAGACCTTAACAAAGCCTGCCCCAAGGATTGTTATGCGCTTCCAGAAATCGACGAAAAAGTCGATAATCTCGCACCATTCAGGTGGAAGTGTTTCCTCGATTGCTACAAAGGGTACCACCAAGTACAAATGGAAATCGAGGATGAAGACAAAACGGCATTCCGGACTCCCACCGGAAATTACTGTTATACAAAGATGCCGTTTGGGTTGCGCAACGCGGGCTCAACCTATCAGAAGTTGATGAACGACACTTTCCGCGGGCAAATAAGCAAAAGTGTCGAAATCTACATGGACGACCTGGTCGTCATGAGCATGGAAGAGGATACCATGCTCACAGATATTGAAAGAACATTCCAAACTCTGCGAAGCGTAAACATAAAGCTCAATCCAGGGAAATGCTCGTTTGGAATGGAAGAAGGCAAATTCCTTGGGTTCATCGTGACTAAAGATGGATTCAAGGTAAACCCGGAGAAAGTTCAGGCGATCGAGCGCATGCCATCGCCTTCATCGATGAAAGATATGCAACGACTAGCCGGCAGGCTAGCAGCACTCAACAGATTCTTAGCCAACCATGCAGCTAAGTCTTATCCTTTCATCAAGACCCTGCGGAGCTGTTCAAAGAAAGAACAATTCCAGTGGACCGCAGAGGCTGAAAAGGCCTTCCGGGAAATGAAGGAGTGTTTGATACAACTCCCAACTCTAACCGCACCACGCAAGGATGAGCCACTCATATTATACCTATCCGCCGCGGACAACGCGGTGGGTGCGGTATTGATAGTGGAGCGAGAGGGGGTTCAAACACCCATCTATTACATCAGCAAGATGCTCAACGACCCAGAGACGAGATACTCAATAATGGAGAAGTTGGTGCTAGCATTAGTGCACGCTTCACGACGGTTGCGACGCTACTTCGTAAACCACGTCATAACAGTGCTAACCAATTACAGGATCGGCCCGATCCTATCCAAACCTGACATCTCTGGGAGATTAGCAAAATGGGCAATCGAGCTGGGCGCGCACACGATACACTACAAACCGCGCCCCGCGATTAAAGGCCAGATCTTAGCTGATTTCGCCGCCGAAGTACCGGTTAATCGCATCCAAGAATGCGAAGAAGCACAAACTCCTGCACCAACGCCATCCTCCTCAGAAACATGGGCACTATTTACCGATGGTGCCTCTAACGAGGAAGGTGCGGGCGCAGGTCTGTGACTCGTCAGCCCTGACGGCCAAGAGCTTACATATGCAATCCGCCTCGATTTCAAAAGCACAAACAACGAGGCAGAATATGAGGCCCTGTTAGCGGGACTACGTTTAGCAGTCAAACTCGGCGCAGCACCTGGAAGCGCACGTCGATTCTTTGTTGGTTGCGGGACAAATACGCGGTGACTGTGCCGCAAAAGGGGACATCATGATCCTCTACCTTGAACAAGCCCTGCAACTAACATCCAAATTCGCTTCGTTTAATATCCGACATATTAATCGAAGTGAAAACAAGTCCGCAGATGCACTATCAAAACTTGCATCTACCAGCTTCCAACACTTGGCAAAGGAGATACGCATCGAAGTTCTGCAAAATCCTTCGGTACCCCTACGCCGAGTCAACGTCATTCAATACGGTACAACATCATGGATGACACCTATTATCGCATATCTGCAATCAGGTGTGACTCCCGAAAGCAAGTCCGAGGCACGCAAGTTACAACATAAAGTGTGCCACTATCAAATGGGAGACGGTATCTTATACCGAAAATCATACCTGGGGCCACTCCTGCGATGCGTCAACCCCCAGGATGCCACATACCTCATCCGAGAGATACACGAGGGCATATGTGGCATACATGCCGGACCGCGCATGGTAGTGGCCAAAATCATGAATGCTGGGTATTACTGGCCCGGCATGCACCTGGACGCCGTCAAAGAGTTGCGCAAATGCATTGACTGTCAACGTCATGCTCCAAAAACTTTGCGGCCAAAGAACAACTTAGTCCCCGTCACAACCGCATGGCCCTTTCAGAAATGGGCAATTGACGTTGTGGGACCTTTCCCTGACGCTCCGGGTGCAGTCAAATTCATCATAGTAGCGGTTGATTAATTCACAAAATGGGTAGAAGCAAAACCGCTCGCCTCAACCACTGCTATGATAACAAGAAAGTTCATTTGGGAGCACATCATCTGCCGTTTCGGTTTACCAATGTGCATTGTCACCGATAATGGCACCAACTTCGCGGCCGACGAATTCCAAAAATGGCTAGAAGAACTACATATTGAGCACATATTCTCATCAGTTGCACACCCGCAAGGGAACGGCCAAGTTGAGAGTATCAATAAAAGTCTAGTCGAAGGGATCAAGGCACGGTTGGGAACGGCCAGGCATGGCTGGGTCGATGAACTCCCAAGTATCTTATGGGCTCACCGTACTAGCCCAAAAACAAGCAATGGGGAAACACCCTTCAGCCTAGTCTACGGTTCAGAAGCAGTGATCCCCACGGAAGTAGGTCTCCCCTCTCCAAGAATGTTGGCTATTGAAAACTAGACAACATCATGGAACGCGGGATCGATTTGGACCTCTTGGAAGAAAGGCGCGAAAACGCTGCCATCAACGAGGCCAAATATAAATCCAAACTTGAAAAGTACTACAACGCGCGCGTCCGCGTTTGTACTTTCAATCCAGGAGACTACGTCCTACGCGACAACGAAGCATCTAATCCTGAGCGCCCAGGCAAACTTGCCCCCAAGTGGGAAGGACCCTACCTCATCAAAGAGGTCTTAGGGAAAGGCGCATACAAACTACAAACGTTAGAAGGCGAACCTATCGCACGAACATGGAACGCACAACAGCTTCGATGCTGTTATATGTAAGCCATGTTCCTACATTTTCTATGTAACCCATCGGGCCGCAGGCCATTTGCAAATAAATAAATAAGCAATTTTATACATTATTGTTTGTTACTACTATTACAAATGCGTGTTCCACTTTGCGGTATCCCAAAAACAGATTGGCAAAATCTTTATTCGCGATACCCATACAAAGTGGTAACCACACACAAATATTGTAATAGGCCAGCAAAAGGCAAAAAGACTTGCATATTTATCCGGCCGGATAAACAAGTTTTGTTCACACTTAACACAATTCCTGAGCCCAAAAAGGCAAACAATGGAATTGACGCGTACTCATACGACAAAGGTATGGAGTATACTTGACCCCATTCACAAATGGGTAAAGTTCCGCATACATACGTTCAAACATGCAAGAATTAAAAACACTTGTACAAACTGAACAAAAAACTTTATATTCAAAAAATTCAAGCACCCACGCGATGCTTAATGGATTTACATAAAGTTCCTAATATATACAAGAGGAAAACAAAAAGGGGGCACACTTGCCAACCTAAACCCTATTTCGTACCGCTGGTACCCGCGTCATCTCCAGCACCACCAGCGGGATCCTCCTCTTCTGCATCAGCATACAGCCTCCGCAGCCGGTCAACGTAATCAGCAGCCTCTAAACAGTCGTCCAACTCCTCCACACAAGCGAGGGACGTATCATAAAAAGCGGCTACAGCTGCATTCAGACGACCTTCGGTGTCCACGTCACGGAACCCAGATCGCTCTGCAGTAAAACCGCCTTGAGACATGACGTTCATATGACTGACACAACGGCTGTAACCAGCTTTAAAACCGGCATCGCGGGCACGTTCCTTGACCAGATCTAAACCAGCTGCGGTTTCAGGAGCGTCCATTATAGCCTGAACAATATGCAGTAAACAAAGGATAAGTCTCGGATACTAATCCAAGCAAATATAAAGGCAAGGGATACTTACACGCGCGATACCGTGACTCCGCATCCACTCGCGGTCAGCCTCAAGCTGGTTAAGCGAAGAGGTCAGAGCATCTCTGGCCTCAACAGCAGTGTTAGCTCGTTCTTCCGCTGCAGTCACGCGCGCGGTGAGGTCTGTAACCACGACCTCCCGGGTCTGAACCTCAGCCTGTCAAAAAGCAGAAAACAGTTTACTCAGTAAACATTCTCATAAAGCAGGGAAATATAAAACAAAGGTAACAAGTCATACCTGAAGGCTGGCAACAACTTTATCTAAACGAATGCGCTCAGCATTCGCCTCTTCAAGAGCCTTGGAAGAACGGCTCCCCCTCTCTTCGGCCTCCTCCAGGGCCTTCGCAGCACGGGCCCCCGTTTCCTTGGCCTCTTCCAGCGCTTTAACAGCCAGGGCCTCTGCCCGCTGCGCCTTAACCGCAATTGCCTCAGCTGCAGCTTTCTCCTTGCCCAAGGCAACGTTCGCTGTCTTGGAATTCGTCAACTCCTGACGAGCACGAAACAGATTGTCATTCTGCTTCGCCCAAGATTCATTCCACTTCTTGTGCTCATTGGAATACTTTTCACTCCAACTCTTGCGTTCATCAGAAAGAAGTTTGGCAAGAGTACGAACCTGTTTCAGCTGAGCAGTGGCAGCCCACTCCGAGGTCTGTTTCTGCTTCTCAAAAGCAGCTCTATCCTTCTCAAGCTGCTCCGCACCCGCACGAGCAGCCTTGATCAACTCTTCCGCTTCGGCCCGCATACGAGCAGCTTCATCCTCTCTGCGGCCCAACACCTTGTAGTCTTCCAAAATGGCGTTAGCCACTATGGAACTTCCCACTAGCAAGGTGGAGAGTTGATTGATGCGCAACTCACGGGGGGCGGCACGGACACGTTCTACTTCAAAGGGGGTGCCCAAACCACCCAGAATCTCTTTGCACGCAGAGGGGTCGTTGGAAATATCATCCCCCTGCATAACAGTCCAGGGGGGTCGGTGATACACAGTACTTCGACCCTGGGTATAAGTGCGGTAGTAATACTCCAATTCAGACTCCCCAGGCTGAATTGGAGGCCCATCATAACCCGCACCACCGGCAGACGAACCGGTACCCTTCTCACCAGCAGGAGACTTCTGCGGCTCAACATCATGCTGCCGCACTTCAGCATCAGTTTTTTGCGGTTCTGCATCAGACTGTTGCTTCCCAGAATCAGAAAACCGCACACTCAAATTATCTCCCTCATTGGGAGAGATCAGATTGTTGGACGAGTCAACGGTATCAAATATCTGGGTCGCAACCTTCTCTGCGGTACCCTCCTTCCGCACGGGTGACTCAGGCACCACCTTGACAGGAGGTGTCGAAGGTTCCTCAGTCACACCCGCACCCGCATCATGCGGGGGTGATTCCGGAGCATCAAAGATAGAAAAATCTTTATCTTGAAGCTCTGCAAAACAAAGTCAAAGAGCTATCAAAACACAGGTCGTATATAACACTTGAGACAAGCTAAACAACACTTACCAACAATAACCGCAGGTTTCTTTAATGTCGGACCAGTCCTCTTAGACAGCAACCTCCGACGTTTCGGTCCACTGACACCAGCGGCCGTCTCTTCTACCTGCCTCTTCCCAGCACCAGACTGCGAGCCCGCAGCTATACCCAAACCCTCAAGGGTATCAGATACTATCACATAATCCAAGAATCTACGGAAAAAAGAGTGAGAGATACCTGCCACCCGCGGTACCAGATGAGGCACAACAGTGACCTCCGGTATTTTCTTTTGGCGAAAGCGCACGCCTTTCACCGTTTGCTTCTTAGGCACACCCTTCGCATCAGGGTCCCCTAAGGCCCCAAGATCACCTGCATGAAAACCATCCAAGAGGTGAGTCAGTGCAACCATTATTGTTATCACAAGTAAAAAGAATTCCTAGATATACCTTTGCCCCGCGGCAACTCAACTGCCAATGCGGCCTCATTAGGCACCCGAAAGTTATCTCGAATGATAACATTAAACTCCTCCTCGCCATCCGCACAAACAACTATTTCCACCTGACCCTGGAAATCCGGGGCAAACATCCTCCATACGGGAGCATCCTCTGATAGCAAACGCACAACTCAGTAACGTATACGGGGATTAGAAAGTTAAACAAATGAAAAGTACGTACCACCACTTTTCTCCCGCACCACGGGCTTTGACTTCTTGTTCCTCCTTGTAAGCATCATGCGCAACACCCACAATTGTGTGTTGCTCAGCTTCACCGACTCAATGGTCTGCAACTGCGGAAACCACTCCACCGTTTTCAAACTTGGGACCGCAATGGTCTCTGCTATGATCGTCTCGGTCACATTCCGAAACGTCATCTTTGCAACAATGGTAGCAGCCTTGATGTAAAAGAACTTCTTTTTCCACATCGTCATCCCCTTGGGAGGAGTCATCAGCTTGGGACTACCCTCTCGTTGACGGAAAGAAAAGAACCCCAAGGACACCGTCATTTGATAAAACCGTCGGAAATCTCCAACGGTAGGCTCTATGCCAAGAGCACGAAAGGTGAATTCAAAATTTCGAATCCGGATCATACCAAACGGACTCAGTTGAGAAATGTGGACCTTGTACCACTCCAAAACCTCGACAACAAAAACAGTCAAAGGTAACCGGAGATTACAGTCACCAAAAAAGTCTGCCCACATGGTCACGTAACCGGCCGGAGCATCGGCACCAGTGTCACCCTCCGATGGGTAACAGGCCCCATATTCAGGGGGCATTTGGACATCAAGAATCAGACGATCAAAGCTCTTCTTGATCCACTTTAACACCGGTAAACCACCACCGGCGGCTCCCCCCTCTTCTTCCTCCGCCACTACCGGCTATTTAGGGTTTTCACCCTCCACATTGTGTGGACTTGATGGTTCAGCCATCAGAAAATGTCGAAGAAATGAAAGAAAGTGAGTAGAAACACTAAAAACCTCACCGGAAACTTCAAACAAATGATCGGAGAAGACAAGTAACTTCTTTTCTCTCACCGGCAAATTTTTGAAATTTCGAACAAGTGAGGGGAAACCACGAACGGTTTCCCCTTATATACCCATCACAATTAATGCGGAGGGAGAAAACGAATCATCATGTTCAAAAAGAACGAATTGCACGACACCACGTGTCAAGCGCCGTTTTCGCTGACGGTTATCACGCGCGCGTGGCCGCCCACGCGCCTGACATAGGAGACGTTTACACTCCTTGCTACAGTGCATTTAATGCCTCGGGCAGTGCAAATGTCCTTTCATTTCAGCACATGCCAGAAAGATCTCACCAACTTCCACCAACTCACACGTGAGATCAGCCACGTATGCAACAAAAAGCGACTACATTATCCAATTATAAGCGGCATGCGGTTTCTCTGGTATACCGCACCATAACCCATACCGCATGTCGTTTTTTTACATACCCCTAAAAATAGGTAAAAATATATATATCTCTATACTATAAGGGGGTATAATACCTATCCGCACTATCCACGAGCACACGTGGGATATGCGGACATGACACACACGAGCCCGTTCAGGTGTGTCCGATGCTCAGAACCAGCGTTGTTCTGTGGACTGAACCGCATCTCAGGAACAGGTAAACCGCATTACCTTCATTCTCTTCAAGCTTCAAATCCCTCCTGCCCGGCTCACAACCACAGAGGGTGCATAAACAACTTCTTCAGCACGAAGAAGGAAGGGAATGTACGCGACCGCACATCAGCAACCCTGACTCCTGAACCTTCAAGAGCTACATCCGAGCAACACACCCGCTTCGAGCGAATATGGGAATGCAAAACCGCAGACACTCATGAGTAGCTGCGGACATAACCATAGCTTCCGCAGACTGGTTGCTACGGAAGAGCCAAGCTAACTCCACATCACCGAGCGAAGCTACTTCAAGACAAACTCGGTATTGGAGCACGAAGGTAAGTGGCTCCAGAAAGAACGCATATAAGCGCTCTAAACAAGCCCTTGTCGAACAGCAAGCGTCCGAATAGCGGTAACAAGTCTGCTTATGACTTTGTTTGCCCGCCTATGGGCCGCATAGAATAAACAATGGTGGGCATACCCTTGCCTATGACCATGTTTATTTACCCATAGTACAAATCTACATTGTTCGACCAAACATGGCCAACAATGACGCAACGAGGTAACCGCAAAGGACGTGCGGTTACTAGAGAGCTATGACGATGAACACGACAACCCAACAAAAAAGGGATCGTCATCTCATGACTAGATGCTGAACATATAGCTTGAGCAAAGCACTTACAAGCATCAACTACTTTTGATCCCGATCTCAGAAATTGATCCAAAGTTTCTTTTCTTCTTCATGCACCACTTCAACAATTGGTTTGAAGACAGGACCACCTCTCAGAGGTCGAAAGCTTGTGCACACCTTCAAACCACCATCTCAGAGGTTGGTTCGAAGTTTGTGCAGCATTACTAACAAGGTCTCCAAGATACCTTCGACACAACAACAGGTGGCAACCCACCTGGTGACATAAAACGGCTGAGAATTTCGCATCAGACGAAACTCCTTCACCGGTACGGAAGAGGCGTCAGATGACCCTTCCAGACCTCCAGCTTGATTTACATACAGAAAAGACCATCCACATGGTCTAGGATCTTCTCCAGACTCCAAACTACCTTCTAAACACCATAGTCGAGTACTCCTCCCACATACAACTTGTATGTGGCAGCAACACTAGACTGGGGGGACTTGAAGGGGTATGGTCCCAGATCTCGCGTCAGCATTGACCGCGAGTGACCATTACCCTTATCAAAACCCCCACCAGCTAACAACCTACTTGTGCCCATGCGAGAACGCGTCGACACAAGGGTTGAATCCAATCTATCTAGTAACGAAGGAGGACTTACATGGAACATGAGAACGGTAGAGTGATGCGACATAGCATCACATCTGGTGTATGAAAACGGAAGTATTCACAGCGATGCGGCCTCGCACCGCGTCCAGTGAACACTTCTATCAATACAAGGAAGCCTTACCTTAGGCGTAGAAGAAGATGAACGTAACGATGCGGCTGGCACCGCATCATATGGGCATTTTCGTCACGATAAGGGATGCAGGCAAACAGTCTCCGCGGACGACGATGCGGTTAGCACCGCATCTCGCGTATTTCTTGATCACAAGCAGGAGACACGGTAACCTCAGACGTTACCGCATGCAGCGATGCGGCTTGCACCGCATCCTATGCACTCAACAAGTGGGACTGACACCACAGTGCAAGTGGCACCAATGGCAGTTACCTGTCAGAGCTACGTAAGCAATGGACTGACGTGGCGTAACCTCCACAACCGACAAGCCTGACACACCTGCAAAGGTGCAACACGTCGTCAGTCCATCCATCATCCTCCTCCTTCACTCCTCGGCTATAAATACCAACCCCAAACCAGGTTTGAGGTATCTCTTCACGACTCTCTCACTACTACTACTATCTTACTTTGCTTCCCAAGCAAACTACTGATTCTCACGCCGGAGAGTGGTAACAAGGAGCACCCCCCACCCCATCCTCCTTGTTACGAGTCACGGCTTGTTTCCTTGTGCAGGAGATCAACCACCGGTGATCCAGCCAGCGATCCTCGAGAGGAAGGGATTAACCCTTCTTGACGAGACCAGTGTGTTAACCCTGCCCGGTTAACCATTGTTTCATCACCACGGGTATGCCCGCCCGACGGGTAATTACCCGATAAATACCCGGCGGATAACGGGCCGGGTATGGTACAAAGAATTACAACCGGGTACATTGCCATTCCTAGTAGGAGGAGAATGTGAGTCCTATTTGTCTTTATAAATGGTTTGTTAATTATTAATGTTTTATATATTTTAAGGAAATGGTATTTATGTTATTTCACACTCACTTAACTGAGAAAACTAACTAATGTTAGGCCTAGTAATTATTCGAGAACAAATTTGCAAAAGTTGAGGACTATAGCTATAATTTTAGAAAGTTAGTTTTAGAAAATATTTACTAGTCGCCGCCACCACCACCACCTTTACCATTGTTGCCAACCCCGTATTACCACTGTCACTACATCACTATCTTCACCACTAATGCCCTCAGCTATACAACCACCGTCCACCACAACCATCAATACGACCACATGCATAACCAACCCCATATACTACACCATCCCAACAACGAGTGATCATTGCTGTAACCACCGATTTCACGATTTGCACAACAGCCCTTGTTCTGACACCACCTCACCATTGTCGTTATTTGTCACCGTAACCATTGTTGCTGCCACATGCATCACACCACCTTCACAAATATTGTAGTTCAAAAACGGGTGACAACGGGGTGATAGTGGTGGTAGGGATTATGAATGTGGTTCTGGTGGTGATCAACTAGGGGTTGACTATGACGTCTAACTGGTGAGGGTGGCAATTAAAGTGGTGGGAGGGTTTTGCACAGGCGACAACGTTAATGACAATGGCATGCGAGTATGAGGTTCCAATGGTTTTTGTTGAGTTCCTTCACAATTTGTAAAAAAAAAAAAAAATTCGAAGAAATTTAGATGGATTTAATTCAATTCTATTTCTATTCTAACCCAAATATTATAGTTTTGAAATTTAGATTACATCAAATTATATGAACCAAACACGTTGAAATGTAATTCAGATTTCAATTTTACTATATTTTATTGAACTATGCGAATGCGAATCAAAGTTTAAACACAATTTCTTTGTAAAATATAGAGCAACAATAACTGAACGATAATGATTTCTGTTAGATGTGTAATTCATTTTTGTTTGTAATTTTCCCTAGCGGCTTGCTAGTGTGTTTCGTATTAATAAAAGCTGGCACTAAAAAATTTGATGCTGAGACATGAGTCTTTACCTCTTTTATATCTATATCTATCTATTATACTAAAGCAAAATAAAGGTTGACTATTTGACCATGATGTGGCAATGGCCTTTAGCCAGATAATTGGTTTTTAGGCGCCATTTCTATCAATTCTCTGAATTCTCCTTAGCGCTCACAATTCCTTCCTTCTTCTTTGAAACGCTTCATAAATTATATATGGAAAGTTGAACGATTCATCAATTGCCATAAGATCTGTTGCTAAATTATGGAAGCGTTTCCAATTTTAAGGCTTATATACAATTTACTGCTTTTAATCGGAGGATTCAAAGGATCATTCAAGTCGCCTGCTTTGTTTTATCTTCATCATCCTTTGAAAGTGAAGCATCTGTAAGTTGGATTCCATCTCTGTTTGTGATTTTGAAGTTGTTATAAGAAAACCCTAATTTCGTTGTATGATTTTTATGTTGTTGCTCTTGATTCAGATTTGCCTCAGATGGGTTCAGTCGATTATTATGCTGCCATGACCCACCGTGACCGCCTTTTTCATTGTCGCCGCCTCGCCGCCGCCACCGTCGAGTCTTCTTTGGCGTTTCTTGATGGCAATGAAACTTATCAGCTTCAGTCTCTTGGATTGTAAGTTCTTTTGTTTTGCCATAACAGTGGAATTGGGGTTAAATTAAACTAATACAATATTTAAAAGGATTTTGTTTATGATTAATTTTGTGAATTCTAATCATGTGATGATGCAGAGTTGGGTATTTGTTAAACCAATGAACAAATTCAGGAAGCATTTTTTTTTCTTATTATTCATATGACATATCTGTATGTGTGTGTCTTGAAATTTATTTAAGCATAGTTCTTGAGTGGAGAGTTCAAATGAGAAGAATTTTTTTGTAAGAAGAAAAAAGAACAAATTTCAACCAATAAGAATGCTTTATTTTACTTTATTTAATATAAGTATTTAATGTTACTATAAGGGTACATTGGTAAATCTACATAGGTCATTAATTTGTAGTCTTCCTCTTTAATAGCTAATACATTAAATTTTTTGTAACTTATCTTGAAAATATATATTTAAAAAAAAATAAAATAAAATAAAATAATTTAAAGTGTAGGATAAATTAGAAGTTGTGTAGGATAAATTACGAGTTGTGTAAGATAAATTTCAACGTGTAGGATGAATTTCGAAATATATAGGACAACTTTTTGATGTGTGTAGGCAAAAAAAGTTAGTGTGGAGAATAATAGTCTTTATGACTAATTAATTAGTCAAAAATGATAATAAATGAGATAAGTGAAAAACTATTTAATGTTTTACAAAATTACCCTTTGTTCTTTTTCTTCTCAATTAATTTTTCTTCTCAAATGAACCTTCCCCTAATTCTTGAAACTTTGATGTTTCATATAATTTGAGTTAATTGTATCACTTTAGTATGTTGGATTTGAATTTTGAAATGGTTGTGTTTTGAAACTTCAAAGCATATAATTTTTTTTTCATATGTATTTTTGAAATAAGCTGGTCTTTCTTTTTACACGAGTGCAGGTGTATGATATTTCTTATAATTGTCAATTAGCGTTTGCTTACTTATTCGTATTCAAATAGCAAATGTTAAACATCCACTATTGATTTTTTAAAGAACAACATAATTGTTGGGAACTGAGCTCAAATTTTCTCATTAGATAGATTATTTATTTCTTTTAATAAAAGATATGCCACAAATAGGGATGAGCTCGGTGCCAAAAATTCCAAAAAATGGGTAAGGGTACCGAAAATACCCGGTACGGTCAGTACCGATGCAGACCGGTTTTTAAGGTAAAAAGCGGTACCGATAACGCTTAATGTCGGTACACTAAAAATCAAATCGGTTCGGGAAATTCGAAACCGGTACTTGGTGCCATTTGCTCATTCCCATGCCACAACACATTTTACTATTGTCAATTCATTTGTTTTTCACTGTCATTTTACCATTTACAAATAATTGATAAATCATTTTGCCAAGAAAATGTATTGTTTTGAACATTTATCATGTCTAATTGTATAGGTTGATAAGGTACAAGTGACCCGGGAAGCAATAGTTATTGGCGATGGTGATGACAACGATGGATGGGCACCAAAATTGGAGGTGGAGGATAACTAAAATGCACATCTTTGATTTTTGTGTTTTTATGTATTAGAAGTTAATATGTGTTTGTAGAGGATTTGAATTTTTTTGATATATTATGTGCATTTGACATAGCATGACATGTGTTCGATGCAACAAGAGAGATGCTTTCGATATGGGCTATATGGTACATAACGCTTGGACCGATTGCAAGTGAGACGATGTTAGAGATGACATGATTGAAGGAAGAGGCTAAAACGCCGGTTGAGGTAAATACAATTTTCTATTTTGGTTGAACTTGTGAAACATTGTATGGTATAATTGTGAATTGAAGTTTATTCCGGTTGTGCAGCAACAACTTGCAGCAGAGAGAAGGTGCATAAACAGCAGAGTGAGACCTTGAAAGCGAACTACAAGTATGAGTTGATTGATGGTGCACAAGACGATGGGATGGTGAAGTGTTTTGCTAGCCATTATGGGAAATAAAAACTCGACGACGACTATTCTGATGCTTCTAAGCTTCTTGACATATGTAACTTCATAGTTTAAGTGAAAGTGATGCTTAAGAAAAAAAATTAGGTCGTTTATATTTGTGTAATGCCATTAATTTCTGTTTTGGTAGATTTATATTGGCTGTAGATTGGAGCGTGCTAGCATCTCCAGGTTATCCTCTTTTGTTTTCACTTTAAACTTCAGGTCGCTTGAACTTATGTTCATTTTTTTTGCAGACATCAAAGTAACTCAAATTGCAAGCCTAACAACTAAAACTTTAGGTACGACTTATTTTTTCATCGCCTTTTGTTACATTACCACGTATCCTTTTCATCGCTTTTCATCCTTTTATATTTTTGTCTTAAACCTTAAACCCATTTCTTAATGTTTATGTAACTTATTATATAGGTTTTAATACTTCTTACTTTTCTATTTTTTTCATTATTCAGTTCTAGAAGAAACATTTACGAAGGTAAGGAAATGAAGACAAGATAAACGGTTCAAAGTTGGAGTCCAGGTCGTATGGAGTATATGTATGATCTTTTGTATAAAGTTGAAGGATTTATGAAAGTTGTAGCCCAAGTTGTAGCATGCAGAGCAATGTAACAAGATTATGTAGCAAAGGTATATGTGCAAATTTAATTTTATGATGTTGTGTGTTCATTGGTTTATTCTTTAGACTATGAGATATATTATAGTTTGTTATGTACTCAATAAGATAAGTTATTCACCTATTCATGCTTAATTATAAAACATAAGTAATACAAGTGTAGTTACTGTTGTTAGTAGCATTCATAAACAATTTGTCCAACTTCTTTTTATAGATATTAGTAGTTTTGTTTTTTATTGTGGGACCAAGTCTAATACAAGTACATATTTTAATTTGTGACTTGAATTGAAAATCACCGTACACATTTCATGAATCTTAATAATTTAGATCACATTAGATAGAGTTTCTTGAATATCACAAGTTAATAAACCCTTTTCTTTCTGACTACACTATGTTTTGGTTTATTAAACCTAAATGCCCAAGAAATCTAAATAATAAATATAACATCTGCATATGTAATTTCTACTTCTAATTATATGGTTATTTTGGGGTCTTGATTCATCAATGCTGCAACAAATTTGAATAATTTATTTGTTTGTTTATTTATTTATTTTTCTTGAAATAATCATATTTAAGTTTTTTTTGTTCATCGTATCTTAGTGTAGTTGGCTCCTTATATTATTCTAAACTTAACTGCTAAGTGCATCGAGTGTTCAGCAGAGATTACTATGAAGACATGCCCTCGAAATTCAGAGTATGTTAAGCGGGTCGAGTGGTTATTTTTCTTATCTCACTTATGAAGGTGTAACTTGATATACTTGAAGCCATTGTAAAGCATTGTGCTTTGGAGTTGAATGTCGAGTTAGCTTCTGAAGTTGGAGACTTTACTTGATGATAGCGTGGGGCAAAATGTCGAGTTGGAATTTGAAAGGAGTGGCACGTCTTTGACCGTTCAGTTGGTGGTGAGTGACCGACCTTTACATCCAGGTTATATGCTTTACATTTATCATGTGTTCTTTGTTTCAGGCTGAAGACTTACACTCAATAACTCTTTCGGAGTTAGGAGTGGCACGTCTTTGTGATGTACATTTTAGAGGTGAGATTTTTAACCTGTATACCTACAAAAGTGTTGACTTAAGTTACGTTGTATGTCTAATTAGTTTAACGGTTTTAGGTAAAAGCTTTAACTGAATAGGAAACCACTTGAAAGTCTCTATAAGAGTACACCTAGCTGAGTAGCCGTAGAATACTCATTTTTTTTACTTGAACGATTTGATAAACTTATCTCTATTTTTTATTGCCAGCAAAATTCATCAGATATTAAAGATATTAACGGTACATTGTCAATTCATAGGCAAGTGGTAAGTGATATGGTGGGTTTACTTTATAAAATTTATATTTTTCAATTTGTTGTTATGATCCTTGTGTTGGGCGATTTTTGGCAGCGGAGCCGCCAGTGAAGGCGGCTGACCATACGGGACATAACTATATTAGGTTTTGTTCCGACTCTTTAGCCGCGTTTATTTGATTATACGTCAAGCCGATCTCTTTGAAGAGCGATGGTTAATCAATTGCATTGACAAATTATATTTTTGGTTGCATTAAAACATTAATAGTATAGTTTCGACTCAGTTTTTTTTAATTTGTCTTTTGATCTTTTCCTTATCTAGCCTTAGGATGACATGCTAAAGAATGCAAATAATCAAGGAACAACCATCCTCCATAATCTGAAGGTAGATTATACTTTGGGAGATTTCGAGGTAAATCAAAATATTCATTTTGTAGAATATTTCCAAGTTTTGTATTTAGTTATAACAAAGTTATGCCATAATGCAATAAAATACTAACAAAAAAAATGAAAGATATCCTCTAAGGTGGATCTTTTATAGTGGTTACTAGCCTAAGACCCCGCGAGTTTCGCGGGTGGCTTAACACATAAATATATAACTTAAACTTGTTAAAATAATCCTTTGAAAGAAATAAACGTTCAAGTAAGAAAATCCATCTCTCTACCCGCGGGTACGCAATGTATTCAATCTAACTTTAAAAAATAAAGCTAAAAATAAGGTAAGGCATCTAAAGTTTGTTGAGTTTCGAATCAAACCATATACCAAGTAAGATGACAGATGTTGAAATAAGCGATTACGGGTTCTATAGCCCAAGGTTCGAATCAAACCATATACCATGTAAGATTGTACATGATGAAAGGAATCATCCAAAGTTGACGGCCTATGATAAACATATATATTTGACAAAGTGAGATTCTATAGCCCAAGGTTAGGATATGACTAAATATACAGGGTATGTTTGTAAATATGACTCAATACATGGACAATCTTGTATTCACAGCTCGCTGAGGTGAATGAAGTTATATATTTAATCCTTGCTCCTTTACCTATCTTACTTTGACTATAAAGGTCAAAACAATATTTTTAGAAAATTGGAATTAATATGAAGATATATTAAAATTCTATAAGAAAAACTTATTAAGTAAGTTAAATTTGGCCAAAACAACACACCTTGTATAAGGCAAGCTCAATGAAGCTCCTGCAGAATGTGCAATTTGGCCAGCAGCATCTCTTCTAATGATTGCTTCTTACCAGAATTTGCACTTACTACATATCTACACGAAAATGTGGCATTTTGCTAACTGACCATACATATTTTGATAATTCGATCAATAAGAGAATACGTAAATACAACAAAAAATTATAATTTTATTGTATAAACATTATTGTTTTATTTATATTGATAGTATGATTTGATTGATTATTTACTTTGAAAGTAAAAGTAACCCAAAATATCGGTTAGCTGGAGTTTCTTGTTTTAGCCTTTTAGTCTAGTATGAACATAAAAGTCTAGGCATTGCCAAAAAAATTACCATCAAAAAATGATAATGGCTTAAAAAGTTTAAATTTACTATAACACTTTGCAAATTTCAAAAATTGCCCATAACACCCTTTACAATGTAATCCCTTTTTTGAATGGTCAATATTATTAACACTCGTCCTAGTTGCCACAAAAAACAAAGCCAAAGCTATCCACCAAATATAAGAATATACATTGCTAGCCAAAGCTAGCCACCCAACATTTCGTTACAAAATCCTAATAGCTAACTACAAAAATTAAAGCTGCTCCATTGTGCCCAGTCAAGGATGCGATTTTTGAACGATTATGACCCAAATAGACCCAAGCGTTCTGATTTCATCCGGCTTGTTACCGATCTCCACTTTTTTTTTCTGAACTGAAAACTACATAGTTTCTAGACATCCATAAAACCTAACAACCAATTAGGATCACCGATTGCGACATTCCCTTCTTTGTATCCGAACCTTCGATGACCAAATGAAAGTTGATTAGATCCTCAATAGATAAGGCATATACCTATATACCTGGGGATAGAACATCATGAAGACATTCTTTGCTAGTTAACCGATGCCACATAGTCGGAAATAAAAAAAATATGTGCCTACTGTTTTGCCATTGGTTTTCCTTGTTCCTCCAGAAGTAAAAGTTGACCCAAACAAAGTCAAAGTTGACATAATTGCTCTAATTGACTAACTTACAGAGTTGCATCTTTCCTTTGGATTTTCCTTAATCACCATAGTACCCTTTTTTTTATCACAGTTAAGATTGTTGAGAGCCTATCCCACATTTCAATCTAGTATCAAATAAGCTTGGAACTCCTCCAAGAAGAACTTGCCCCACTGCAAATAACAAATATGACAAATTGCAAGTAAGCCATCAAAAAAGAACTCATAAAGTTTTGAAACCTCTATCATCATAATGGTTTCATTTATTTAATTATTATGGTTTGCACTTAGCACTTTTAATTAAAATCTCACTAACCACTTTATCACAAAAATATCATCCACCCATAATGGCATTGCATATCCCTCCACTGATCTGGTCTACACTGTTTTGACTATGCACATACCTCTTGTCGACATTGACCCAAAAAAGGTCTAATATGAAAAAAATGAATAAAAAGCTCTTATAAGTGAAATACTTAAAATGTTGTTATAGAAAACACTTACCACAACAACATTTTTAAGTATTTTGTAAAATAAAACCATTTGACCCGTTTGATCCAAAACACCATTTGACTCGTTTTGATTCTAACCCAACATTTATATAAATTATTTGACCCATCTAGCAAAGAACAACCCAGAGCAACCCGTGACCCATGAATGATAGTGGGAAAATTTATGAAGTCTTACTACCTTTCAAAAGTGAAAATTAAATAGGAATCCTTGACCATTAACTAAATAACATGCCTGCCACGCAGAAACCTGGAAGATGGGATGCATAAATTAGGATAGTATACATGATTGGAAACTAACATACATCGACCTAGGGTCTTTGCCGACAGTCTTAGTAGTATCTCAAATAGTATAATGCATGACACAAGTTCAACCATTCTCTCTTATTATGTAATTAAATAATTGACTTCCTATTAAATTGGAATGTAATTAAAAGTTATAAAAACAGAATGGTGGACATATGGAAGCCGATAATCTTTCAATTTTCATTTTCAATATATATTATTTTAATTGCATCATGCAAATGCATCAGTGTTACATTCATGAAATGCCAACGATTCGTAAATTCAATTATAATTTTATATTTTTTATCAATCCGTTTTTAATAATTAGATCTTTTTTATTATACATCTAAACTGAAGTGAGGTTTAGAATTGTGAGAATTACTTTGTGTCATTTGTATCAAGCAACTCTTTTCAACTATCTTTCTAAATAGAACTAATACATTTAGAACTAATCTCACAACCATTATTTAAAATACTCACAACCATACTAACAGTTGAATCAATTCCACCTTTTCCATGTAATCTATACCCAGAGAAATAAACACAAGAAAATCATACAGAGTCAATTCGCATAACATAATAATAACACAATAATGGTTACCCTATTGGAAGATGATAAAAAACAGTCATTACCTTTCATAATAGGTGATAACTGACTCAAGATCTCCTGGGGTTTTGTAAATCACATCCATGTTACAATATGGTTCAGCATACATGGGTCTTTCTAGAAAAGTTAACAAAAATAGAAATCGAACTCATCCAATAAAATTGTCAGCAAGCAACAAATTTAAAGAAATTGGATAAACCATGAGGCACATAGAAAACAAATTAGATACACGCAACATGATTGAAAAAGAATTTGGTAAGAAAACATTTTGCGAATGACCTAACAACGTATAAAGCATAAAAAGCGACTTACCTTTAGAAACTTTAAAATGATTGAAGCCGATGAACAGATTGTATACATGCCTTTCATCTTCATTTACTATCTTACAGAACCGTCCTTCGAGAGACAATTGGCAAAAGCCAAAAAGTGAACCGTCATCCTAAATCTGGAAATCACCACCCATGAACGTCGTAGTGTTCAAGTTCTTTGTCATCTTATCAACTCAAATAACATAATCTGAACAAAAAATAAACCCTAATCTTAAAATCGAATTCGTCAGAGAACTAAAAAAAGAAAATAATTGTAAGATAAACTCACCTTGTAGTGGAAGAACGTTCTTAGAATCCTACAGCCACTCGTTCTTAGATTATCATAATTGTTAGACAATATAATTGTTAGACAATGTAAACTCACCTTGAGATCCCAAATGCCGACTACATCAACACCCAAACAATCTTTTCCACCAATGAGTTTCATATCTTCTTACCTCTCGATCTCGGAACTCGTAAATCGTTGGCAAATCTGATTAGTTTGTATAACAGTCATATCTCACTAACTACCAATTTCGAATCCAAATTTTTGCAATCAAAGCTCATTTTGTTCTCTAAGCACAATGTAAAAAAACAAAAATCTGAATAAAAATATCCCCATTCTTTCTTTTTCATCCTAGTTAGTCTCATTCATCTTTTTTGTTCAACTCAGTTAGACCCATTCAACATTTAAACTGTTTTCATCTACCAGTGAAAAGCCTCATGTTCCATTGTCGATTAAAAATCAAAATACATCCATCAAAATACAAACAACAAACTGAAAATAACATGTATAGAATCAAATTAAAGTTATAAAAGTACTAACCCATGACTGGATTGAATTGTTGCTAACCACTTCCGAAGCTTTCAAATTACTCTCTGAAAATCAAATAAGAATAAATTCACAAAAATTAGAATAGACACTCACAAATGGCTGTTTCAGATTTCAATTATAATTTATATGTATATGAATAGACACTCACAAAACATATCACTTTCATCAAATTAAAACACAAAACTATCATAACAAAATCAAAATTAGGGCACGATACATAAACATGATGTTGTTCATTAACATCCACTCTGAAGACTCCATAGTTGTTGTAGGACTCAGCTCTCGTTTTCCGTTTGTGTGTAACTCAGGTAAAAAAAAAAACCCTAGTAAATTAGACACGCAACCCATTTGAAAATCGAATCACTTTTACGTGGTTGGATTAAACGAGAAAATCAGAAACGATTCGACAATTCTACACCTAGATCAATGATTAACATACCTGGATGAGAGTTCAAATGCTTGAGATATAGGGATTTTTGAAGTGGGTATGGGCCAGGTACAATCGATTTCCAGAACTCCATATCAGTATTAGGTGCTTCAGCAACTTTTGTAGCCCAAGAAATCAACATAATAAGGGATCCAGCAGCAAGAGACGTTTAGAGAGAGAACCAGAGAGAAATCATTGCTCCCATGAATCCTGCAAATTTATACACACAACCAAATTTGGGTTCTAGGAACGATCAATGGAAAGGAACCGCTAATTAGGGTTCTATTAGAGATGGATTTGAAAAATTGTGAGATTTAGATAGAGAACCAGATTGAAAAGGAGCGTAGATGAAGGAATGAAATTAATGAAATTAGGGTTTAATATTTAGAATGGAATGATTGTATAGTACGCGTGAAGGAAAAGGATTGGCGCTCTTTGTGAATTATCAGCCAAAAGAGAGTGTCCACATCAACAAAATGATTGGCTAAGAATAACCCATGTGGCCTAAGAGAATTCATTTAGTATAATAGATAGATTTGCTATGTTTTAATTTTCTTGCTTTTGGTCAATTAAAGGTGCTAACATCAGTTAGCATGAATTCTTGGACCCTTTGTAATCTTTTACAGTGATTATTTGCTATGTTTTATTTTTCTTGCTTTTTGTCAATTAAAGATGCTAACATCAGTTAGCATTAAACGTTGTGTAGGTAATTTTATGGAGCTACACATATTGGTGGTTGTTTAGGGGAGTTAACAGGCTCTCATATTCATCCCTTTTCATGGAGGTAAGTTGATTTCTTATATCATTTCATATCATTTTTGTTGGGCTGGGTAAAAGATCAAGATGGGTTGAGTCAGGTTCGTGACCTATTCAATCCAGTTGACCCGTTATAATATATATTTGCATTAAAGGCATCATGCAAGCTGGTTGGATGATCTTCTTTTTTCAAATAATTTGACCCGTTAAAATTAGTTTTCCAGTTGAGGATAAGCATAATGTAGTGACTATGTAGAAAGCATATTGTTATCATTCTAAAGTTTTGTTTGGTGCTTTAATATTTGGTACAGAAGGTATCTATCCGGCGACCCTTAGACGTGAAGCCCAACTTTGGAAAGGTCTAGAACAAAAATGATAATCTACATTGGCTTCAATGCCGATAGATATTATATGTTTATGCATTTTCGGTTTTCCTATAGCTTTCTACTTTGATTCATGATTTATTTTGTAAATGAAATCACTTGAAGTTTTGACCAATTGTTTAGTTTTTGGCATGAAATATGGGGACTTGGGATTAAATCACATCGAATGTTTATTTGCTGGTAGGTATTGCTGGGTTTGGTGGTAAGTGCAGGTTATTGGACTTGGGTTTGACTTGGATGATGGCTAGAAGCTTGAAGTTTGTTGCTGATGCGTATGAAAGCCAATATAGTTTTGAAGATTGATGTTTTTTTGTTTGAACTGTATTTTGTCTTGATATTGGTTGTTTTCGTTTGTTTTTTGTTTGGATTTTGAATAGGTTTTATGTTTGTAATACTTGGGTTGTGTGTGGTCGCGAGTAGAGTTAGAAGTAGTAATTGTTATTGGTTAGAGTGGTTGGGGTAGGGGTTTGTTAAAACCCGTTCTGTAAGGCCTTAGGCGTTTTTGAGGTTGGTGTTCTTGGGGTATGTCTCGGAAGACCCAATGCTCTTTAGGTGTAACTATTATTTTTTAATTTTATTAATAAAGTTTTGACGGGGTGTCGTCCCTGTTTAGAAAAACAAAAGATTGAATTAATTACTTTAGTTGCATGCCTAATTTGAGGTTTTCTTTGTAAATAGACTTCCTTGATTTTTTTATGGTATAGGATGAGTCGGGTTGGGTTGACACGCAAACACAACTCCGATCATCGGATGTTGCAACTAGATACAATGTTGGGGCCTTTTTGTTTATACTATTAGGGGAATCATTGCTTATGTAATGTGGAAGGCCTTCAGCACTAATTCGAGGTTGGATCATTATTTATTTTATATCCAAGGTAAAATTATGTTTACGATCAATATACATAACTTCAGGATGTCAAAGAGAAGCACTCAGTTACTCTCTTATAGCTCAATATCATCATGATGTAATAAAGTATTTACGTATTAAAGTATATTTTTTTTGTTTTTTAGCCACCCGTGTATTACATGGGGACTTAGACTAGTATATAATATATGAATAAGGTTTGGGACACGTGTCCTGTTATGGTGCAACCTCAGCTTGATTTTCCCGCCCAAACCTTATTAGTTTGTCAAATGAATTGCTGGTCAAGATAGGAGTTACCATTTATACTCCAATTGTTTTTGGAAAGATACCCCAATCTTGTTTCCTTTACTCCTAAATCACCTATTCTTCTTTGATTATCTTGAAATGAAACAACCATTCGCAATCCAATTTGTCAAACAATTTCTACACGGATGAACAATTATTTTCTAAAACCTAGGTATCCCTTCATCTTCTTTCACGCCGGTTCAAGCATCTGCAATCCAAATTATTCAAGGTACCTAAATCTTCTTGTGCTAATTCTTAATCCTAAAAAGCCATATAAAAACACTCATTTCGATTCCCTTCTGTTGCGTCTCCAAAGATCCTTTCCAAGCTCCCGTCATCTTTCACAATGAAATCAAATCTTTGATCAAGTCTCCGATTCCAGTGTTTATCATCCAGGTAACAAGCGATTTTCGTGTTTTGAAATATTTATGTTCATCGTTTGTTTGTTAACAGATCTAGGGTTTTTGCGTTGAAGTTTCTCCACCTCCCATGTGTTTCCAGTTATCTATCTATCCATTTATCTGAGAGCATTCTTAGCAATTTAAGGTTTGGTACTACAATTTTTTTCACAAAATAGTTCGAGTTACTTGCCATGTTAGGTAAAGATGTTGGATGACCGTATATAGAGCATGAGGATGATTATCTTTTTTTAAGATACCATCTGACAAAGACTATTCTGAGTTTCAATATGATTTATTTTGATTCTGTTGTGTGCTGATGGGGTTCAACTCGTGGTGGTGTTGTGTTACAAGTTTGCTAGTTCATCTTTGTCTATTATTAACTCTAGCATGTAACAGTTTTGAAGCGTATATTTAAATGCTTTGTTTATCACTTTTGTATAAAAATTGTTTTCGAATCAAAATTTTAAATTGGTCGTTATTTATTATTTGTGTAGGTACATGATAGATTAAGACGTGTAGATTATTGGTTTGAATCAGACATCAAGGTATTGTTTTTGATCCAAAATGTGGGGCAAAATTCAGGGATTCTGTTCTTCACATCAGGTATTATATTATGCTAAAATATTATAAATTAAGCGTTGATAATTATTTTTAAAAGTTCGCTATGCCACAATCTAACATAATCCACAAACCGTTTTCTCCATTTTCTTTCATGTTAGAGAAGAAGTGGCAACTTAGGCCCGTTTGCTAATGATGGATTGATCTGGTTGTGTTTTATCTCTAACGGGTCACATAGACAAAGTCCTTTTTATATTATTTACACATTTGCTTTTAATAAGATATGTGTAACACCCCCCAAAATTCCACCTGCGGAAACCCCGCGAGGCGTGTTACGCATCAGAGTTCGAGCCACCAATCACATTGATCCAAAGGTAAATACTTAAATAAAACTTGTCATTAATTACTGAAATAACATGTCAACATGATATCAATTACCAAAATGTTGTGTAGCGGAATCATAAAGATATCGTTTAGCGAATGTTTCATAATAATACTTAAAACCAATGTATCAAATGTAAGTTAATCCAAGAGCCTCGATCCATGACCACTCAGCACTCCCAGATAGCAAGTCCATGTTCCAAACGTTAATGACCTACAAGCATGCAAACAAGTGTGTCAGACTACGCTGGTGAGTTCAAGGTGTTGCTTACGTGTGAAGTTACCAGATATTAGTTAAATCAACTCGTTGTTTGGTTCAGATGACATTGTTACTTGATTACTGTACCGTATGCAGCGTCAATGATGGGAATGCCTAACCCCAATGCCCATAACCAGGCATTGGTCAAAGTCAAGGTATCAAACAACCTTGACAAGCTGTAGGAGGTCTTATATCCGCGATGTATTCACAAGTTGTCCCAGTAATTAGTTCACGCCCATCCTTACGGCCCGGTGTGAGGGTGCCAAACCTAATAGCGCTATCAACTAATTACCCCATTGCCTTACAGGCAATCCGGTAGATGATTGTTTCTATGTTCCAGTTGTTTACCCCAAGTTTCCCTTCCAAATGTTTACCAGTTGTCCCAAACCACCGGGACGCATGCTTGAGAAAATGCAATGAACTCACCTTGGTTTGCTCGGCAGATTATACCAAAGTTACTTGAATTAAGAATAGTCAATCACGTCCTAACAGGGTTACCGTACAGGTCAGGTTTTGACTCAAGTAATGCACGTATGTTTCACACAAGTTATCACGTTACGAGTACAAACACATAACAGTCAAACAATCCATTCAACTTGTGCGAATAAATAAATCAGCCCAATAATATCCGGCCCAACATGTTGTGCGATCGGCACACCCTTGTGCGATCCACAGCATGTTGTGCGGTCCAATAAGCCCGGCCCAATATATAAACATTTAGCATACATGTGCGGCCCAAAAGCTATCAAGAAAATAAAACTTGTGCGATTTGATTAAACCCAAAGGCAACCGGCCCAACATATAAGTAATAGTCAATCTTGTGCGATCCATGTACCTTGTACGATCCGATTGGGTTGTGTGCTTGTGTCTTGGGCTTTAAGGTCCAACAGTTTACTAACATTAACATATGTGTGTGTGGCCCAACATCTTGTGCGACCGGCATCATCTTGTGCGATCCACAAGATGTTGTGCGACCGGGCATAGATAAACATAATGTGCGACTGGGTTTGTGCGTCCAGCTTGTGCGATCAGATCAGGTCTTGTGCGACCTGATCTTGTGTGATCAACAACTTGTGCGCTTTGGGTCCTTGTGCGATCAAGGACTCTTGTGTGATCAGTTCTAAATATCCGAAATTCATGCCTATTCGGTTACAAGCATTAACCCTGCCAATCAATTACAAGGTTTCCATACTTATCATTTATCAATTAACAAGTTATCGGTTTCCAAACATGATAGATTTCGATCAAACAAGGATTCCGACCTCAATTCTTATGAACCCTAGACTTAAACATAACATGAACATCAATCACAATTATCAACACACAACATATCACAGTCGATCACAGGGTGCTCGGTTCTAACTCTAGGCCGTGTAATCCAATTGTATGTACATTATCAATTATGTAAACATGAACCCTATGATCCGATTATCAATAACAATGTCCTTCAACCACATAATCAATCATGTTAATCCGAAACCCTAGATCATCATGCAAGTCTATAATAAAACACACATCAAAACATCATCAATGGGTAATCACACTAACCGATTAAGAGTACACAAAGGTGATCCGATCTAGGAGGTTCCACGAGATGGCTCCGGTTCTTCGGGTTACCGTCGCTTTCGAGAGAGAGGATAAAGAGTAGGGTTTTGTGTGTGAAGTGTGTTTTGTAACAAATGAGAAGGTTGCCAACAACACTCTAGGTGTTAATCGTTCAAGAAAGGTTGGGCCGAACCCATACTTGGGCTGCCTTAAAAGTTCGGTTACAAGCACTACGGCCCAAAAGGCTTGTGCGGTTGATAATGTAAAGAAGTGAGGGTTTGTGCGATTCGGTTCGATTACAAATATACACGCATTCACATGATATAAAACATAACATTCAATTAACATAATTCACGTAAGCACGTAACGTTACAGAAAGTAGGTTCAAATTACGAGTTGTCACAGTATCCCCAACTAAAAAGAAATTTCGTCCCGAAATTTGGTACGCACTCACTGAGAAAGCTAGATAAGTTAAAGCTAGGTAAGTTATATCGTTTGCTGGTTTTCCTGGGGTGTCACATCCTCCCCAACTTGAATGGGAATTTCGTCCCGAAATTCACTAGTTGCGTCAACACTGGGTTTGTTAGGTTTTGATTGGTCTTTGGGGAACAAATGTGGATACTTAAGTTTCATCTGGTCCTCGCGTTCCCACGTGAACTCTGGACCACGTCTTGAGTTCCAACGAACTCTCACAATCGGTATACGGCTGTGTTTACGAACTTTAACTTCCCGATCCATAATCTCAATTGGTTCTTCGACAAACTACAATTTGTCATCTATCTTCAGTTCTTGAAATGGCACAATTAGTGTTTCATCAGCCAAACACTTCTTTAATTGTGATACGTGAAACACATCATGGACATTACCCAACTCAGCAGGTAATTCCAACCTGTAAGCCACTTTTCCAATCCGTTCTAAAATTTTGAATGGTCCTACATAACGAGGGTTTAGTTTGCCGCGCTTCCCAAAACGCACCACACCCTTCCAGGGTGAAACCTTTAACATAACGCGATCATTAACTTCAAATTCCAACGGTTTACTACGGTTGTCAGCGTAGCTTTTCTGGCGGTCACGAGCTGCGGCCATACGGTTTCGGATCTGCACAATGCTTTCTGATGCCTCAAGAACAAACTCAGGGCCTGTGATCTGACTATCCCCCACCTCATGCCAACAGAGAGGTGAACGACATTTCCGCCCGTACAGTGCTTCGAACGGAGCTGCCTTAATACTTGTATGGTAGCTGTTGTTGTAGGAGAACTCTATCAACGGCAAGTGTTTCTCCCACCCTTTCCCAAAATCGAGTACGCATGCCCGAAGCATATCTTCGAGTGTTTGGATGGTGCGCTCGCTTTGACCATCCGTCTGCGGGTGATAAGTGGTACTCATGTCGAGTTGGGAACCGAACGATTTATGCATTGACTGCCATAACTCTGAAGTGAAACGCGGATCTCGGTCTGAAATGATAGAAGTTGGCACCCCATGCCTAGAAACCACCTCCTTAAGATACACTGCTGCCAGCTGAGAGAATTTGTCTGTTTCCTTAATTGCCAGGAAATGTGCTGACTTCGTGAGGCGATCAACAATCACCCAAATGGTGTCATTCCCAGCCTGAGTTCTTGGTAGTCCTGTCACGAAATCCATGGCGATCTGTTCCCACTTCCATGTGGGTATCTCTGGTTGCTGCAGTAGACCTGAGGGCTTTTGATGTTCGGCTTTGACTTTAGCGCAAGTCAAACATTTGCTGACGTAGGTTGCTATATGAGCCTTCATGCTGGGCCACCAGTAGGTAGTTTTCAAGTCGTGGTACATCTTATCTGATCCAGGATGTACAGAGTAACGTGATTTATGTGCCTCTTCCATTACAAGTTCTCGTAAGTTGCCAAAGAATGGGACCCAAATGCGTCCAGTTACGTAGTAAGCACCGTCTCCCTTTCGTTCTAGTCGTTGCCTCGAGCCACGTAAAGCTTCAGCTCGAACGTTCTCTGGTTTCAACGCTTCTAACTGAGCATCTCGTATCTGGGAAGGGAGATTGGACTGGATCGTGAGTTGCAATGCTCGTACACGCCTAGGTGCATTATCCTTTCTGCTGAGGGCGTCAGCTACAACGTTCGCCTTGCCCGGATGATACTTGATGGCACATTCATAATCGTTCAATAACTCCACCCATCGTCGTTGTCGCATATTCAACTCTTTCTGGTCGAAGATGTGCTGGAGACTCCTATGGTCGGTGTAGATGGTGCATTTGGTACCGTACAGATAGTGCCTCCAAATCTTCAACGCAAACACCACCGCTCCTAACTCCAAGTCGTGTGTTGTGTAGTTCTTCTCGTGCACCTTTAGCTGACGAGAAGCATAAGCTATCACCTTCTCGCGTTGCATCAACACGCAACCGAGACCCTGAATCGAAGCATCACAATAAACCACAAAATCTTCGGTACCCTCTGGTAACGACAAGATCGGTGCACTGCAAAGTTTCTGTTTTAACAACTGGAAGGCCTCTTCCTGCTTCGTTCCCCAAGAGTACGCCGTGTTCTTCTGTGTCAGTGAGGTGAGAGGTTGCGCGATTTTCGAGAAATCTTTAATGAACCTTCGATAATACCCTGCGAGACCAAGAAATTGTCGCACCTCAGACGGAGTCTTTGGTGCCGCCCAATTCTTAACTGCATCCACCTTCGCAGGGTCCACATGTATCCCTTTCTCGTTAACAACGTGCCCAAGGAAATGCACTTCTCGAATCCAAAAGTCGCACTTAGAAAATTTCGCATACAGCTGTTCTCTTCTCAAAAGTTCCAAGATGAGACGTAGGTGACGCTCGTGATCTTCTTTGTTCTTGGAATAGACTAAGATGTCGTCAATAAACACTATAACAAACTCGTCGAGATATGGCTTACATACGCGGTTCATGAGATCCATGAAGACCGCTGGTGCATTAGTCAATCCAAACGGCATGACTAAAAACTCATAGTGTCCGTAGCGCGTTCGAAAAGCAGTCTTGGGAACATCCTCTTCCCTAACCCTTACCTGGTGATAACCCGACCTTAAGTCGATCTTTGAATAGAAACTTGACCCTTGCAACTGGTCAAACAAGTCGTCGATGCGTGGTAACGGATAGCGGTTCTTAATGGTCACCTTGTTGAGCTCTCGATAGTCGATACACATACGGAATGACCCGTCTTTCTTCTTTACGAACAGAACTGGAGCTCCCCAAGGCGAAGAACTGGGTCGTATGAAACCCCTATCCAACAATTCTTGTAGCTGATTAGACAGCTCCTGCAACTCACCAGGTGCTAACCGGTAAGGGGATCGAGCAATCGGAGCCGCTCCCGGCGCAAGATCAATCTGGAATTCTACTTGACGATGAGGAGGTAACCCTGGTAGCTCCTCTGGGAACACATCAGCGAATTCTCGCACCACTGGTAGATCCTCGATCTTACTCTCTTCAGGCTGAGCGTTGGTAACTAACGCTAACAGTGCAAGATACCCCTTTTGTAGATACTGCTGTGCACGCATGGCCGTGATAATCCCAACCATCGTCCCACTACGATGCCCTTGAACTAACAGTGACTCCCCATCAGGGAGAGGAATACGCACAACTTTCTCCTTACACACAATTTCTGCTTGATGCTTAGACAACCAATCCATGCCTACCACTATGTCAAAACTACCGAGCGTAACGGGAAGGAGGTCAATATCAAACACCTGACCCACGAGATCTAGTTTGCACCCGAAAAGGACATTCGAGGCTTCTATCGTTTTACCATCTGCTAGTTCTACTACTTGTTTAACTTCTAAAGGTGTTGGGGTTATCCCTAATCGTTGACTAAACTCTAGGGACACATAACTCCAATCGGCAGCCGAATCAAATAATACAGAAGCAATACGATTGTTAACAGGAAACGTACCAGTTACAACGTTGCCGTCATTCCTGGCATCCCCTGCTCCAAGCTGGAACACTCTGCCTCGAGCACCATTTCCCCCATTATTGCCGTTGTTGTTGTTGTTGTTTCCAGCGTTGTTATTATTCGGGCGGTTGTTGTCGTTAGCGTTCTGGTTTAACTGAGGGCAATCCCGCTTGAAGTGACCCTCATCCCCACACTGATAGCACCCCCTCCTAAAACCTTGGTTCTGCTGGGGCGGTTGTCCCTGTTGTCTCTGGTTGTGCTGGTTCTGTTGCTTTTGGTGTTTGGGCTGTGGGGCCCTACAATCCTTGGCCTCATGGCCCACTTTACCACACCTGCGACATGTGCGACTACACGGCCCGAAATGATGGTAGCCACACTTATTACACTGTGGTTTCTTCCCTGCATACGAGCCCTGACTTTGGCCACTTCCCTGGCCTTGATTGACAGAAGACGACTGGCTGATGTTGCGGTTGTTGTTGTTGTCTGGCCTTTTCTGAGTCTGACCAGCACTGGATGCTCTATCATAATCACTCCACTTCCGCTTGTTATCATTAGCGGACGCAGTGGCAGTGGGTGTAGCAGCAGTAGTGGCCGAAATACGCGGGGGTAACGAATTGCTTTCTACCTCTTGGTCCACAATCTTATGAGTCAGACGAACGATCTGTGTCAAATCATTGAGATGGGCTACAGTGACCAAGCTCTTCACACGCGGAGGTAACCCTTTGATGAATAACTCAATCCTCCGAGACATAGGCCGGGACAAGTTCGGGCACATGTCGGCCAGTTCATACGATCGCTTCACATACGCTTCGACTTCAGATCCAACCATCTTTAAGTCGTAGTACTCGTTTTCCAACTTCTGGACTTCATCTCGAGGACAGTACTCCTCCCTGATCAGTTCTTTGAAGTCTTCCCAGGTTGTGGCATTCGCTGCCTCGATGCCCAACAACTGTACCTGGGCGTTCCACCACGTTAGGGCACCATCCGCCAAGGTACCCGCAGCATATTTCACCCTGTCCCCAGCGGGATAGTTACAGATAGCAAACACAGACTCTGCTTTCTCGAACCATCTTAGAAGTCCCACAGCCCCTTCAGTCCCGGTGAAGGTCTGTGGCTTACAGTCCATAAACATTTTGAACGTACACGCAGGCTGGTTGGGTTGAGGTTGCACTTGCTGACCTAAAGGGTGAAAGGAAGCACATTATAGAAATGAAAAGACGTGTACACGATATAAGAGTAAGAAGTACTTGGTACATTCCGTACCAGCTTGATAGGCTGCTAAAGCCTCAGCCACACGGGTGTTGATTAGGTCAGTTAACTCAGCCTGAGTCATGTTGATGTTGCCACGTCCGTGTCCTCGTCCACTCATGTTTCTATAGTTGGGAATAAACCGATTTAGAAATCGAAACGAGATGGGAGTCAAGTATCATGCTCGTATCTACGTACTACCAAGTTCGCACATAATAAGGCAGAACCCTTCTCACGCTCGATGACCCTCACTGGGACTTGCATGCACCCCGCGTTATTATTAAGTGTGCACCCATAATAATAAGGCAATTTGCATGCTTATCTCAGTGCCTCTTAGCTTGCGCTCGAAGTTTCCCCCGTTCAAACAACACAACAGATGGTATCACAGGTCTATGGTTCACATGAGTCGATGAGTAGTGTCACACTATCAAGTCACTATGGTGTTAAATGTTTCAGTTCATGTATGTTGTGAGTGTGTGACTGCTAAACAAATAGTGTACAAAGTGAGAGAGACGAACCTTGCAATCTGGAGCTGAGTGTCATGATCGATTTTCGAAGGTGTTCGGTTATAGTCTGGTTTTACAAACGTTTTAAAACCTAGTTCACTATAACCAGTGGCTCTGATACCAACTGTAACACCCCCCAAAATTCCACCTGCGGAAACCCCGCGAGGCGTGTTACGCATCAGAGTTCGAGCCACCAATCACATTGATCCAAAGGTAAATACTTAAATAAAACTTGTCATTAATTACTGAAATAACATGTCAACATGATATCAATTACCAAAATGTTGTGTAGTGGAAGCATAAAGATATCGTTTAGCGAATGTTTCATAATAATACTTAAAACCAATGTATCAAATGTAAGTTAATCCAAGAGCCTCGATCCATGACCACTCCAGCACTCCCAGATAGCAAGTCCATGTTCCAAACGTTAATGACCTACAAGCATGCAAACAAGTGTGTCAGACTACGCTGGTGAGTTCAAGGTGTTGCTTACGTGTGAAGTTACCAGATATTAGTTAAATCAACTCGTTGTTTGGTTCAGATGACATTGTTACTTGATTACTGTACCGTATACAGCGTCAATGATGGGAATGCCTAACCCCAATGCCCATAACCAGGCATTGGTCAAAGTCAAGGTATCAAACAACCTTGACAAGCTGTAGGAGGTCTTATATCCGCGATGTATTCACAAGTTGTCCCAGTAATTAGTTCACGCCCGTCCTTACGGCCCGGTGTGAGGGTGCCAAACCTAATAGCGCTATCAACTAATTACCCCATTGCCTTACAGGCAATCCGGTAGATGATTGTTTCTATGTTCCAGTTGTTTACCCCAAGTTTCCCTTCCAAATGTTTACCAGTTGTCCCAAACCACCGGGACGCATGCTTGAGAAAATGCAATGAACTCACCTTGGTTTGCTCGGCAGATTATACCAAAGTTACTTGAATTAAGAATAGTCAATCACGTCCTAACAGGGTTACCGTACAGGTCAGATTTTGACTCAAGTAATGCACGTATGTTTCACACAAGTTATCACGTTACGAGTACAAACACATAACAGTCAAACAATCCATTCAACTTGTGCGAATAAATAAATCAGCCCAATAATATCCGGCCCAACATGTTGTTGCGATCGGCACACCCTTGTGCGATCCACAGCATGTTGTGCGGTCCAATAAGCCCGGCCCAATATATAAACATTTAGCATACATGTGCGGCCCAAAAGCTATCAAGAAAATACAACTTGTGCGATTTGATTAAACCCAAAGGCAACCGGCCCAACATATAAGTAATAGTCAATCTTGTGCGATCCATGTACCTTGTACGATCCGATTGGGTTGTGTGCTTGTGTCTTGGGCTTTAAGGTCCAACAGTTTACTAACATTAACATATGTGTGTGTGGCCCAACATCTTGTGCGACCGGCATCATCTTGTGCGATCCACAAGATGTTGTGCGACCGGGCATAGATAAACATAATGTGCGACTGGGTTTGTGCGTCCAGCTTGTGCGATCAGATCAGGTCTTGTGCGACCTGATCTTGTGTGATCAACAACTTGTGCGCTTTGGGTCCTTGTGCGATCAAGGACTCTTGTGTGATCAGTTCTAAATATCCGAAATTCATGCCTATTCGGTTACAAGCATTAACCCTGCCAATCAATTACAAGGTTTCCATACTTATCATTTATCAATTAACAAGTTATCAGTTTCCAAACATGATAGATTTCGATCAAACAAGGATTCCAACCTCAATTCTTATGAACCCTAGACTTAAACATAACATGAACATCAATCACAATTATCAACACACAACATATCACAGTCGATCACAGGGTGCTCGGTTCTAACTCTAGGCCGTGTAATCCAATTGTATGTACATTATCAATTATGTAAACATGAACCCTATGATCCGATTATCAATAACAATGTCCTTCAACCACATAATCAATCATGTTAATCCGAAACCCTAGATCATCATGCAAGTCTATAATAAAACACACATCAAAACATCATCAATGGGTAATCACACTAACCGATTAAGAGTACACAAAGGTGATCCGATCTAGGAGGTTCCACGAGATGGCTCCGGTTCTTCGGGTTACCGTCGCTTTCGAGAGAGAGGATAAAGAGTAGGGTTTTGTGTGTGAAGTGTGTTTTGTAACAAATGAGAAGGTTGCCAACAACACTCTAGGTGTTAATCGTTCAAGAAAGGTTGGGCCGAACCCATACTTGGGCTGCCTTAAAAGTTCGGTTACAAGCACTACGGCCCAAAAGGCTTGTGCGGTTGATAATGTAAAGAAGTGAGGGTTTGTGCGATTCGGTTCGATTACAAATATACACGCATTCACATGATATAAAACATAACATTCAATTAACATAATTCACGTAAGCACGTAACGTTACAGAAAGTAGGTTCAAATTACGAGTTGTCACAATATGAACATATGAGACTGAGTGAAATATTTAAATGGTTGCTAAGAAATTCTATAAAATTATGTATAACACAACAAATATTTCAGGAACCTAGCTACAAGTTCTTGACTTTGTTAGCTGGAGGCTACATCCAAGAAGTTGTACGAAAGCTGTTAGAGAAGAATAACATTGATAGTTTTTACAGGTGTATACAAGTCATTTTTTTAATGGAGATATAGACAACTGAAACTACATACACTAATGTACTACTTTATAATCAGGTCTCATTTCACTCTTTGGACCAACTATGGTATTGAATAATAGTTAAAATATTATCACTTCATAGATACTATTCAATTTAATCTTTTTACATCATTGTGCAACAAGCTCGCTTTGCATGTCTTATGCCTAGCAAGTATCTCGGACATAGCTGCTTACTACATGTAGTATTACATGTGTTCCAAATGCCCAAAAATGGTTTACCCCGAGAACAGTCATTTTGTGTGTGTAGACCATGATATCATACCTTATCCCAAGTACATGTAAGTAACACCAGACCCAACCACAATTATCAAAACCCTTTTAATTCTAATACTTCAATAAATAAACATGTATTGTGTTAACGCCACGATAAAGGACCACACTTCAGACGATGAAGTGTATTCTTCAGTGAGGCGATGACTGATATTTCAAGCATAAACTATACGCTGATGATGCACTTCTTATTGAGCATTGGTCTATAAGAGGTGGGGCTGGTTTTGATCATTGTATATTACTTTTAACATGTAGTATAATTAACTCTAATGCACTTTATTGTTGCAGGCTGATAATTATGAGAAAATCTTTTCACACATGAAGCCAAACAACATACTTGGACTTTCACACGGTTTTCTTCTTGGTCATCTGCAATCGGTCGGGCTTGATTTCCCCAAGAACATAAGTGTGGTTGATGTGTGTCCCAAAGGAATGGGTCCGTCTGTCAGGAGACTGTATGTTCAAGGAAAAGATATTAACGGTGCCGGAATCTATGCAAGTTTTGCCATCCATCAGGTTGTTTATCTTCTTTATTGCTTATATATATATATATATCATGGCGAACGACGCTCCGTGGGGTGTAATTTTTTACACCACAAGTTTGGTGAAAAAAAAAAGAAAAAAGAAAAAAAATTAAAAAACACCAAACTTGTGGTGTAAAAAACTACACCCCACGGAGCGCCGTTCGCCATGATTTTTTACGGCTGTGTTTATAATACACACATCTACTTGTAAAAAAAATCATGGTGAACGGCGCTCCGTGGGGTGTAGTTCTCGCGGTTCTTACAACTCGGGGTGGTTTTCATTCTAGCAGCCCCCTATATATATATATATATATATATATATATATATATATATATATTAATTGATTTTAATATATATGTGTGCAGGATGTTGACGGACAAGCCACTGATGTTGCACTTGCATGGTCAGTCGCTCTCGGTTCACCTTTTACATTTGCCACCACACTCGAGCAGGAGTATAAGAGTGATATATTTGGGGAGCGAGGTGACCTTTTATACTTAACTTTAATAAAGATAGTTTTTACGTATTTGATATAATAATTTTTGTGAATTTTATGTATTTTACTTGATGCGGTGCATGGTATTGTGGAGTCATTGTTTAGAAGGTATACCGAAGATGGTATGAGTGAAGATTTGGCTTACAAAAATACCATCGAGTGCATTACTGGCATTATATCAAAGATAATATCGACCCAGGGCCTGAAAGTCGTATACGAGTCATTAACAGAAGAAGGAAAAAAAGAGTTCTTGACAGCATACAGTGCATCTTACTATCCTTGTATGGATATTCTGTACGAGTGGTATGAGGATTTGGTGGCTGGCAGCGAGATCAGAAGCGTTGTGTTTGCTGGCCGTCGATTTTATGTAATTTTTTTCTATTTTTTATTTAGTCAAACATATTATTGATCATTTGTGTGAAAGTAATGTTTTCGTATCTCATTTTCAGGAAAAGGAGGGTTTGCCAGCATTTCCTATGGGCAAGATTGATCAAACCCGAATGTGAAAATTCATTTGTTGCCAGATGCATTCAAAGGTATTAAGCAGATTGGTGTTATTGGATGGGGTTCTCAAGTTTGTAATTTATTTACTTGATTAATTATTTCTATATTCTTACAACAAATTAGTGTTAATGTTAATAAGTTATATATGGGATTAATTTAATAGGGTCCTGCTCAAGCTCAAAATCTCAGGGATTCTCTTGCAGAAGCTAAATCTGATATTGTAGTGCAGGTAGATTTTAATTTCAAAGGCTTCTTTTTGTAGTCTTTTTTGCATGTTAATGGTAGTTGTAGATTATAAATGTTGACTGTTTTTGTGTATTGTTTTATGAAATAGATCGGTTTGCGAAAGGATTCAAGGTCGTTTAACGAGGCTCGGGCTGCTGGCTTCTCTGAAGAAAGTGGAACCCTTGGAGATATTTATGAGACTATCTCTGGCAGTGATTTGGTTCTGCTTTTAATTTCAGATTCCGCTCAGGTTAGTCGGTCGGGCTGGTTTTGATCATTGTATATTACTTTTAACATGTAGTATAATTAACTCTAATGCCCTTTATTATTGTAGGCTGATAATTATGAGAAAATCTTTTCACACATGAAGCCAAACAACATACTTGAACTTTCACACGGGTTTCTTCTTGGTCATCTGCAATCGGTCGGGCTTGATTTCCCCAAGAACATATGTGTGGTTGTTGTGTGTTCCAAAGGAATGGGTCCGTCTGTCAGGAGACTGTATGTTCAAGGAAAAGATATTAACGGAGCTAGAATCTATGCAAGTTTTGCTGTCCATCAAGTTGTTTATCTTCTTTATTCCTTGTATGTATATATTTTGTGACCTATAGCTTATGAATATATATTAATTGATTTTAATATATATGTGTGCAGGATGTTGACGGACGAGCCACTGATGTTGCACTGGCATGGTCAGTCGCTCTCGGTTCACCTTTTACATTTGCCACCACACTTGAGCAGGAGTATAAGAATGATATATTCGGGGAGCGAGGTGAGCTTTTATACTTAACTTTGTTAAAGATAGTATTTCTACACCGACTTATACAAAAAGGCGTAGCCAAGAGTAGCTCTACATATCATAGTACTCCAAATCTGTTGCAAGATTTCCGTAAAAATTCTTGATTGGGCAGTTGTGATAAATTTCGGATTTGCATGGCAACCTTCCTCGCTGGAAGAAGTTACTAATCTGAAGGAGCTTACCCAGGCTGTGCTTGTGATAGGTGGAGTTGGGAACTGGATAGGAAGGTATGAGCTCAGATGGAATAACTCTTTATGGCTATTATGGGACCCAACCAAATATGCAGGGACTGGTATGTTTTTTTTAATTATCTTTGTTGGTTGGCTTTTCTTTTGAAACTGTAGTAATCTTCTTATTTTGTTAAGTACATGTGTGTGTGTATATATAATGTATATATTATATATATTTAACTGTAGTTAAACTATATAGAATCACCTCATGATGGTTACTATGTTAATCAACAAAGCATGCAGGGGCTGGTATGTAAACTGTACATGTTTACCTTAGTTTAAACGAATGCACTTTTGGGTGTTGGTTCAAAATGAGATTTTTGAGATATTTATAACTCGAATGTTATCTGAATATTATAATGAAAGCAATAGCAGATAAGACTTCTAGCTCAACATCAGTTGTAAGTTTACGTGTTTTTATTTTACTTCGAATATTATAATAAGTTGTTTTTATGATTTTAATGGTATGAACTAACTACAAGACATTTGAACTATGATATTAAATTGTTTTTATGATTTTAGATTGTCAATAGTTCAATAGAATAATGGAACACTGGTTGTGGCTTTGTGCATTAGATATAAGAGGAATGGTAATTGCATTCTTTGATGGAAGAGAATGTACACATATGAACTATAATAATAAATTGTTTTTAAGATTTTAGATTGCTAAAAATCAGACTATCTACCTTTTTTTAGTTAAAAATCATAGTGTAGAAGCTCTCAGCAGAGTTGAGTTGGGTACTTTGGTGAGGTATAAACATTTTTTGGCTTCAGAAATTTATTTATGCTTTGGCTGCTTATCATGTTAGTAACTTTGTTATCTATAATTGGATTGTACCTTAAATAGCTGAATTGATAAAAAGAAGTTACATGTTAAATTATGGTCCTTTAAAGGAAACATTTAACTTATACCCATTAAGTTATTAACCCACATTACCAATGTTTGCTAATTTACAGCGATCAAAACTGGAAGAAAACAGGGAAGGAAAAAGTTTGTTAGCAAGATGTGACAAACTACTAAACAGTATAACTGAACTGAACAACATCACTAAGTGACACACGAGCTTCAACTCAGTCATACCGAGTTTAGTCTGTTCTCGACTCAACGTTTGACAAAGATGAATCGTTATCCCAATCACATGTCATGAAACGCAACATTGATTTCAAAGGTACGCAAACACACAGAAACACAAATGTTCGGATTTCAGAAAACAAATCTTCACGGCGTTCTCCAGCAGTGTCAACTGTGAACCTGCAACGTGAACACACACCCTTTTTTGTTATTTACTTTCATATCAATGACATCACGAAATCAGTACGCTAGGCGTATGTTAGGGGAATAATGCTTACAGAAGCTAACATGCGCAGATGGTGGCTGTCACATGACCAACGCAGTCTCACATGCGACTATCGTCGGCCCTCTGACGACAACTGCGTCTTAAAGTCAAATTTTCGTTGAATAATCGTCGGAGTGTAACTGTTATCGATGTTAGTGTTTAATTTTTATACATCGACCGATACCATATTTTTTTCAAAATTAGTAATGGTACTTTATTTTTGAAACATTAGTTTTATTCAATTATCTTATTCTGCATCCGGAAACATCTTCCTTAAAAAGTTGGTAAATCATTTTATAAAATATACACAAGGTCTTATGTTCAAATCTCACAACTTAAAAAATCTAATTTTGTTTCAGATTTGGCTGTTGATCTGGAAGAGGACATCTGGCGCTTGGTTGTTTCTTCGGCAACTTTAACCAAAGACATAGAGTTCAGCGCTGACGACTCTCACATCACATATATTGTGAAAATACTCCGAGCATCAAAATATCTTTCAGACTACTCAAGCGTTATCTACTTTCTCGAAAAACAACAAAATGTTTAAAAGTCATCGGAAAAAGATACGGCAAGATGTTCAAAGCTCCAAAGGAAGCTCGTGTTTGACACCATTAATGAAATCATCGGCAGAAACAGAGGACAACCACCATGGAAGTTAACGGAATCAAGCGACTCTGTGAAGGAGAACTGTTGTGAATTTCAAAAGATTCGCAAATCGGAAACGGCTAAAAATTTTTTCGCGGTCCGATGTAAACGACATCTTGTGATCAGATGATACGTAGCAGCTAAATATGGTGTTTTTGTGCAATTGATTCTTGGCAGTCTGGCAGGTATATGGTTTAATTACACCATGGATATTGATAGCTATCTTTAGCTACCGAATATGTTCGTCAAGGTAGCAATCTCTCTATTCTCATAAGATTTTGTTCATTATTTACTCTTAAGTCCCTTAGTGATAATCTTTGGTCTTCATGGTCAATCAGTAGCCGTTTAGTTGCTGTTTACACCATTATATTGTAGTAGTGTTGTGTTTATAACAATTTAGGTTTGATTGTTTTGATGTTATACGTACATGTTATCAACATATTTGAGATTGTATTATATTTTTTTATTTATTCATTTTAGTTTGTCTAAAATTGTAGAGCCTTAAAGAGTTGATTTGTGTGTACATGGCCTCCAATCTTATGTGAGAAACAGATAGTTCCCATTTAGTGACCAAAGACCTTTGTTCAACAAAATAATTTTGTATCAATATCCATGGTGTAATTAAACCATATACCTGCCATATTTTTTTTCTTTTTAATTTAATCAACTTATCATTTGTCGTGTAAGGATTTCATCACAATTATCAGAGTACTAAGTTTGACATTAATCGATGAGTCTTAGTAAAAGAAAATAGAAAACAAAATACATATAATTTCCTAAAACACACGTTTATAATATGTTTATGAATTTTATTAGGGGGAATTGGCCTGTAATAATCTCACCTATACCTTATTGGCCATTAATAATCCCACCTCAGAATATTCCTCCCACCAGTCCCACCTTTCACCTATTTTTCCTACAATGGTCCCCCGTTAGAAAAACTTAACGGAGTTAAGTTTTTTCCCAAATTATAAACAGATTTTTTAGGGCTTTTTATTAGAACGATGATATGAGTCCATTGATATAAAACTTACTTTGAAATGGTGCTCCAAGTGACTTGATTTTGGTTAATTGGAAATTTAAACACCCGAATTGAAGCGCCGTTTTCATCATTTGGAGCACCATTTCGAGGCAAGTTTTACATCAATGGACTCGTATCGTCGTTCTAATAAAAAGCCCTAAAAAATCTGTTTGTAATTTGGAAAAAAGCTTAACTCCGTTAAGTTTTTTTAATGGGGGACCATTGTAGGAAAAATAGGTGAAAGGTGGGACTGGTGGAGGGAATATTCTGAGATGGGATTATTAATGGCCAATAAGGTCTAGGTGGGATTATTATAGGCCAATTTCCATTTTATTAGTTGAAATTCAAGTAAAAGCATAATATAATATAATTTAAAAACAAATATAACATTTTGTATGAGTTTACGAAACATTTTTATACTGAGATCTCATTAAGAATTAAAAGGTTATTAGCTTTAAACGAAAATTATGAATACACATGGAGACAAAGTTAGGATACTAATAAACGGAACAAATAAATTATTGTGGAAAAGGAAAGAAGATACTAATGAGTTTGAAAATGTTGTTTATGTACTTTTTATTATTGAAAAGTAAATTTTCCTAGCCCGGATGTTCCCGGGTGATAGCCTAGTGTTATAATAATTAAATAACAGAAAAGCAGTTCATTATAATGTAGAAAACAAAAAATACTGAATCCTATCAGCTATCAGCCAACCGAAACCCGGAACCAAGTGCAGCAAAATTGATATTTAAGGAAAATTCAAGGGTATAATTGGGAACTCACTTTCTCACCTACCCAAAAAAATCACACACCTCTGCTTTTACTTGTTCCAGACCCACTACCAACCATATTATGTACAACACTTGCACTTCTTAATATTTTAAACTAAACTTAATCATTTGACTAATAAAAGTTAAATTAGATTCCAAAACTAAACAAATTCTAAAACTATTTATAGTTATAAAATTACTGATTTTAATTATCAATAATATCGCATATCGATTTTATAATAAATTTTAATTATTTTCAAAATTCATTTCTAAAAGTTTCCCCACAACATTTTATAGAAAAAAAATAACTTTACACAAAGTGTAAAATATATCTAAAACTATTTAATTAATTTTGCTAATTTGTAACTATTTAATTTTAAATTTGTTTTGAACATAAAAAAATCTCATGTGTAAACCCACCATGTTCAAGACTATGTCTAAGGTCAACTACTCGACTGCCATGAAACCGTGTCCCCTTGATGCGCGAGAACCGAATAGAATCCGTAAACATTCGCCCCACGTCAGATTCGAACCTGGAATTAAAGCCTCGATTTATCTCTTCTCTCAGATGTCTCTCGAAAATGACATAGGCAGGAAACGAACCCGGCTCTACTAGACCATTTGAACACTTGACCAAACACATGTAACTATTTATTTAATTAATTTTGCTAATTTGTCACATCCACACTCATTTACACCTATATATACACATACACACCCACCCTCAAAATCTGCATCTAACCTTCCAATCACAACACCATGGCAACGTCAGCCACCACCCCCAACACCCTCCTCCTCAAAAACCCTACCGCACGCGCCACCGTCAAGCCCTCACCCACCCACGCCTTCCCAACCCCACGTGCCACCGCCAAACCCCTCTCCATCAAATGCCAACACTCTGCCACCACTGCCGCCCCTGTATCCCCACCCACCACCTCCACCGACCGCCTCTTCAACTTCGCCGCCGGTCCCGCCACCCTGCCGGAAAACGTCCTCTTAAAAGCCCAATCGGAGCTCTACAACTGGCGCGGCGCCGGCATGAGTGTCATGGAGATGAGCCACAGAGGCAAAGAGTTTTTATCAATCATTCAAAAAGCAGAATCAGATCTGAGAAAATTACTCGACATCTCCGATGATTACGCCGTCTTGTTCCTTCAAGGCGGCGCTACCACCCAATTCGCTAGCATCCCGTTAAACATATGTAAACCGGAAGATCCGGTTGATTACATCGTCACCGGTTCATGGGGCGACAAGGCGTATAAAGAAGCAACAAAATATTGCAAACCTAAAGTAATCTGGACCGGTAAACCGGAGAAATACACCGGGTTACCGGTTTTTGATGAGTTGGATCAGAGTATTAACGCAAGGTATTTGCATATATGCGCCAATGAAACTATTCACGGTGTTGAGTTTAAAGATTACCCCACTGTAAAAAACAAAGATGCGGTTTTGGTAGCTGATATGTCTTCTAACTTTTGTTCAAAACCGGTTGATGTTTCGAAATTTGGGATCATTTATGCAGGGGCTCAGAAGAATGTGGGCCCATCTGGGGTTACAATTGTGATTATAAGGAAAGATTTGATAGGCCATGCTCAAGAAAGTACTCCGGTTATGTTGGATTACAAGATCCATGCTGATAATAATAGTTTGTATAATACGCCACCGTGTTATGGGATTTATATGTGTGGGTTGGTTTTTGAGGATCTGTTGGCACAAGGTGGGTTGGTGGAGGTTGAGAAGAAGAATGTGAAGAAGGCTCAGATTTTGTATGATGCGATTGATGGGAGTGGCGGGTTTTATCGGTCGCCGGTTGAGAAGTCGGTTAGGTCGTTGATGAATGTGCCGTTTACGCTTGAGAAGGCGGAGTTGGAAGGGGAGTTTGTGAAGGAAGCGGCGAAAGAGGGGATGGTTCAGCTTAAGGGGCATCGGTCGGTTGGTGGGATGAGGGCGTCGATTTATAATGCGATGCCGTTGGCTGGGGTTGAGAAGTTGGTGGCTTTTATGAAGGAGTTCCAAGCTAAACATGGTTAGGGTTTGGTGGTTTTAGGGTTTGTTTTGTAGTGTTTTGTTGTTTGCTTGTTCTGTTTTTGATCTTTCTGTCGTGTTATGTTACTATGTGTCTTGTTTCTTGATCTTGATCTGTATAAGTTGCTTGATACATGGGTTGGATTGCAACAAGAATCTTTAAGTTGCTTGATACATGAATTGGATTGCAATAAGAATTTTAAAGTAGTTTTGTTCAGTCATTATTTGAGGTAGCATTATGATAAATACATGAGAATTGCAAGTTAGAATTGGGCAACAACCCGCGAATCCGATTTACCTCGGGGTTTTGAAAACCGATCTAGTCTTCAAGCTCGATGATCTTCACCACGGAATCATCACCGACCTTTTGGCAAACGACAACACGATCGTGTGACTTGACCATACCACTAGCCTTTCCATGATCCAATGCAATCTTTAAGATCGACTCATTTGTTGCACTTGTTGACTCCGCCTGCCACCAAAATGACAATATACGCAAATAAGAAATCATGCCTAAGCTCTCGTCAAAATTAGAGAATTTAAGAATGCGATTGTTGACATGTTTGTAACGAGAATGGTGGCATGAAAATAAAAAGGGTTTGGATGATTGGGAAAAATCTCACAGGATGCCGAGGATCTGCAAGCATTGGAAAGAGCCCCCTAACGATGAGAGATTGTCTTGCCTGCATAACAACGACAGGATCACTCGCAATAATTATTTTTAAAAGAAAAGAACAATCTAGCTGCTAATTAATGTTCCAGCTAGTATCAAAGTATTGGTCATAGTATAGTATACCTCAAAAGAACCCGTTAATGTCCATCGTAGTTGATTTGTTTTCAAACGAGGAATCACAACTGAAATCACAGGCATTGTGGGCCTATATTTTGCAATTAATCTGCAATATCGTGTAGTTGCTTAGATCCGAATATCGTAATACCGTATATATTTTTGTGAAAACGTTGGGAGCGATAAATCTTGATAACAAAATTAAATCGGAGAATGTACCACCAAGGGGTGGTGGCGCAGTTGGCTAGCGCGTAGGTCTCATAGCTAAAGAGTGATCCTGAGGTCGAGAGTTCGAGCCTCTCTCACCCCATACTTTTTTATTCTTTTTTAACAATAGCATGATCACTTCTACCGTCCAAATCATTTTATAAAAAAATAAACTATTATTGAAATAACGTGACTTTTTTTGTAATAAATATGTTAAAATAAAAGTTTTGGCAAAAATTTGTTGTGTCAATCTAACTAGACCCAGCCCGTTTTGACCCGTATCACACATTCACACGTCGATGCATACAGACCTGGCAGCTCTCCCTGATGACGTGAAGCAAATGATTACAGAAGCCTTAACCTTGATCGCAGCGCGCACCTGGATCAAAAAAATAAAAAAAATTATGAACATCGATAGTGAATTCATAATACGAGAATGTTGACGACGAACAAGAGCAAAATAAGAGCTGAAAAAGTGAAGTTGAATACCGCAGAGGAAGCGATTGATTCCATGTGGGACATTGGTTCTCTAACATGTTTCACAGTCTTCTTAAAGAATAAATCTTGATTGAACACCTTTTCTGACTGCGACGAAGATTTATACGAATTAGTATCCAGAAACGTAATTGGTATGAGGTTTACAACTAGAGAGCAACAAAAAATCTACCTCTGCGCAAATTTTACCAACGGTAGAGATAGTGTCAACAGGGTATAATCCTCTCAAGGTCTCGGCACCTAGAATAATTGCATCACTACCTGAACCAGAGGAACTATATTAATAAATGGTATAATGGTTTAATCACCTCTAGCTGAACCATAGAAAATAAAAATACATACCATCCAAAACAGCATTAGCAACATCAGTTGCCTCAGCGCGAGTGGGCCTCAAGTTGTCTGTCATGGTGTCCACAACTCGAGTAATTACTGCAGGTTTTCCAGCCATGTTGCACTTGTAAACAGCTTGTTTTTGAAACAAAAACACCTAAAATACCAGAAACCATAAAGTTGGGATTAATCATCATTTTCACTGAGTGTGTGTACGCTTAAAGGTTTATAAACTAAACGTACCTTTTCTGGGGGCAGATCTATCCCAAGATTTCCTCGAGAAAGGATTATACCATCTGCTTCTTGTAGGATTTCGTCAAAATGGGTTAGACCCTGCAAGAAAAAGCAATGTAGATTGATGTTAGCCATAAAAAATAGACGATTTAATCACCTGTAGCTTAAAAACTATAGCATCGTACTTCAAAATTTTCAATCTTTGCAAAAATCTGAGTTTGATTGAGATCACCCAATTTGGAGAGGTATTCACGAGCCTACATGACAACAGAAATGAACAAAATAAATTTCTATAAACATAGTAGAAAAGTAGTGAAGGTCAAGATAGAAGAGTTTATATAAAGCTGACGAATAAATATTATCAATGTACAGGAAGTCTTCTTACTTGCCGTACGTCTTCTGCGCGACGGGTATAAGACAAAGAAAGGAAGTCTATATTGTTACGTAGTCCCCATGTGCTTATAACCTTAAATTTGCAATAAATATAAGATAAGAACAAGAATATATATATATATATATATATATATATAAGCACTGCCAAGAAGCTATATGCCTACTAACTTATGAAGATATATGTTTCCAAACAATTGAACAGCCAATCACTCATATAAAGAACTCAAACTAGCTACATATGGTTTGACGCAAATTTTAATGATCTAATATCGCACACTGGTACCACTAAAAGATGTTAGAATAAAGTTTGTAGTGTTTCCAACAAAAATCGGTAAAGCAGCAAAAGCTCAAATAAGGAAATGCTAGCGCTAGTGCTAATGCCAATACTTACGATCTTGTGACCATAAGAACATTTAACGGAAACACAAAAGAAGGTTCACCTCCTTATCTTTATCAGTAAGGGTTGGCAGATCAATACGGATTTGGGACACGTGTAAGGTGAATAGCGACCCAGATAAAGTGGCAGAATTCTTTATCAGACAAACAACATCCTCTCCTTTCACCTCATTGACCTGTGAATCAAGAAAGCAGAAATTAATGGTTGCAAAAAAACTGATTGGAAAACATCAAAGTCTATAAAAAAATCTATGTCTTAAGATATGCGAAATGTTCTTTGGTGCTGCCTTACCTCCAACCACACAGAAGTTGTTTCACTTCCTGTGAACAAATACTGTCCAATGAAAATGGTGTCACCAGTTTTCACAGCCTACAAAGAGTGAAGAGTTTAACTTTAGAAACTATAGGCTTCATAAGCATATATACTGGCCTTCTTTTTACTAGTAAGATGTTTTATTTTACCAACAAGCTTCTTTAACATCATATGTTAGTTCTTGTGGATGACACTAACATTTACATACTTAACGCATTACCTTTGAAAGCCCACTAAAGTTTATTGGTAACAGATTTGAAGTGGCTTCTTGTTCTTGATTGGATGTGAGGGTGACCAAGGTTTCTGCCTCCAGAGAAATAGGACGCTCGGTTTTGTTGACAACTTGCAACTCTGGGCCAACGGTATCCAACAGAATCTGGTAAAAGAGGACGTCCATGAACTAATAAATCTTGCCATCATATTACGGGTTGGAAAAGCCTTATATGTAATGAATTCTACACTTTATAAGTGAAAGAGGAATATGGAGAATAGTTTTTAGTTCTGTGTGCAGGAAACAAACTTACAGCACAAGGCTTTCTTGTACTCTTCATAGCGACCCTAAGGTTTTCCAGTGTTTCTTGATGAAATTCAGTGTCACCCCACGAAAAATCAAATCGTGCCACTACACAAACAGTATATGATTCCAAGAGAACTTATTCAGTACTGTAGCACATCTAATTAAGACAGCACAACATCAACTTTATAAAAGAAAAATAACAAACTAATAATTTCATTTTCAGTTCAGCTATATCCAATTAATTTCAGTACACAGCGCTTAAACAGAAAAGGTTGTACCGAGTCCGAGGTTTTTCTATTAATGAAAATAATGATATCGTGTTAAACAATCCAAAACACAAGCAGAAATAGAACACCTGTAATCTTTAAAATTTTGATGCACTTGACCATGAAGTCAACATGTATCTCAGGTAAGGGAAAATTATCAAGATAGACAAGTTGACCAAGCAAAGCAAATTATCTAAACAGACATTGACTGCCGGCTATGGCTTAGCAGACGTTTAAAATTCAATGTGAGTCAACTTGTCTGTTTTGATAAATTTCCCTTCAGATAAACAAACCTAAGCGACTTTCATCATCTGAACAACACAATAGAAAGTAAACATTACCTGACATCCCAGCCTTAAGGCAGCTTGATATCGTCTCAACCGATCGAGATTTCGGTCCCAGTGTCCCAACGATCTTCGTCATAGCAGGAAAGAAACTCTACGCAGCAGTAATCAGATATATCTCCCATTAACACTCACAAAACACAAAAATTCACACACAAAACTATTGCTATTTTTTTCCAATAACCAGTAGGGTTGAGATCTGTACAATTGAAATTAACCTACTAAATGTACAAATAACTAGAGTAATTATTATTATTATTATTGAAATTAATCACCAGGTCCATAATTACTTAAGTGTTAGCATAACTACTCTATATATTTGTAGTTAAATTAAATCTATCTGGATCCTAACACGCTAACACATAACAAGAATAACCGAAGATTATCACATAATTTCCATCAACAATCCTACTAGTTCCAAAAAATTCACAGCAATTGCAGGCTCAACTAGTGAAATATGCTACATAAACTATGTAATCGATCGAACTTGTAACAATTTTATCGAACAAAGTCGGTCCTCTGGTAGCTCAAACTGACAACAATCATACATACAAGTATATAGCAATGATTTGAGATTACTTACAGGTTTAGAAGGCTCGAGAATTGAAGCCATCCGGATCGGTTCCTCGAGAAGCAAGTGATGCGAATGCATCTGGAACAACAAACAAGTGATCGGTGAGTTGAGATCTGAAATCACGAGTGATGATAATGTAAGTTTTCAGGTTGTGAATTTGTGGAGAGATAACCGTCGCCGAGTGGACGTCAAGATCATCAGAGGTTTTTTCAAGTGTAAAAATGGCTATATGCAACCTAAAGTACAAGTGGTTAAGGGTATGGTACAAGTTGTTATAGCGTTGTTGCTCTGGTTTTGGTAATTTGGTGTTTGTAGGCGTGGAGAAAGTTGCTGTGGAATAAAGGTCAGGTCAACGATGGGTAAGTTGCCACGTGGATGACACGTAGCACTGGGACAGCTCTTAGTCTTATCAGTTATCCCCCAAGATCTCAACTATGGTCCATCCAATTAAAGTGTTTAAAGTTATAGCACGTGAGTTGAAAAAGGTAACAGATTACAGATCTTTGATTTGAGAACTTTACACTAGTTTCGTAAAAAATCGCAACTATGTGATAATTAGTCGGCGGTAATTGCTAGTCGGTAACCGGCTATTAACCGGCCAAAAATCGGCGACTTCGCCTGGTCAAAAATCTATAAATTCCGGCCAAAACCTGTAAATTCCGGCCAATTTCCAACAAAAACATGTCAGATGTGAATTCCAACAATTAATCTTGTATACTTAAAAAAGTATAATTAAGGAAGGGTTAAAACATGTCTACTTAAAATATTTACCTATAAAAATTAGTTGAAGAAGGGTTAAAACCTGTCTACTTAAAATACTTAAAAATTAGTTGAGGAAGGGTTAAAACCTGCTTACCTAAAATATTTACATAAAACTGAAAATTACATATAAAAATCCCAATCCGATTAATCCTGATTAATCGCTAGTCAGTACCTCACTAGCCGACTAGCGCCTAACGCTTTTTACAACCTTGTTTTATAAGAACAAAAGACTATTAGTTTATGTTTTTATTGTTTAATGATCACTAATCTCTTTTTTAACATTTTTTTCATTCCCTTTACTCATTTTCACTTATAAAGATGATACACCATACAAAGTTGCAAACTAGTGAGCCTTGCAACACACGAGCTTTGTGAGCCACCAATTTTCTTAATTGCTAAGAAGTAAATGTTTCTTTAAATTGCAATCATACATTCTTCTAAATGTCCTTTCAATTCTTCAAGAGTCAAAAGAGTTCTACTTTTCTTTTACGAAACCCTTTCCAATCACGCTCGTATAGTGCGGGCCTCCCATACAATGTGTGTTCAATATTTACAATCACTCGAATTACACCGATTCATCAGTTATATGAAAAAAGTAACACGATTGCCGCTACGTTGTGTGTTATCAAAATTGTTATCCCATGACCGTCATCAAGTTTTGCAAAACCTGACTTACCTAGATAGTAACGATAAGTAGGGTATCATATCTATGGGAAACACATGGTTAAGAAAGCACGTTTTGTTTGATTTTGTAATAAAATTTCAAAACGTTTTGTTTTGATCATGGAGATTATACTAGGCTTAACTAAATTGCAATTTAATCCGGGAAACAGGAAAAGACAAAAGCAAGAGATACGAAAATATGTAATTATTAGGCCGAATAGATTAATCCCTGAACCTGAGCTCATCAGTTAGGGGCAGTACGTGGGGCCATACCTGAGCCCATGGGGAAGCTAACATGATGATCTAGTTTGAGCAAATGGATTGGGTTCGTGGTTAACTAAATTAGAGATAAATCAAATGACTTGTATTTGATTTAATGTTTAGTTAGGAGTTTGTGTTAGTCCCTAATTGTAACCAAGTCATGTACTCTATAATTATTTAGATAGAAAGGTTAGAAAGTAATCTTAACTCTCTATTTAATAATCAAGGGTTAAGATTAAATGTGTGAAATTGGACAAAACAATGAGGTGCATGAGTTTATTTAGGGGTATTCTAGTCAATCCAAAACAATAGTTTCTCTCTCCTCCAATTCTCCCCAATTTTTTAAACGTAACTTTCGTACAACATTATTTTTTTATAAAAATCGCACCATAAAAATGAACATTTTTTTTATTTTTAAAATGAGTATACTATTGCTCTATTTTTGAAGAAAAAAATTCGAAAACCCATATACGTAAAACGCAATAGACAAAAAACACAAAAAAATGTGTTTTTCCAAAATGCAATAGACAAAAAAACATAAAAAATGAGTTTTTCCTAAAACGCAATGGACAAAAAAAACACAAACTGGTTGTGCAAATGTCGTGGTGGCGAGTAGGGAAGGTGTATATTAGAGGTGATGGTGGTTGGTAACAGTTGGTTTGGCGAAGATGATGAAAGGCGATGGTTAGTGGTGGTTAATTAGATGTGTGTGTGTTGGTGGTTGAGAGGGTGGTTATGGTGTTTCGGTGTAAGTGGGTGGGTTGGTGAACGGAGGTATGTGGTGCTCCGATGGGGTGGTTCTGGGTTTGATGGTGGCGTTGCGGTGGTTAAGGGTGGTGATATGCAGCGGCAAGGCTTTGTGCGGTTATGATGATACGAAATGGTGATGTTGAAGATGATGACGATGGTGGCTGTGACGGTGTTTGGTGGTAGACTGTCAGATGATTGGTGTTGAAGAGGATGGTATGGTCGGAGCTAGATGTGTAGGTGGTGTTGTTTTGGTTTGGTTTGGTGGTTCAGAGCAGGCGGTGTTTGGTGTGGATTTTTCAACCCTGATGGGAATAATGGGGTTTGCAGGTGAGTTGGGGTTTGATGTTCAACAATCTAAGAGCATCCACAATAAAGGGGAGAAAAAATAAGTGACATGACACCTGCCCAACTCATTTCTTTCTCGTGCCCACTCACAACAAACTCTCTCTTTTTAAAAACACCACTCTCTTTCCTCTCTCCTCCATACACTCACATAACTCATATTTTCTAGTTTTTCATCACAAACTAAACCACACTCTCTGTCCTTAAAAACAACTTCACCCAATAATAAAAACACCAAAAAAATTGCCACATCACCAAAAACACATCTCAAATATGCCTTATTGGTGATGCTCTAAGTTTTTTAATTGAAGTTGAAGATAAGTGAATAAAGTTTTTTTTTAAAATTTTTTTTTAAGGTGAAATATAATAATTGAGGGTATTTTGGACATTTCACTAGTTAACTAACGATTGACCAATGAATTCTATTATGAGGGACGTTATTGATTCAAATCGACAACCACATGGACGAGAATGATCAATTTTGGCACTTAGGGACTGAAAGTGCGATCGGAAGTCAAGCACAGGGACATAAATTGTACTTCACTCTTGTCTTTCTTCTATTTTTTAAAAGACTCAAACCAAAATAATATATATTTTTCTATTTGAAAATCTTTCCAACAATTGTTTCGTTGTGCAAATAAATATATAGATTCAAAGTCTTGCACCAATTATAATTAAACTATAGTCTTGGTAATGATCGTGAGAGATAAGTATCTTGTTCAAGCCCAACTAATATACATCCATTGGGAGTCAGTTAGATAATATGAACTGAAGAAAGAAGATATCGCTTGCCATTTCTGGAATCATCATGTAAATTTCTTTTGATTAATTAATTGATTATTGAAGAAACACTAAGCTAAACCAATTGTTTAGACTAGGTTTGACAGGTTGGGAATCTTCCGATTGACTTGAGTTCTTGACAATGGTTTAACTGCCAAACTGAAAACACTGTTATACGCGTCACGAGAATGAGGAGATGAAGAGTTCTTCTTGTAACCACTATCCAGAGTGAGAATAAGTAACTCTTTAGTAAGTGTAAAGTGAGAGTGAGCATAGGGAGTATGGAATTCCTTTCACCTGAAGGGAAGTATGGTATTTATGGTCGGAATGGCGAGAAAGTATTGGAGGAAACGTTGCTTTCAGAGTATCCGTTTTCTCTCCTATGTGTTGGTCGTTAGTGGCAGTAGAGGAGAGTGTATTTGCGGAACATCATTGGCTAGATGTCGCTGTCAGGGCATCCTAGTAGTCTATTATGTGATAATCGTTAGTGGAGATTGAGAGAAGTAGGAATTCAAAGAATGTCATCGGTCAGATGTCGCTATCAGCTATCCTTTTGGTCATCCGCATAACGTCATTGGCTAGATGTCGCTATCAGGATGTCTTTTTTGTCTCCTCTATCCTGCTGCATCTGATGTGGCGTGTGGCTACCAAAAATCATTTGTCTTCATCAATCTTTCTAGTCATGAGTTGAGTTATGATTTGTCTCGACCCTTGAGATTCCTGGACCCACATCTCTTCGATTATTATTTCTCATACTTCTTAACCTACTTCAATTGTATTAACATATTTAGTAAGTAATTAACATTCAAATACGTCCGATCTTATTATTATTATTATTATTATTATTATTATTATTATTATTTGTAAAGTAATGATGATTTTCCATTTACATACAGAAATAGTGAAATGTAGCTCTCGTTGTAACTGGGCCGTTGATGCTTTTTATTTTAAGCTATATTGATCTTCACTCGAAGCCCAACTTTTTATGTGTAACTCGGATTTGGGCTTCGGACAACTAGTTAAACCCAAACTACTCTGTCGTGTTGCACACGCGTTCGGTACGGCGAGTGCCACCCATCCAAACGTTATAGTTGTTGCTTCATCAATCTAGTAACCTCCGTGACGAAACCACCCATCATTTTCACGCGCGCACACATAAACAGACAGACACACAAACATAACATAACGTGTCTCTTCAAACTTCAACAACAACAACAAAGATGGCGGATGATCAGAAAGAAGCTGCTGCTGCTGCGGTGGTTCACACTCCCGATCACGAATCAATCACACCTCCAAATCCTTTATCTTCATTCATCTCAAACTTCACTCAACTTATTAACTTCCGTTTTCCACCAAAGAAACTGGAAACTGATACCAAAACAGCAGCTGGAAATACGGTTTTTCGAAGCGGTGAACCGGCTGAGGACTCGAAACCGGCTACTGTTAGGTTTTCGGATGCTCGTCCGACGACTGTTGCACCCTTGAAACTTGAAGCTGAAGAGGTTGAAAAGGATACAAATCCTGTTTTTCTTTGGCAGGTAAGATAGTTTATTTATTTATTTATATATTATTAATTTTTTTTGTGTATTGGTTGATCGTTGAATTTATAGTTTTCTGAACATACGTATGTAGTATTCTGATTGCCTATTTATTTGTACAATATTTAGTAAATTACTTATTGAATTTCTATGAGTTTTGTGTATGAGTTGATCTGTAATTAGACAGGGGTAGAATTAATATTGTAACATTCCACACTAATAACAATAGATGGCTTTATGCACAACAAGGTGCCTGTTGTCTAACGAGTTAAAAGTTATATATATATACACACACACACACACACTTGAAGTTTTTGAGTAGTTTTCTTGATCTAAATTAGCCATAATTTTGTGTTCGTTTGATTGTCGATTGGGACTTGTTTCTCTACTTCACAATCGACGCGTCCAAAACGCGTTAGTGGTATTTGAAATGGTTATGAACTCAGTCCACGACCGATATTGTAGTTTTAACGTATTTGAATGAATATGAATGGGTTAAATTTGGGTTGTGCTTTATTTTAATGCTTAGCTAAAAGTGGAAGGGGTCGGATCAAATGGGTCGAGAGTTACAAGTCTTTTTTTTTTCTTTCTAAATTTGATGCATAGAATAGGTTGTAGATGGTTTTATTTGATAATTCAAATTAGTATCATACTAATATTGTTTCTTAATCATAATTAAGACATTGGCTATATATGAAAAATGACAAACAGTACTGTTTATTGGTTAACGCAACCCAGCCTACTGAAATATAACAGGTTTTAACCCGAACCTGTTTTTGCACTTTATCACCTCTAAGAACTGGGCGCTAATTTATACATACACATAACTAAAGTGGATATTTATGAGCTTCTAACTCTTCGTGATTGAGTTTTGTAAACCGGTAAGGTTGTAACTGATGTGATCGGCTTCAGGTGTATGCAATTGGAGGATTTTTCGTTTTGAGGTGGGTATTGGCAAGATGGAATGAGCGAAAGGCGAACAAGAATAAGAAATCATCTGATGAAGAAGATTCACCACCTCAACCACCACCAGCCGCTGATGGCGACGAATAGGGGTTGTTAATATTCAGTTAACTTACAATAAGCCACATAAATGGACTGTCATTTGCCTGTATAAAACTTGGTGTTTGTTGAATCCACAAAATTTATTACATGGTTATGTGTTTTCTAAACCGCTGAAGTTGACCGAATCGCCCAACAGGTATGACATTTTTTTTGAACGGCAAATTTGGATCACTGACAGACGACCACTGGAGTATCATCGTGCTACCAGCAGAACCACCCGATCATATCCATCTCCACTAGGCAATAATGCCTATACACCAATTCAGGAGGGCGGTTGACCGAATCACTTTATTAACCAACAAAAATTATCAGAGCCTATTTTTACATCTCTAGTTTCATAAACAATACATCTAACAAGAATCTGTACACCTCAAAAATATACCAAACATACAGACATTATGATCAATCACCTCTTGTGTTTGCTGCCACCACCGCACCCGTCACCTATACATTTCCAAAACCAAACGGTAACAATGTATTATATTCAAAACCGCTTGAGAAGAACCTCAAACTGTACATCCCGGACGTCAGCACCTTACTATACTACTATTACTCGAAATGTGTTGATCAGTTTGTCATTCGGGTTGAAAGTAGCTATCATAAATAGATAACCGATCAAAAGCATCATAGTTAGCTCTCAAACCGACAAACTGGCTCTCGAGTTGAGCACAACTAGAATCAGGCCACTTACACCCGCCATCTCGGGTCCGTTGCGGGCACAGGTTTTCACAAACTCTAAGAATTGGGTTCTCGGAAACGTCATCGTCATCAGGGGTTAAGGTAACGGATACAGACATGTCCATCTTTTCATCATACGAGTGTGGACTGTTGGTTGAACGGGACGAAGTTATTCTTTCGGGAAGGTCGATTAGATTCCTTTCAATGTTGATTGTACAGTCATCATTTTCCGACACGTGTATTGTACACCCAAGAGATTGTATTGCTCGTTTTATGATACCGTTTTCCCTTTTGGCTTTTCTTGCCAGATTCATGGCTGAGCTGCTGATCTGCTTCTCGTTGCGTATCTCGGCTTTTACGGCTTCCATTGTGGCAATCATTTCTCGGGCTTTACTCTCGGCAGCATCCTTTGCCTGTTTATATTACCGAAACAAACTCCATTAAAAGTGAATTATATCAATCGGCAACATCAAAGAGTATGCATGTAATGAACCGAACAAACACGAATAGAGGCATGTTCGTGTTTGTTCATTTAACTACCGAACACGAACATATAATCGAACACATTTTTTTGATCATGTTTGTTTATTAGGAAATTGGGCAGGCTCGTGTCCGTTTATGTTCGTTCGTTTAAAACCTAAACGAACAGTTCACGAACTTAAACGAACATAAACAAACAAACTTAAACGAGCATGATTTAACAAACAATAAAAAAAATAAATGAACATAATTGAACAAACGTAAATGAACACATATGAACATAATTGACTAAACAGAAACGAACATCAAGTACATTTTATACATTAGTGATTAATTGCGAATTGCGATAATTTCCATTGAAAAAAAAAACCCATTTTTATTACTAGAATGCCCAATTACCAATTAGTTATATTTATATAAGTAGTTAGAAAGTAATTTTTATGATTAATATTTATATAACTATAACTACTTATGTATATATATTGAAACCGACATTAATGAACGAACATAAATAGACATTACGAACATAAATGAACGAACACAATGTGTGTTCATGTTCGTTCGTTTAATTAAATGAACAAAAAGTTGTGTTCATGTTCGTTATTAATAAACGAACTTTCCGTCGAACAAGTTCATGAATGTTCGGTTCGTTAACAAGCCTATCAAAGAGAATAGCAACAGAAACTAGAAGGGGTATATATGTCAATTACCCTTTGAAGTTCGGAGATTTTCTCGACCAGACTCCTACACTGAGCTTCAACCTCTCCGGTTTGAGCTTCTGAAGGACATGACCACCTCAGATGAAACTGCGGCCACAACGTCGGGGCTAAAGCGGCAGCTGGCGGCAATAACGGACCCTCGTGTTTAGATGGATCGTAGAAGAGGTTGTAATGCACATGAGAACTCCCCACTTTAGCACGCATATCATCTAAATACATCCACAAGCATCCACACGCGTCTGACACACCATATTGTTCTCTTTCCTTCTCACTGAAATTTAACATACACAAAGTGACCTATTCATAAGGAAATGTGTTAAAATTGCAACCGCTAGTTTATAAACTCAATGTTATACTTACCTATTGCACAAGAAGTTCCCAAAACGACAAGAAAGTGTGCAATCCAGAAAGTCAACCAAATAAGCCTGTTAAAAACAATAATGATTACCGTTTTGACAAAAGAAGTCAACAAATCTGTCGGAAAAATAGTCAAATACGGATCGTTAATGAAAGGTACGTACCGATGAGAACTCGAATGCAAAAGGGTACATTCGCAATAACTGAGAGACACAATCAACCCACTGACAAACGAAGTACGAAACATAAGTGAACTGGTTTATGTATCAATTACTTAAATATAAACATGTTGTAAGATAGGTTAACATATCGGAAAGGCCCACCTGAAGAAATATTGGAGAATAATGGTTTGAAGTTTGCGTCTGATTAGACATTGGAGATTGAGACGGGAATGTGCCAGGTGTCTGGCGCATTGGCGATGACGGGAAATTCGCGCTTGAAGACTGCCTCGGTAATTCTAAACCGCTCCCCATTAGGCTTGCCATTCCAGCTCGGTCTAAAAAGGGATGTCCAAATGCAAGCCAATCTTTTTCCACGAGTGCCTACATATAAATAGGGATTAAAAGTACTTTTTTTACTTGGCTGACAAGACAAGTAGGCCTGTAAACGAACCGAACGTTCATGAACTTGTTCGGCGGAAAGTTCGTTTGTGTTCCTTTATTTAATACACGAAAGAACAAGAAAAATTCCTTTGTTCATTAAATCAAACAAACGAACATGAACACACGTTTTGTTCGTTCATTTATGTTCACGAAGGTTCGTTTATGTTCGTTCATTAATTTTTGTTTATTTATGCTCGTTTGTGTTCGTTTATGTTTGCTTAAGTTTTAATAAATACATAATTAGTCATGTTGATATAAATATAAACATAAAATGGGCTTTTTAACTACTTATATATAACTAATTAGTAATTAGGCTTTCTAGTAATAAAAATGGGCTTTCCAGTTATCATAAATAATCACTATATTATATAAAAGATGACTACCTTTATGTTCGTTTATGTGTGGTTAATTATGTTCGTTTATGTTTGTTAAATTATGTTTGTTTAAGTTATTTGTTTATGTTCGTTTAAGTTCGTGAACTCTTCGTTTAGGTTTTAAACGAACAAACATGATCATTTTCCTAGTGAACGAACATGAACAAAAACATGTGTTCGGTTATATGTTCGTGTTCGTGTTCATGTTAGGTTAAAGTTTAACGAACGAACACGAACATGCATTTGTTTGTGTCCGTTCGCTTTCTTTACAGGCCTAAAGACACGTATACATAGTCTGCGTCTTGAATGAAAACGTACCTGAAATCCCTTGATGGTGCGATAATATGGATCGAGTAACAAACTTGCAAGAGCAACTAGCTGGCTTGTTCTATCCCATCCATCACTGTACAAAAAAAAAAAAAAAAAAAAAAAAAAAAAAAAAACATGTTCGCGAAGAATAATTATATCATACATTTCTATTTCTTAAGAAAAGTCGTAGTCTGAAACAGTGACAGATGCTGCGTATACCTGCAGTGAACAAGCACGGATGCTGACTCAATTGCAACACGAGCAGCGATCCAAGCGGAGCCCGCCAGCACATTTTGGATGTGTATTAACCAGCCACTGTCACCAAGGGTTGATACAGATGCAGACATACTGCTGAGATTACCTCCACCCCAAGTCCATCCACCATGTCTCTGTCGTAAACAACATTGATCATATAAGACAACATTCAAGGTTAGAGTTGACTTTTAAGGTTAGGATGTTGGAGATTGAGATTATACCAAGAATGATGACATCCCGTCTGATGATTTAGTTCCGTGTGTATCCAAATAGTCTCTGAGACGAACAAGACTCTCCCGCATGGCATGAATATTATCTATCCCGAAGAAAACAATCTACACAAACGACCACGTATTCAGCTTTAAAACAGATAGACTAACGTGACAAACCAACGTATTTTTTAGGTCAAACCTTTGACAGACCTCAGACTGGAAATAATTGGCGGATGACTCTGAACCACCTCCCATTGCCCCGTTTGCTAAAGCATTTTTTCTCGGTCTTGCATCAGCGATATATAATTTCCTAAATAAAAAAAAGAAATAGAAAACCATTCCCATCAGAAACAAAAAGATGCAAGAACATTGTGAAGAAAGAACATCAAACGAGAAAAGCTGAAAAAATGAGAGCAAGGGAAATTGTTTTATGATATAATGATTTGACTTCAAACAACAAATTGCAAAATTAATGAAAAACTAGTTTTTACCCTGCGCGTTGCGGCGGCACCATACGCGGAGTGATAAATTATAGAGTACAATCAACCCGACTCATTTCCGAACTAAAATAACGTTGAAACGTTGAATAATCCGAATTCATACTGTTGAATGAAAATGTATTATATTTGACACGACTTGTTATGTATTATAATTGACCCGACTTGTTTCCAAACAAAATTTACGTCGAAACGTAGACCAACTCAAAACGTACATAAAATATACACGTGGCGTAGTATGCGGGGTGATAAAGTATAGACTACAATCGACCCAACTCATTTCCAAACTAAATTTACGTCGAAACGTGTAGCAAGTCAAACTTATACCTTCCAATGAAAACGTCTTATATTTCACCCGATTTGTTTCCAAACAAATTTTACGTCAAAACGTAGTCCAGCTCAAAATGTACATAAAAATAAAACATTATATAATTGACGCGACTCGTTTCCAAACAAAAATTACGTTAAAGCGTAGGCGAACTCGAATTTATACCGACACGTACAAAAAAAATAAAAACGTAAGATATTAGTTTGTAGGGCAAACTTGAAACTTTAGAAACTTGAAGGGGTCAAAGAGACAGTTACAAAGTTAGAGGGGTTAGTTTTGACATTGTCACAAAGTTTAAGGGTAGAAAGGGTTGGTGGCAAAAGCCACCGACCTTTCTTTTTAAGGTATTATAAATATAAATATTGGATAAACGAGCATATAAATTTTACCTGCGTCCTCTCTTTCCACCAGGAAGTTCAGTACAGAGAGCACCAACCAGATTCTCGTCAGCATTACTGTAATAAAATCATCGTAAGACAACTTTTTCACAAATTTTACTACTACGCTTCCAGAGAAAAAATGTGGTAAATTTACCAAATTACCATTACCTTCTCATATTCATCATCAGACCAACCAATGGCTGGGAGGATCGTGCAAGAACAGCTCCAGTGCCTGCATATCATTAAACAAAAGCACGTGTATTAAAACTTTTAAACTTAAAGCCCGTTTAGATTGTCAAATGATGGTTATTTGAAAATATTTAAATTATATTCAGAACTTACGTCCATCACACCATGATATTACAGGCAATCTACTCCGTGCACGAAATTTACAAGCTTGCAGCACATCCTCGTCTCTGAAAATAAACAAACAAATGTAAGATATGTAGTTAATATCGCCGATATATCACCGATATATCGGTCTCCTGGTGAGATATCAGTGCAAGATACCGGTCAGAATATTGGTACCGATGTTATCGGCGATATTTGACCGATATATTACAAATTTTCCCGATACCATTACCATTCTTCTTAGTTCTACCATTCGTCTTTCTTCTTATTGCTGCTATTAGTGTTTTAAGTCTTAACTATTCATTGTTAGTGTTAAATGTTACTGTTTTAAGTCTTATTGGTTGAGTTAATTACTGTTTTCGTCCCTATGGTTTGTCAAAAATCACTACTTCAGTCCATTAGTTTAAAAATTGCGATTTCAGTCCCTGTTGTTTCACTTTCGTAACCATTTCAGTCCCTGTGGTTTCACTTTCGTAATCATTTCCATCCATTCTTCTGTTAAGTACAGGGACTGAAATGGTTACGAGGTGGACTGAAATGGTTACGAAAGTGAAACCACAGGGACTGAAATCGCAATTTTTAAACTAATGGACTGAAATAGTGATTTTTGACAAACCACAGGGACGAAAACAGTAATTAACTCGTTCCTACTTGCTACCGTTGTCAAGTGTTTTGCAAGTTGCAAAAGGTTAATTTGTTAATGGTAGGAGAGTATACTGAATTGTTAGTGTAAAATTGCTATATATATAAATTCTGCATGATATTAAAATTACCAATATCCCACCGCGATTACTGATATCTCAAATATCGGTCCTTGACCGATATCCGATTTTTTACCGAATTAAGTACTTAGATTCCAAGTTGAAATCATTAGAATTTTTTTCGATGTTAACTATAACATGGCTCACCTAATTGATTTTGGTAATAACAGAGAAAAAGGGTATGTTGGACACATATCGTAAGTTGCATTAACGTCACTAATCCTCCACCAATTATTAGACGATGTGAAGGAACCATCTTCAATGGTGCTTAATGATGAATGACGTGATTCCACACCAAGAAGCCGTAAGTATTCGTTTACTAATCGCACTCTAGGGCTAATATTGCTAAATCTTGATGGGCCGGAAGAAAAGGCGTACAGATCCCAGAGCCTTGAGGGCCTTGCACACCTCAGTAATGCTTCAAATACAGCACGTCTCTGTGAAAACCACAATTTTATTAAGAGTAAATTACAAAAATCGTCCTTTATGTATGTCACATATTGCAAACTGTGTCCTTTGTCTTCAATAATTACAGAAAACGTACTCGATGTTTGCAAACCCTTGCAAGTTATGTCCTTTAGCCCTAATTCAATTAATTTTTTGTGGTTAAATCTGACCAAATGGACCCCACATGAGGGTGTTTTGGTCATTTTACTCTCATGTGGGGTCCATTTGGTCAGATTTAACCACAAAAAATTAACTGAGTTAGGGCTAACCGGCTAAAGGACATAACTTGCAAAGGTTTGCAAACATCGAGTACGTTTTCTGTAATTATTGAAGACAAAGGACACAGTTTGCAATAAGTGACATACATAAAGGACGATTTTTGTAATTTACTCTTTTATTAAAGTGTTGTTGAAAGTGATTGGTTCTTTAAATATGTAATCAAACATAATTTACCTGTTTAGTTCGAGGACGAAAAGCAAATATAATAATCCTCATATCTTTTCCTGCAAAAATAAAATACATGAACATGCAGAGATTGTATTGACGAATGAATAATATCACGTTACAAGAATAGAAGCATTATAATGTACCAATAACTTGAAGAAGACGTCGTGTAGGAGTCTTATCAGATTGCCTAGGTCCTGACTGCTGCTTTATTACCTATATATCCTCATAATAAATTAAAAATTAAATAAGTATAACATGAACTAAAAAAGTTTGTGCGGGCAAGTATGTCAACAACAAAAAGAATCTAGTGGCAATTGACCCTTTAACATTTGAACATACGTTGAAAATTGAAGGTTTAAAGTACGTTAAGCTGTTAAAGCTTTTGTAGCTAAACGGTTGTGAATCTACAGTTACTTACTACATACCATGTTCTTAAAAGAGTTCTTAAAATTGTACCCGATGTCCCGATCCCAGGTAGTGTTTGGCATGCAGGAATGAGAGGCGGAATGGAATTGACTATTACGAAGGAATGAAAAAAAATGCGTTTGGTTGGTCAAGGTAATGGAATCACCCATTACATAAGGCATTCCATTCCTTCAAATTCATTCCATCCACCCCCTTGTTTTTTTTCCATTCCACTCCCCCTCTCACCCTTCATCACCAACAGTCCAACACTGCCCAACACCAACACCGTCACCACTCGCCGCCGCCGACCACCGCCACCCCCGATCGCCGCCGTCACTGCCACCACAGACAATCTCCACCCACCACCACCCTCCGTCACCGACCATCGTTGCCACCACCCACCGCCGTCATCACCCATGGCCACCGCCATTGCCCGTGGCCGACCACCGCCACCGACCATCGTTGCCACCACCCACTGCCGTCGTCACCCAGGGCCACCGCCACCCACTGGAGCCACCGCCGACCACCGCCGTTGCCCGTGGCCAACCACCACCGCCACCCACTGTCGCCGCCACCCTAGGCCACTACCAACCACCCATCACCGATTTTATTCCTTCGTCTTTTCCAGCCTACCAAACAACACAAGATAATGATTCATTCCTTTTCCACATGGTAACCAAACAAGACCATGGAATGGTAATGATCCATTTCATTTCTTTGTCCATTCCATTCTCTCATCCATTCCATTACCTCATACCAAAGTACCAAACAGACCCCCAATGTTCTAAAACAGGCAAGGTAGGCATCTAAGTAGAGATAGGTACACTACCATCTCAGTTCTAGGCTAAGCATCCCATTTAACGTATAGAGATATCAGACGTTAACTTCTTGTTCTCTATTTCCCGTTTTACCTATCCCTAAAAAGGATTTCATTTTTCAGAGTCCCCTAACTTCTCATTACAAAAGTAGCAAACCCATTCAATGCTAATAAGACGCTCTAAACATCTCCAGAAGCCCTAACAATAACTCAAAGCCACAATAGCATTAAATTATCAAAAGAATTAAATGGTACAAAACCACAGAGCTGTAATGTCATTCCAAATCAATATGAACATGACGCGTAACTTACAATCTTGTTGAATCTTTCAATGGTGGCCAATGGTATAGTTCCCAGTTTGATAATATCCCTGGATCCTTCACTCTGAAGAGAAAAAAACAAAAAAAAGGAAAGAAGATATCATATGATGTTTTATAGAAAGCAGTACAGAAAACATGCTAATCAATATAAGCAGACAATGCGTGCACGAGACGAAAATGTGAACTTTTCTAGTCCGTCGCGTATATTTGTATAGATTTAGACTGCTTCATGGGATTTTAGGACCAATGAGACAGACCAACAGACGATAAACAGTTTCATGTAAATCAAGTCCATTGCCAAATCCTTGAAGCACATTTTGAACGGACACATTTTTATGGCATATGCAACTGCCATGTGGAAGGGGAGCATAAAACAAAAACTTCAGTAAATGAAAAACTTACCAAAAAAAGAAGACGGAAATTGGTCACGAACAAGGTACCTGCTTCGTCGGTATTGGCAAGAACACCGTACCCCTAAAACCAAAGTAAGGTTGTCGCGTTTGATTAATGGCATATCATGTGTGACATTAGTACAATGTTAAAGCGAAGAATTAGAAAAAAAAAAAAAGGATCACTAGACCTTTAGGTAGCGTTCATTTCAAGGAATGTAATGAAATTTGATTTGGAATTTAGGTGTGTTCGTTTCACAGAATGGAATGAAATCAGGATGGAATTGGAATGTAAATTCTGTTCCCTATGTTATTGTTCAATTTCCATTTCTTCTTTTGTTGAAACCGACAAAATAAGGATTGGAATCTAAATTTTAATTCCATCCAGATTCCATTCCATTCTGTGAAACGAACACTACCTTAGGCTTTAACTATCCTGCTGCTAAAGAAGCTTAGGCAGGCTACCCTTATCAATGTTATCAATTTGTTACGGTCTAAGACTATGTTGCCAAAGGCGTGTGCGCCTAAGCGCTGAAGCACAGCCTAGCGCACCATATGGGGTCCGCCCTGAATGGCATGTTCACGCTCTCAGGTGCCGGTTCAGAGCATTTACCGGCCAAATTCCAGCCAAAATGGTAAAAAAAAAACTTACTGAAACAACCTAAATAAACATGAAATCAATCTAAAACAACCTAAAGTAGCCGAAAACATGTCTAAAACCGCTAAAAATAGTAATTTATACTATGCGCGTAGCTTATTAAAATCCCTCGCTTTTAAGCGCCAGGCGCCAGGCGCCTAGGCTCCGGGATAGGCCTATGTGCTTTGAGTGCACCAATGCAGGACAACCTAAATGAAAACACATATATAAATATGCAAACCAGTTGCTCTCTCCACTCGAAACAAACAAACCCCAACCAATTTGTTAAAATGGCAACAACAGAGTTACTATTCAACTTCAAACTGAGATTAATTAATTTATTTAATCAAATTAAAAGTACCTCAGCGAGAACCTCCTCAGCTTCATACAAAAAATCAGACAATCCATGAGGAACAGGCCTTGAAACAACAGGCTGCTGTGAATTGAACAATCCAAAACAACAAAAAATACGGAAAGTTGATAACACATTTGCGATTAGGATGTGGTGAAGAATGAAAAATAAAAAAAAGTTAGGGTAGGGTAGGGTTATTACATCGATCTTGGTCCACTCAAGAGCGTCCCAACTACCGGCGCCTTCAATCTTATCGGAGTCAGGGAGTCGAGTGGTGTCGGAGTCGCGGAGAGAAGTTGTTGTGCGTCGGTTTCTGGGCATCGCCATTGATGATGAACGTCAAACCTTTCGGTGGTGAGAGGAGAGAGAAAAACGAGGGATTCTGATTTTCCTACGAGTTTGTGCTTCTCACCTTGTTTTTCTGGACATTTTATTTATTCCCTTCATAAATATATAAAGAAAAATGTTTTTATTTATGGAGAATTTATTTCATTCAATTTCAATAAATTAAAAAGGAATATTTTTTCATAAATTTAAAAAGAAATATGTTTTTATGGAGAATTTATTTATTTCATCAACTTAGAAAGGAATAATTTTTCGAAAAAGAAACAACAAAGTGAAACGAAATAAATTAAAACAGCAATAATCTAGCGGTATGACTTTATGAGTTTCTTCAAGGTTGATGGTTAGAGTTTTGTTATGCAAGAGTTTTACGGTAAGAAGTCTTTGGGCGGTGGTTTCCATCAATTGGTCAGGGGTCGGGTCACCAACGTTGTTTAAGATAGCTATTATAAATAGCCTTTTGCATATAAGACTATAAGTATGCAGTGATCAGGTTTTGTTGCACGTTAAAAAAAATATTATTGCATATCATACCTTATTTATAGTTTTTATATAGAAAACCAACTAATTTCATAGCCTTGTGTTAGCATCTCCGAATTTAGTTGATTAATGCTCGGTGATATATATATATATATATATATATATATATACACATATATATATATATAGGGTTGGGATTTGGAGAAAACGGTAGAAAGTGTGAAAACGTTGAGAACGCTTATCGATCGTCCGATTAAAACAATCTATGAACTAGATTGGCGCGGTGACATTTTCGTAAATAACATCAATTTTATTACATGGACGCGCCTCATTAAGAGTAAAAGCATCTTTACACCTCTATACCAAAACGTCATACTGATGAATAAAACGCCATTACGGACCAAAACACATCGCTATATAAACAAAAACATCCCAAACATAAAAACACACCCCCCGTAACCTGAAACGCCATATTTTCTACTATATACCATTCAACTTACAACGCCAAAATCCCCAAAACATCAAACACAACTACTCAAAAAACGCCATACTTTCTACTATATACCATTCATCTTAGAAAACGCCAAAACACTCAAACATCAAAAATTCAAAAAAAAATCAACGGTTCTTTCAGATACACTATTTCCTCAGTAAAATGCAAAAAATGTCAAATATCGTTTCTTATATATTCAAATATTGTTCTACGCCAAAGTTTCGGATAATGCATTCTTCCCTGAGGTGCTGTGACTCAAATAACATTTTGCTGCATGAGATGGACAAATCATAAACAAAAAGATGTTGGGGTCAGACTTATGTCATTTTCTGCGTTTTGTTCTTGATGAATATTTTAATGGCATGAAAAGACGAATGACACTAATGAGTTGTTTGAAGATACATATTCAAAAAAAAAAAAAAAAACTCATGCCATTTTGCCTTTCCAAACGGCCACAAAAACACAAGCATGGCTAAGCCAAACCACCAGCGAACATGATTCAATGAAGAAAGAGACTGATGACAGTGAATATTTGGAAGATGAAATGTTTTTATTTTTATTTTTTTAATTTTCTTTTTCTGTTGTTTGCTATGTATTTTTCAACTTAGAATAAAAAAATACATTATCTTAATAAAACGCCAAACAGTCATAATGCATATGAAATGTAAGACCCTAACACGCTTTAACTGAAAAGACGCAGCGGAAATACGTACCATAAAATTTCTTTCATTATAAACTTTTTGACTTACTTGAAAGTTCATTTTAAAATAACTCTTTTACAATATATGCATCCTTCGTACTCATTTAATAAAATAAAAGCATAACTTATGTTTATCAAATTACATACTAAAGCATTCCCGTACAATCTATTTTGTGACTCGGTCTTTGATCGTTACTCCTCGTGATGATAATCTGTGGTTCGTACAACCTGCACCCACCACATACATTCGCAACATTAGCATACATTATATACAAACAAGATTCACAATCATGTAGTCTCGTTACGTTCTATCCACATATACTTCCCATCCCGTTATCTTTCTAGATTTAATCATTCCATCCGGGTGTCTAATCCTTGGCGAAACTCCAATAATGTACCTGCATTACATTTCATTCTCGAGGCACACTGTTAATAAGGTCAATACTTAAATGTATTGAAACCACGTATACAATACATACATAACTACGTACATACATACATACCTTTACTTGCATACATACGCATCTACTTACATACATACATGATTACATCTTCACATACGTACTTAAATACATGTCACATTCACTTATTGTAAGTTGAGCCTTATTTATAAACATATCAACATAAATCAATGCAATTACAAACAAACATAACCGACTAACTTCCAACAAACATGATGAACATTCCACTAACACGGTGAACATTCAGCAACATAATGAACATTCTATTAACACGGTGAACATTCAGCAACATAATGAACATTCCATTAACACGGTGAACATTCAGCAACATAATGAACATTCTATTAACACGATGAACATTCAGCAACATAATGAACATTCCATTAACACGGTGAACATTCAGCAACATAATGAACATTCCCTTAACACGATGAACATTCAGCAACATAATGAACATTCTATTAACACGATGAACATTCTGCAACATAATGAACATTCTATTAACACGGTGAACATTCAGCAACATAATGAACATTCTATTAACATGATGAACATTCAGCAACATAATGAACATTCTATTAACACGGTGAACATTCAGCAACAAAATGCACATTCCCTTAACACGATGAACATTCCGCAACATAATGCACATTCCCTTAACACAATGAACATTCAGCAACATAATGCACATTCCATTAACACAATGAACATTCAGCAACATCATGCACTTTCCATTAACACGATGAACATTCAGCAACATAATGAACATTCCATTAACACGGTGAACATTCAGCAACATAATGAACATTCTATTAACACGATGAACATTCAGCAACATAATGAACATTCTATTAACACGATGAACATTCAGCAACATAATGAACATTCCATTAACACGGTAAACATTCAGCAACATAATGAACATTCTATTAACACGATGAACATTCAGCAACATAATGAACATTCTATTAACACGATGAAACTATCATCTTAATTTACATTAAGGATAGACGAAGTTCATATGAACTTACATTGGTACTTACCCTTACCTGTAAATTCTTACTTGGTTTCCCTATATACCACATATTAAACTTCCTTTATAAATGATGAAGGGTGTGAAACCCGAGTGTTAACGTGCTTATCTTGTGTGATTTATTACCGTTTACGTGATTATATACTTTAAATATGTTCACTACGAGCTTTCGTAAATTTACAGGTTAATCGCGTAATTCGGTGAAGTTAGAGGCATTGAAGGCAGCCAACATCTCTAATTTTTAGGGGTCACGTGGACTTTTGGCAAAACAATTGTTTTTGGAGGTGATTAATTATCAAAATTAAATCATATGATCCATCATCCAAAATATATACACATATTTTGAAGAGAGGCAGCCGACATATGCCCAATAGAGTCTAGAGGGTTTTGACTTGATGTCAACATAAATCATCCATCACTTACGGTGGACTTTAGACACACGTGGACCCGTTGACTTGCAGCCATAGTGGGCTTTGTTGAATTGTTATTATTTTTAATAAAACATCATTCATCATTGGATAATTGAAGACACACGCATATGTTTATTGGGCCGATAACAAAGGACATCATCATTGGGCTTGAGTTTTGGTGGCACAACTTGGGATCCATCATATAAATGATTGACGGCAGGAAGCATAGGGGGGATCGAACATCATTAACCATCCACGCAACACATCGACTCAATCATGAATTCGTTATTCTTTCAAGCTTCTCAGGATTGTTCGACCCTCATGAGCGGCTAAATTTCTCGTGGACACTTCGGGTGAATGATTCTTGTTAGACACTTTTAATTCTAGTTTTTGTTTTGTATTGAGATTTGGATTTGTAGTCGGGTGACAGCCGACTATTTACATGATTATATTATTTGTGTGACAGACAAATCCTGAGTGACAGTCAGAGTTATAATTACGTGTTGAATCCAATTATGTTTTTGTTGATTGAATGATTTCTATGTATGTTTGTTTTAATATTTATCTGATCAATTAATATTAAGATTTTGAACTGCATAGGTAATTGGTAGATGTGACTGTCACACCCCCAAAATCCACCTGCGGATAACACCCGCTTCGAGGGCGTGACTGACCAGGATCCAGCCACCAATTATACTGAGCATTTAATTAATAGTAGAAAGATTTAAAATCCGAAGTAATTAACAACATTAGAGTTTAGATTCGGTAATTAGTTTAACAAAACAGCGGAAGCATAAACCAAAATAGTTTTAAAGACAGTTCATTGATCAAAACAGTTATCCCAACACACGGGTTTGACGAACACTACACTTCCCCAAGTAGCAGCTCCTGAATCATTGGTTACCTGCAAAGCATGCAGTAAGGAGTCAACAATAATGCTGAGTGAGTTCACTAGTTGTCCAGTTTTAATTACCAAAAACTTTGTTTCACCGGTTAATTTATCCGTTTATACATGCCCTGGGGAGCTACCCCAAATGTTAGCGACTAAACTGTTTTTCCAATACCGAACACTAGGTAACCGTTGCGTATCCGCAGGATGCCCCGATGTCAATGTTCTATCATCATTGACGGATTTCTGAGTACATTAGTTCACGACCGTCCCAAACCAGGGCACGGTGTGAGGCTGGTAAACACCTAAATAGCGCTATCAACTAATAACCCGCTCGCCTAACCCGGCGACTAATCGGTATTTGTAGTAGGGACTTGAGTGATAGAGTTTCGTTTAGTGCCGTTAGTTGCAATCCGTATAAACAGTAATTAACCAAAAGGTTTCCCAATACCCGGGAAGGAAAAGTAAGTTTTGTTCCCAATAACTAGGGAAGGTATGTAAATGGTATCCCCTTTTACCAGGGGATAGGATTGTCCAAAAGGTTTCCCAATACCAGGGAAGGAAAAGTAAGTTTTGTTCCCAATAACCAGGGAAAGTATGTAAATGGTATCCCCTTTTACCAGGGGATAGGGTTGTTAGTCTCGTGTCCCAAACCACCGGGACGCATGCTTTTAAGTTGTGAACTCACCTTGGGTTGCTCGGTAGGTTTAGGTTACTTGTCAATCACGTTGGTCACCACGTCCTAACATGGTTACCGGTATAGGTCAGGTTTGGTGTACAAGCATTCATGTAAAAACTTACACATAACTAGCACGTATCAAGCATATAAGTAAACAGTGGGTTATTGGGCCGGCCTAAATAATTAAACAGTCAACAGCAACACATAATCCAGTCAACAATAGCCCAAGTTAAACACAGAATGGCCCAATAACCAAAATGGACAGCCCACTCGCAACCGGATGGTCTCGAGTCGCAACCAGGAGGTCTCGGCTTGTCACGTTATGGTTGCGAGTCGCAACCGTGTGGTCTCGAGTCATCATGCTGTGGTTGCGAGTCGCAACCGTCGTAGTCTCGAGTCGCAATCATGAGGTTTCGAGTTGTCATGCTATGGTTGCGAGTCGCAACTACGTGGTCTCGAGTTGTCTTGCCTTGGTTGCGAGTCGCAACGGTGCGGTTGCGAGTCGGAATGCTGTCTTTTTCATGAACACGTGATGATGCAGGTCTGGCAGTCCAATATGTACTATGCAATCAGACCCAGATTAGGAAACAGCCAATAAGGTTCCACTAACATTTTTCCTAAACTGACCAGAAATGAAAATAGATCAAACTTTGCCATTTTTGAAATCTTTAAACCATATTCAACAAGTTTATCCTATATTCATCATTTTCTAGGGTTTTCATATCAACATAATCATATATTTATGAACCAAAATCACATGTTTTAGCAAGATCAATATGCAAAACATACATTATATATCCGAATCTTAAGTTTAACATCATTATTTGCAAGGAATAAAGAAGCATAGTATGGTTAGTCATAATCATTCTTGAACTACCATTTGTTAGTCATTTAAACATGTTATCAAGCTTTGTTCACAAGGGTTTTCACATATAGTCAATCTTCACAAATCATACTAAAAGTTATGCATAACAATTTTAACTAACCATTTTCTAGTTTATAAACATTCATAAATCTTATACACAAAAAGATAATACTAACCGGTTATGAAAGAAGGAGCCAAAACAAAGAGAAGAGAACCGAAAAGATGGGGTGTACGAGTGATAGTCTTGACCGAGTTTCTTGTCCGATATTCCTTGACCGAGATCCAAGCTTGAACCGAAAGTTGTAAGAGAATGGAATGTAGTTGAGGGTTTTCTAGTTGAGAGAGAGTAGGAGAAGTGTGGGTGTGTTTGTGCAACCAAATGAAACAAGTGTGGAAAAGGTTGGAATTTATACACCAAGCATCAAGTAGGCTAAGGGGGGTCTCGGCCCAACCGGTTTCGGCTCACCAGGCCCACTCGAAACCGAGTGGCCCACTCGCAACCCGGTGGTTGCGAGTCGTGGTCTCGGGTCGTAGTCTCGGCTCTTATATATTTATATATAAGACACATACACAACACATATCATGCACACATAACAAAGCACATATCACATAAAGATTCACGTTATCATTAAGTTTAGTCAGTCACTAGTCACATAATGTACAAACAAGTTACCTCACGACACAACGAAAGGTTCTAGATTTCGGGTTGTCACATCATCCCCAAGTTGAAAGAAATTTCGTCCCGAAATTTGATGGCGCTCACTGAGGAAGCTAGTCAAGTTGTAAGGTTTTCCCGGTTATCCTGGGGTGTCACATCCACCCCCCGTTGATCTGGAATTTCGTCCCGAAATTCCGTAGCTTCAGCCTCAGTAGCGTTTGTACTGTTCTCAAACAGTTGGGGATATTTTTGTTTCATCCGATCTTCACGCTCCCAGGTGAATTCTGGGCCGCGACGTGAGTTCTAACGAACTCGAACAAGAGGTATTCTAGTGCTTTTGAGGACCTTAACATCCCGGTCCGTGATTTCGACAGGTTCTTCGACGAATTTCAACTGTTCGTCGATCGTGAGTTCCTTCAGAGGAACTACGTGCGTCTCATCTGACAGACACTTCTTCAGATTCGACACATGGAAAACGTTGTGAACTGCACCGAGTTCTGCTGGCAAGTTCAGTCTGTAGGCCACCTTGCCTATTTTCTCAAGGATTTCGAAAGGTCCAACGTTCCGTGGGTTGAGTTTGCCTCGTTTATCAAAACGAACCACACCCTTCCAGGGTGAAACTTTGAGTGATACCCGCTCCCCAACCTGGAGCTCAAGTGGTTTCCTACCCTTATCGGCGTAGGCCTTCTGACGGTCACGAGCGGCCGCCATGCGTTGTCGTATTTGAGCAATCCGCTCAGTAGTGTCTACCACATGTTCTGGACCAGTGATTTGACTATCCCCCACCTCTGCCCAACAAAGAGGTGACCGGTATTTACGTCCGTACAATGCCTCAAACGGAGCAGCTTTAATGCTGGTGTGGTAGCTGTTATTATACGAGAATTCCACGAGTGGCAGATGCCTTTCCCAGCTGTTGCCAAGTCGTTTACACAGGCGTGAAGCATGTCTTCTAATGTTTGAATAGTGCGTTCGGACTGCCCGTCCGTCTGTGGGTGATACGCTGTGCTCATATCTAAACGTGAGCCAAAAGACTTGTGCATTGTTGCCACAGTTCCGAAGTAAAACGTGCATCTCGATCAGAGATGATAGAGGCGGGCACCCCGTGCCTCAAAACAACTTCCTTGAGGTGTATCTTCGCCAGAGTGGAGAATTTTATCTGTTGTCTTTGATTGCCAAGAAGTGTGCGGATTTCGTGAGTCGCTCCACGATCACCCAGATAGTATCGTTTCCGCGCTGTGATCTAAGTAGGCCAGTAACGAAATCCATGGAAATTTGCTCCCATTTCCATTGTGATATCTCTGGTTGTTGGAGTAGGCCTGAGGGTTTCTGATATTCCGTCTTGACTCGCGTACAAGTCAAACACTTGCTGACGTAAGTTGCTATGTGGGCCTTCATGCTAGGCCACCAATACGTAGTCTTAATATCGTGGTACATCTTTTCCGAACCAGGGTGTACTGAGTAGCGAGATTTGTGCGCGTCATCCATCGCAAGTTCTCGTAAGTCGCCATAGAGTGGGACCTAAATGCGTCCTGTTACATAATAAGCACCGTCTTCCTTCTGTTCTAAGCGTTGCCTTGACCCACGTAGGGCTTCAGCTCTAACGTTCTCTGGTTTCAGTGCTTCTATCTGAGCAGCTCGTATTTGCGAAGGTAGACTAGAATGGATCGTGAGTTGTAAAGCTCTTACGCGCTTAGGCGTAGTGTCCTTCCGACTGAGGACGTCTGCCACTACATTGGCCTTGCCCGGGTGATACCTGATAGAGCACTCGTAATCATTCAGCAGTCCGACCCATCGTCGCTGTCGCATATTCGGTTCCTTCTGCTTGAATATGTGTTCTAAACTTCTGTGGTCGGTGTAGATGGCGCACTTGGTTCCGTATAGGTAATGCCGTCATAACTTAAGTGCGAAGATCACTGCTCCCCGTTCCAAATCAAGCGTTGTGTAGTTCCTTTCGTGCGTCCTAAGTTGTCGAGAGGCGTAAGCAATAACCTTCTCGTGTTGCATCCGTGTGTACTGGGACCCTGATTCGAAGCATCATGGTATACCGCTAGATCACCCGTACCCTAGGGTGAAGATGATGCTCAGTGCATTACAAAGTTGGGATTCGAAAGCTGAAAAGACGTCCTCCTGTTTTGGTCTTTCACGAACACAACACCCTGATGTGCCAACGAGACTTAAGTTGTGCGACCTTCGAAAATCTTGTGATTAAGCTGCGATAGTATCTAGTGGGACCAAGAAACTCCTGTATCCTCGAAGGGATCTTTGATGTTGATCAGTTCCTAACCAAATGGATCTTAGCGAGATCCATGTGTATTCCCACTTCGTTGTTTGATAAAAAGAAAATGTGTACTTCCCGAATCCCGAAGTCATACTTAGGTAGACTTCGCACGTAGACGCTCCTCCCCTAGAAGCTCTACAATGGAATACAAGGGTTGCTCAAGGTGCCCCTTTCTCCTAGAAGTGATTCAAAACGTACTAGATAAACACAGTTGCAGTGTGATCCATAAGCAGCCGGTGGGTTGTTCACCCCAAAAGGTCATGGAATAATTCATCCGGTGTCTCCTGGAAATGGCCTTATTGCGTTCACTATGCCGTTTTAGGAACATCCTCCCTTTGGACTTCCATCTGATGTTAGTTCGTTCGCTACTCATTCTTCACATAGGAGCATGACCCATGTAACTGGCCAACAGGTTGTCAATACAGGATCGAGACAAACGGTTATGGGCTGTCACCTTGATGAGTTCTTAATAGTCAGTATACACAAGAAAAGGCCCATCTTCCCTAGGATAAGTGGGGCTCCCCCAAAGCGAAGAACTAGACCCTACAAAACTCCTGTCCAACGGTTCCTGTAGTTGCTTTGATAGGCCTTGCGACCTTCCTGGCGCAAAATGGTAAAAAGTACAAGTAATCAGGGCTGCCTCAGACGTGAGATCAAACTGAGATTCCGCCTAACAAATTTTCGGAAGAAAAACTGAATGTTCCTCGAATAGCACGCCGAGAGAAACAACGAACAACTGGTGGATCCTCGATCCACTTTTCCTTAGCCTTAACATCCGTAGCGGTTGCTAACACAGCGGAGTAATCCCTCTGTAGACACTTCTGGCCTTCACAGCTGGAATGGCGCTAACTATTGAACTACTCTGATGCTTTAGAATAAATGCCGATCCTCCACACAAAGTTTTCTCCTCACTGGGTATATTCGCGTGATTCCTGGGTAACCAATTCACACTAACTACTGCGTTGTAACCACCGAGTGTGGTAGAAGGAAGGTCGACATTGGACACTCGTCCCACAAGGTCGTGTTTACATCCTAACGAACTTTTGAGATTCTACTTGACTTGCCATCAGTCGATTCCGCATCTGGTTCGGTTTTAAGAAGTATCAGGGTCAAGCAGAATAGAGATGAAGCAAACAACTACCCATACAAGCTACCATGTTGCTACTATGTCTGGCGTCGCCTGCGTCAACCCTAAATGCCCTTCCATGAGCATCATTTCCAATGTTGTTGACCTTGATGTTGTCGCGACTGTTGTTTCTAATGTTGCTTGAAATGGTGCGCTACGATCCTTCACTGACTAGTCCATCTTGTCACGTTTCCGTGCCGCGTCCCAAGGTGTACTTATTGAGCTGGCCGTTACGCATTTCCGCACCATTGTCAATTGTCATCGCTTATGGCCCGACTGATTCGTGAGAGCTGGCTCCTATGAGCCGCTGACTAGGGTTAAGGGTTCGATTGGAGTCAATTCGCTGATGCTCGTTGTTGGTGACTAGGGTCGTTCAAATGCTGAAGCCAGTAAGGTACTACGTCTACCCTCTTGACACGGTATGTTGAGATAGTGTTGCAGAAGTGATCGCACTTCGGGATTTAAGATGTCAACACGTTAAGTTCCAGTAAGCGAAGAAAGGTGAGAAGGATATAGACCAATCATTGTCGTTTCAACACCCATCCCGGGGATGCTCGTACAAGCACCTAATGTTCTACACAGTTCGCTAGGCGTTCATATGGGTGTTCAGGTAATACTCGATAGCATCGAGGTTCGAAAGGGGTGCAGTGAGAAGTGAAAAGATCGTGTTCGAGTAGGAGACAATCACTGCTACGGCTCCTATGGACTGTTGTGTTTCTCATCATACAAATAACGAAATGGAACCCCTTTTTCACTTGTTAAGCCTCACTGGGACTCACATCCACCCCACTATATTATTATGTGTGCACCCACAATAATATTGTGATTTGCATGTTCATCTCAGCTCCCCTTAACTCATGTCAAATGGTTCCCCACACTCGAGTAGATTTCAAAGAGTATCAAGTGGTGTAAGTCATGGAGGTTTAGGGAATTACCACCCTATCAATCACATGATACGAGAAAGTGTACATAAATTCATGTTGGTGTGCTAACGTGCAATCACATGCAATATCGTATGTGGGCTTTCACTAGTTAGGCATACTAGTACGTATAGCGAAACAGGAAACATAAAGTAAGCAAACAAGTAAACACTGGTCCGAGCTATGAGGTCAAAAGTGTTGAGCCTTGCACTTGGAGTGTAGTGTCGTCACGAGTCACGGGTTATAGTCTGGTTTTCTCCAAAAAGATTTACCCCTTTTTAACCAAGTTCACTATAACCAATGGCTCTGATACCAATCTGTCACACCCCCAAAATCCACCTGCGGATAACACCCGCTTCGAGGGCGTGACTGACCAGGATCCAGCCACCAATTATACTGAGCATTTAATTAATAGTAGAAAGATTTAAAATCCGAAGTAATTAACAACATTAGAGTTTAGATTCGGTAATTAGTTTAACAAAACAGCGGAAGCATAAACCAAAATAGTTTTAAAGACAGTTCATTGATCAAAACAGTTATCCCAACACACGGGTTTGACGAACACTACACTTCCCCAAGTAGCAGCTCCTGAATCATTGGTTACCTGCAAAGCATGCAGTAAGGAGTCAACAATAATGCTGAGTGAGTTCACTAGTTGTCCAGTTTTAATTACCAAAAACTTTGTTTCACCGGTTAATTTATCCGTTTATACATGCCCTGGGGAGCTACCCCAAATGTTAGCGACTAAACTGTTTTTCCAATACCGAACACTAGGTAACCGTTGCGTATCCGCAGGATGCCCCGATGTCAATGTTCTATCATCATTGACGGATTTCTGAGTACATTAGTTCACGACCGTCCCAAACCAGGGCACGGTGTGAGGCTGGTAAACACCTAAATAGCGCTATCAACTAATAACCCGCTCGCCTAACCCGGCGACTAATCGGTATTTGTAGTAGGGACTTGAGTGATAGAGTTTCGTTTAGTGCCGTTAGTTGCAATCCGTATAAACAGTAATTAACCAAAAGGTTTCCCAATACCCGGGAAGGAAAAGTAAGTTTTGTTCCCAATAACTAGGGAAGGTATGTAAATGGTATCCCCTTTTACCAGGGGATAGGATTGTCCAAAAGGTTTCCCAATACCAGGGAAGGAAAAGTAAGTTTTGTTCCCAATAACCAGGGAAAGTATGTAAATGGTATCCCCTTTTACCAGGGGATAGGGTTGTTAGTCTCGTGTCCCAAACCACCGGGACGCATGCTTTTAAGTTGTGAACTCACCTTGGGTTGCTCGGTAGGTTTAGGTTACTTGTCAATCACGTTGGTCACCACGTCCTAACATGGTTACCGGTATAGGTCAGGTTTGGTGTACAAGCATTCATGTAAAAACTTACACATAACTAGCACGTATCAAGCATATAAGTAAACAGTGGGTTATTGGGCCGGCCTAAATAATTAAACAGTCAACAGCAACACATAATCCAGTCAACAATAGCCCAAGTTAAACACAGAATGGCCCAATAACCAAAATGGACAGCCCACTCGCAACCGGATGGTCTCGAGTCGCAACCAGGAGGTCTCGGCTTGTCACGTTATGGTTGCGAGTCGCAACCGTGTGGTCTCGAGTCATCATGCTGTGGTTGCGAGTCGCAACCGTCGTAGTCTCGAGTCGCAATCATGAGGTTTCGAGTTGTCATGCTATGGTTGCGAGTCGCAACTACGTGGTCTCGAGTTGTCTTGCCTTGGTTGCGAGTCGCAACGGTGCGGTTGCGAGTCGGAATGCTGTCTTTTTCATGAACACGTGATGATGCAGGTCTGGCAGTCCAATATGTACTATGCAATCAGACCCAGATTAGGAAACAGCCAATAAGGTTCCACTAACATTTTTCCTAAACTGACCAGAAATGAAAATAGATCAAACTTTGCCATTTTTGAAATCTTTAAACCATATTCAACAAGTTTATCCTATATTCATCATTTTCTAGGGTTTTCATATCAACATAATCATATATTTATGAACCAAAATCACATGTTTTAGCAAGATCAATATGCAAAACATACATTATATATCCGAATCTTAAGTTTAACATCATTATTTGCAAGGAATAAAGAAGCATAGTATGGTTAGTCATAATCATTCTTGAACTACCATTTGTTAGTCATTTAAACATGTTATCAAGCTTTGTTCACAAGGGTTTTCACATATAGTCAATCTTCACAAATCATACTAAAAGTTATGCATAACAATTTTAACTAACCATTTTCTAGTTTATAAACATTCATAAATCTTATACACAAAAAGATAATACTAACCGGTTATGAAAGAAGGAGCCAAAACAAAGAGAAGAGAACCGAAAAGATGGGGTGTACGAGTGATAGTCTTGACCGAGTTTCTTGTCCGATATTCCTTGACCGAGATCCAAGCTTGAACCGAAAGTTGTAAGAGAATGGAATGTAGTTGAGGGTTTTCTAGTTGAGAGAGAGTAGGAGAAGTGTGGGTGTGTTTGTGCAACCAAATGAAACAAGTGTGGAAAAGGTTGGAATTTATACACCAAGCATCAAGTAGGCTAAGGGGGGTCTCGGCCCAACCGGTTTCGGCTCACCAGGCCCACTCGAAACCGAGTGGCCCACTCGCAACCCGGTGGTTGCGAGTCGTGGTCTCGGGTCGTAGTCTCGGCTCTTATATATTTATATATAAGACACATACACAACACATATCATGCACACATAACAAAGCACATATCACATAAAGATTCACGTTATCATTAAGTTTAGTCAGTCACTAGTCACATAATGTACAAACAAGTTACCTCACGACACAACGAAAGGTTCTAGATTTCGGGTTGTCACAGTGACAGATTTACTATTCAATCAATAGCATCCAATAAAATCAGAACTAGCTTATTAGTAATTACAGAATCTGAATCCCGGAGTGGTCACGTTCCTATCTTTGTTTTCTCATTTTCACAATACTTATTCATAAAAATTACAAAAATAGATAAACTAGCAAATTTCATAAAGTAAGTTTAGATTAGTTAAACGGTATTACACTGACCACATGCTCCTCTGGATTCGATACCTGACTTACCCTGTCTATAGGTAGATTTTTGTGATGGAGAGTGTGAAACCCGGGTGTTAAAGTGTGTTATATTGATTGTTTTATTTCATTTGAAGTAATTATATGGCGTGAATGTGATGACTACGTAGATTTGTGATGTTACAGGTTAATCGGTTTAAACCGGTTAATTTCGTATGCTTGATGATGAACCGGAACACCCATGGATGTCAACCGAGCATATCACGTTGCTAGGTACTTATTTCGGGTGATGAAACAATTTCGAAACACAACAAACGGGTACGAATGAAGTGCAGGGGTACTAATTGTCAAAGTGGGAAAGTGAAGCAAGAAAAAGAATCGGAGCCTATGGTCTGCGTTTGATATGTTTACAGAAACTACAAACCGTAGCCTACGGTCTTATCCGTAGGTTACGGCAAACTATACAAGGCAGCCACAAACTTTTGTTTTAATGAGATATAACAAAATTCTTTGGGGTTCACGTGACATTGGAGGGATATTATAATATATAATCAATTAAATTTGATTGAAGACAATAGTGTACAGCACATGGGCCGAACTAAGGATTTGGTAGCCATAATTGGACTTTTGAGGAAAGAAATAAGATCACAACATCCTACACCATTACGTGTGACTTTGATTTTGTTTATAAATCAAATCATCAATCATCCAACATTAGCCAACATCATCATAGCAACTCACGTGGAATTCTAGAAAAAGATATGGACGGCTGAAGACATACATTGAAGGCAGCGAAGACATATTGGGCCGACATATTGGACTTTTGGGGGTAGGATATTATATTTTTTTTGGGCTCCACTATTCGGCTGATATCAACATATACATGCAGAACGATTTTTAGGAGGAGACTTGTGGATCTTTTGGATTGGGCCGACGATCATTGGAGGCTCAACATCACATACAACATTATATTTTGACGGCAGCAGGAGGGAACCATCACGATCACATCTCATCGAGGAGGGTTTTCAACCATGACGAAGATCAATCAACCGAGATGAGCGGCTAAATCTCTCGTGAACACTCTGGGTGAACGATTCTTGTGAGACACTTTTTATTCTAGTTTTTGTTTTGTATTGAGATTTGGATTTGTAGTCGGGTGACAGCCGACTATTTACATAATTATATTATTTGTGTGACAGACAAATCCTGAGTGACAGTCAGAGTTATAATTATGTGTTGAATCAAATTATGCTTTTGTTGATTGAATGATTTCTATGTATGTTTGTTTTAATATTTATCTGATCAATTAATATTAAGATTTTGAACTGCATAGGTAATTGGTAGATGTGACAGATTTACTATTCAATCAATAGCATCCAATAAAATCAGAACTAGGTTATTAGTAATTACAGAATCTGAATCCCGGAGTGATCACTTTTTCTCATCATTGTTTATTACAACTCAACCTTTTTCTTAATTTTTATTCGTTAATTTAGATAATTCTTATAATCAATCACACCGATTTTCCAATTCAGTAGTAATTAATTAATACTTTTCATTCGACACTTTCCACAATCCTCCTCTGGTTCGATATCCGACTTGCTCTATCTACTAGTTTATTTCGGTTTTTGCATGTCCATAACGACAGACATCAAAATGGCGCCGTTGCCGGGGAGCTAGTGCGCTTAGTGTTATATCTTTTATTTGATTTTTTTTTATTTTATTTTATTTCAGTACTACTTTTAGTTTGTTACTTGTGCAGCAACTATGGAATGGGATTATGATGTTGAAGCATGCTCATGTTGCGGGAGTCACAATCACTGGGCTCAAGATTGTCCACGTTCTTACCATCCGGATCATGGCTCCAGAGGATATCAAAATTACAATCAATCCGATAAAGGCGGTAACGAGCAGAATCGAAACGCAATTGAGGAAGATAAGATTTTAGAGTTATTCAAAACCCTCCTCAAGCATGTAGAGGAACTCACCCAGTCTCTCAAGGAACAGCAAAATATTAATGAATCACTTAACCAGCGAATTGAACAACTAACTAATCAGTTTGACAATTTTGCAGAAAGAAAAGCTACCGTTAGCCTGGTTGAGGATGCTGGATCAGAGACAGATAGAGATCCAGGGGAACCGCTCATCCCAATTCAACTTGGGGATCTCAAGACAGATAACGCTTCATTGAATTTTGGAGTTAGTATGAGTGTTCTTCCCGGGTATATTTATGACAGGTATGATTTGGGCCCATTGCAACAGGTTAATGATCCTATGGTTTTAGCTGAATATTCACGAGGAAGGCCCCGAGGGATTTTGAAGGGATTGACTGTAAAGGTAGGTGACTTTTATTATCCTGAAGATTTTGTTGTCTTAGATCCATATACAGAGAAGGAACAATTGAGGGTGATACTTGGCAGACCATTCTTGGCCACTGCAGATGCTCAGATCTGTTGCTGGAAAGGTACAGTTGATATGACATACGGGAGCCGTAAGCTTTCTATTGACTTCCTTTCACATTCTTTTGATTATTCATTTATAAATACTTGTTCATGGGATTTTGTTACTAACACGAGTTATTCTCGAGTGTGTGACGATGGCCCGAAAGAGAGTGTTGCTATGATTGACAGGTCTAAAGATGACAAGATCGTGAAGGATAAAGAGGCCAAGTCACCTTGGTGGCTCAAATTGAGAATTAAAAAGCAATTAGCCAAGCGAAAAAAGATGCCACCAAAGGAAGCAACCAAATCCAAGAAGAATCCCATAGAGACACGTACGGGCGAGTTATTATATTCTTTCGATGATACAGATCCAGATAACCCGGATCATTGGGATGCCATAAGAGATGATGGATGGATGTGGGATGATAACCATGTGTTTCATACACAGGGGATACTATATGAACCACCATGAGCTTAACCAGATAAGGTCTGGCTGAAGACTATAAACTTAGCGCTCTCGGGAGGCAGCCCGAGGATGTAGAGTAGTGTATTTTTTTTTTGTTTTTCTGTTTTGCGTGATTATTGTTGCAGGTTACCAGGTTAATAATTTCTACGGATGCAATGGTCCAAGTGTGGGGATGTTTGGTGAAATCCCAATACGTCCTAGTTGCAGTGGCGGACAATGCACGAATTAGAGTCAGTCAAAACTGTCCATACTCAATCTCCATTTGGACGGGGATGATCTGAACACTAATCGTAGAGATTGACCCGAGTACTTGTTGGACACGGCCGCGAATGAAATGCTATACGGTCGTGGTGGAACATGACGCATGAGGATTCTACGCTTTAAACAAGGGGAGTCTATTCCACTTTTATTATTGCATTTTTATTTTTGTTTTTGGTGGTGTTGAACTATTTATGTTTAGGGAATGTGTTTACGTTATTTGTGCTAGGGATAGCCACTCAGGGGGTTGTTAGTTGGTATTCCCGGGTTTTGTTTTAAAAGCACTATACATTGGGGACAATGTCGCCCAAGTGTGGGGATATGGGAAACCCGGGAAGGGAAAGGTTTGAAAGAGGTTAAAAGTGATTGAGAACGATGAAAAGTGAAAAAAAAATTTGAAAATTTTGAAAAATTTCATCACCTTAAATAAGCTAAACGGATAAAAAACCGAACGTTTCAATCACTAATGGGTTCCTTGCCGGTAGTAAACTAACATAGTCCCTTGTCATGGTCGTTCCTTTAAGTTTTATGAGAGTAGGTCCGACAGGTGTTTTTAGGATAAAAAAATTGAGAAGAGATGTCTATTTAGGGGTAACATGCTTTAGATTGCATATGCTACGTGTCGGCAGCCTTTTTACCCTTTCTTGTGAGATTTTGAGCCTGTAGAATGATAGAATGATTTACATTATGATTTCATTTGTTGAGAGCAGGCCGCATGTTATTCTGTGTTAGAACTTGTATGATTTGATGCATGCTGAGACTGTGGTTTGATACGTGCACGTAAATGATAAAGGCATTAGGATATCCCGTACACCGTTTGTTTGTTTTGTGTTTACCTAGTTATCACCCTTAGTAGCCCTGTTGAGCCTATTTACCCTTTCGTTTGTCCACCCAATGTGAATCGTTTGATACCGACCGTGAACAACAAGTTTTGAATAATTGAAAAAAAAAACAAAGAAAAAAAAATATAGAAAAAGAAAAAGACAAAAAGAAATTATTGTGAATATCGTCTATGTTCTTGGGTAGAAACCAACCCAAAAGTTGTTTTGTGTGCGAATAAAGTTGTCATGGTTTGGTCGTTTGTTTGTTCGCCACATAAAAATCTATAAATATAAGCCTAAAATCTTCCTACCCTTAGCCTAAGCCCAAAACCGAAAGTCCTTTTGATGCGTGCCGTGTTATATGATACAGTGGAGGTTTGATTGTCATACAAGCCTATGACTACAGAATTGCATGTTTGGTTTTGAGTGTTATACATACTAGCACATTACACGCTAGTTCAGTTTTTAAACCGAGAGGAGAGTTGATTGTGAGGGGCGTGTAGCATGTGTTGGAATCCTAAGCATGTTAGTTTTAAATAGACAAGTCTTAAGTTTTATAAACTGCATCAATTGCTTGTCGGACTGTCAATCTCGATTGTGTCAGTCTATGGAACGGGTATGACTTGGGACTTAAATTGTTGCATCGGTATAAGGGGTTTAGAGGTGTTGTTAATATAGTGAGTAGTTCCGTATCGGTTTGCTTGAGGACAATCAAAAGTAAGTGTGGGGATGTGATGGAGGGTGTGAAACCCGAGTGTTAACGTGCTTATCTTGTGTGATTTATTACCGTTTACGTGATTATATACTTTAAATATGTTCACTACGAGCTTTCGTAAATTTACAGGTTAATCGCGTAATTCGGTGAAGTTAGAGGCATTGAAGGCAGCCAACATCTCTAATTTTTAGGGGTCACGTGGACTTTTGGCAAAACAATTGTTTTTGGAGGTGATTAATTATCAAAATTAAATCATATGATCCATCATCCAAAATATATACACATATTTTGAAGAGAGGCAGCCGACATATGCCCAATAGAGTCTAGAGGGTTTTGACTTGATGTCAACACAAATCATCCATCACTTACGGTGGACTTTAGACACACGTGGACCCGTTGACTTGCAGCCATAGTGGGCTTTGTTGAATTGTTATTATTTTTAATAAAACATCATTCATCATTGGATAATTGAAGACACACGCATATGTTTATTGGGCCGATAACAAAGGACATCATCATTGGGCTTGAGTTTTGGTGGCACAACTTGGGATCCATCATATAAATGATTGAGGGCAGGAAGCATAGGGGGGATCGAACATCATTAACCATCCACGCAACACATCGACTCAATCATGAATTCGTTATTCTTTCAAGCTTCTCAGGATTGTTCGACCCTCATGAGCGGCTAAATTTCTCGTGGACACTTCGGGTGAATGATTCTTGTTAGACACTTTTAATTCTAGTTTTTGTTTTGTATTGAGATTTGGATTTGTAGTCGGGTGACAGCCGACTATTTACATGATTATATTATTTGTGTGACAGACAAATCCTGAGTGACAGTCAGAGTTATAATTACGTGTTGAATCCAATTATGCTTTTGTTGATTGAATGATTTCTATGTATGTTTGTTTTAATATTTATCTGATCAATTAATATTAAGATTTTGAACTGCATAGGTAATTGGTAGATGTGACAGATTTACTATTCAATCAATAGCATCCAATAAAATCAGAACTAGCTTATTAGTAATTACAGAATCTGAATCCCGGAGTGGTCACGTTCCTATCTTTGTTTTCTCATTTTCACAATACTTATTCATAAAAATTACAAAAATAGATAAACTAGCAAATTTCATAAAGTAAGTTTAGATTAGTTAAACGGTATTACACTGACCACATGCTCCTCTGGATTCGATACCTGACTTACCCTGTCTATAGGTAATTTTAGGTTTTTGCATAGACCCGACGACAGTCTATCAATAAATAAGAAGTGATCCCGGAAATCACTTACCTTAAGTGTCCGTATTCGCATCCGTTTCCTCGCCTCCTTTTGACCCGTTAGCCTTCCATGCTTCCATCCATCTTGACATGATCCCTATACTTTCATGTCATCGCATTCACATTCTTGTTAGCATACATGATTGTACATATAAACGATCATATCAAATTCATGTTTCACATTTGACTTTCATTGGTCAATTCCAACAAGCATAAGGCATATTTCCACAAGTCAATCTTTTCAAACTCATATAATTCATCACGTCATCACATATAACACATATGGATATAACACACATCATATGACTTTCTATAATATTACAACTGTGACAAAAAGTCTAACATTGCTACTTATGCACAGTTGACTTTCAGAAAGTCAACGATTTATCATATGAACTTTCGACTTAACCTCATACATCTATGTCATTATAGTAGACTATACTAATGACACTATATGCATTTCATACTCACGACGCAATAAGCATACAACCACATGATCATCTAGTTATATGCACACACCAAACATGTTCAATTCCGTTCATTCTAGTAACATAATTCTACAACTAACACCATGACCTATGCTTAACAACCCAACATCATTCTAACATCATCCTGTTCTAATGATCTCATATGATTCACATTTAGAGTACTTTTACTCATCAATTTTGATTAAGAAATTATTTAAACATGTAGTAAACATCATACCACTTCAACATAGAGTACAATATTCTAATGCATACTTTTACCAAATAACATGGCCAACCAAATCCTACATGAATTCCATCTAAAAATAGATTTCTCATGTTTATTTATCACTAGGTTATCACCCGTGACTGCTTCCCGGGTAGTTTAATTTTATTAGTTAAAAACTTGTACTTTTATTAAAATGTAACATATTATTTCATTAAATTTTATCACAAAAATGTTGAAATACTTAAACCAAACAAATAACTACGAGTTGTGAACATTAATATTGGTAATTACGATTTTTTTAGGTGCCAAAAGTTTTAATACTTAAACTAATCATCAAATACTCTTTTACTAATTAAAGTCATATACGACGTGACACTTTTATAACATTATAACATTAAAGGCCCAATTTTTATTATCAATAACATAAAAAGCACAGGAATATAAGAACTTAATGGTTACATTAGAATTATTATATAAACTGGCAACATTTGCGATGTGTTCTGGGAGCCACTACAACATAGTAATCAAAATAAACATAATATTAGAATGTGAATTATAAAAAACATAATAATTTGATAGAAACGATGAATGAACAAAGTTTTTTTTTTACCAACGTATCAACTAAAGACGGACTTGAAACAGGAATATTAAATCTCTTACTTTTCATTGTTCTCGTTGGTAGACACGAAATTAAAACTGTAAGGAGAAACTTACAAAAACCCTAATCGAAAAAACATAAGCAACGTTGTAAGGTGAACTATCAACGGGCAGTTTCGTTGCCCTCTTCCGTAATATCTCCTCTCTTATCTCTGAAATCTTCTGTTTCTGTCCAAAACCCCAATTATTTTAACTAATGAAGGTGATCAATAATCCATTAATATAAATAAGTGACCAGTTCACATGAAAATAATTTTAATAGTAATCTTACCTTACGTAGTAAGAACTCGTTAGTGATATAGAATCGTTTGGTAGAACATTATATCAAGCTACCATTCTAAAATGTACATGTAACTTTAGAAAATAAAAGGGTGTGAGTATTTTGCTAAAATGCATTTAAAATGCCCTTTCGAATGCTTTCAGGATATGTGTATTTTGCAAAAAATACTTCATTTAGTAATTTAGTAATACATGGGTTGACTATCCCTACCCCATCCCTCATCATACCCTCATCTAAAATTCTTTAAACATTAAAAGAATAAAATATTAGGTTCAATGCCTAATGAAAAAGAATGAAACATATGCCTATTATTGTGATGTACAAAATTCAAGAGGATTAGCCAATGGAAAAGAACAAAACATGTGCCAAATTTATCAACCTGCTCTTAAATTTGGATACTAGTACTATAGCAATGGACAGACAATTAAGCATTTGGTTTATTAATACTAATTTCACATGAAAGCTTAGAATTTGATTTCTTGATTAAAATCAAGAAACTATCATTTTTATAGCATATAGCAACCAAAACTAGACGTTTCAAAAAACACATAATAACCAATAACTGGAATACCTCAATGGTTTTGACAGAGGGTTTGTTGATGCGTTTTAAGTGTTTGTGAACTTGAAGCTTCTACCTTGCAGTGAGTCCAAATCCAAATCGGAGGTGCGTACTTAAAACTATAGAATATAAGAACCAAAAATAAGAAAAAGTCACAGCCATACAACCTTAGCCTATAAAGTATCATTGGCGACTATAATAAGTAGATTACCCCTTCATTTCTTAATATTAAAAAATAAGAAATTTTAACTGATGTGATTAAACAGGTCATACAAATTACCCATGTTCACTCAAAAATCCATATTAAGAAATCCATAAGGTACCTAATAATTTTCTTAAAAAATACATTTACCCCGTAAAGAAGGGATCCATATGTTGTTTCCACTTGCAGAAGTGGATCATTTGTGTAAGCAGGCATTCTAAGACAATGCAACACTTGTGAATAAAAATTAAATTAGTAAGATCAGTTCTAGCCAGGTTAAATGTAACATATGCAAATGTTGTAATGCTTATTTGGCTAAATTCTTCACCAGTTTAATAAACTCTATAAAAGCATCTATATAGAATCACAAATATAACTTTAATAAAAACTCAGCACACACATTCTCTAGCCTTCAACATAATATGTAATTGCCCAACACTGAATTTCTCTTTTAGAAAACTTAGCAAACTATAATAGTGGCCATCATTTAGCCACGTAGCCCTCCCACAGTTATTGTTACTTTTTGCTTCAAGGTTATATATGTAATTTCATTAGGCAAGATATTATAACCCATTTGAATTGACATCAGCATTTAATGCACATCAGCCCCCATCAACTCATTTGTACCATGCACCCACCCCCATATTTCTTTTACAATTTCTCATTTTATATATTCTTCAACAGAACTACATAGTCATCTTCTACTCCCCTGTTCATTTCTCCATTAATATCCATGGAGACAAATCCACCAACCTCAGAATTAATGTCGCCGGTCCATAGTTTCCGCAACCGGTTCTTTTGCAGCGACTTCCAAAATGATGAGGAATTTAATGCTCCAGGTTTGTCCATATATGTAATTTAACTGTTCTCGAAGTTCTGTTTTTTTTTGTCTTTTACAACTTTTTAATCTAATAATCCAAACTATACTGCATGGCCATGTTCACTTTTTCCATTCGAAGCTTCTGTATACACTTATATGCATGTTGATTGTTCTCGGTCATCTGAAGCCCCTGTTAGATCCCCGGATGTTGTGATATCCAACAATTTCATGAACAGCGCGTTTAATGATGACCAGGTTATGGATAATGAAGAAGGTTTGTTTTTTCTATACACTCGGTTTGTTTTTTTCTTCCCCAGATATGGCATTGTTCAAACATATTCCATAATGTTCACATGTAGCAGGGGAAGATTCGCATATGCAGGCCATGACTGTTGCTGTTTTTGGATCATCTCATGGTCCTTCTATGTTTGCTGAATCATCATGCAGCCAGTTAGGCGGTTGTACAATGCACAATGGGAGCCCACTTTATTCTCATATCACAGATTTCTAACCTTTTGTCATGCCATGTATAGCAGATTCCTAACCTTTTTCGTTTTATGATGCAGGGCCATCGAATCCATACTTTGTTTTTGATACCCCTCAGGGAACCCGTTACTGGATTCCTAACGTCGCTGATAAGTTCATACCAGTGTGTGGGAAATCTTATCCAACTTTTGCGGATGTTCTTTCCACGTATGAACTTTATGCGTTTGAAGCAGGTTTTTCTGTAAAAAAAGGGCAAACTAAAGTCTGGAATGGAATTCCCACACACAAGTATCTTCGATGCTCAAAATATGGAAAACCACAACTAAAGAGGACTTTCGACACCCTAGATGAATCTTCTGTTAAGCACCGGAGGACCAACTTCACATGGTGTGACTGTAAGGCAAGCATACTAGTCTCGATCTCGAATGATTCATACACAGTTCTGAGTTTCAATGATATTTATAATCATGAACTTGTTGAGAGTTACAACCGTGATCTTAGCAAGATATCACGGAAGCTGTCATTCTCCACGAAACAATTTATTCACAATATGAGTCTAAACCGCATCGGACCAATGAGAGCTTATAGATGTCTTGTAGCTTTAAAAGGAGGGCATCACAATGTCAATGGGAATCCGGTGGATTTTAAAAACTTTAGCCACCAGTTGCGAATTTTTATTGGTGAACGCGACGCACAAGTTTTCCTTGAACGCCTGCGTGAGCGTTTTGACAACCTACCCAACTTCTATTTTGATTACACTGTATCAAATGGAAAGTTGTCTTCTGTATTCTGGGCTGATGAGATTTCAAAGCTAAACTACAAAGCTTTTGGCGATGTCCTCGCGTTTGACGCAACTTACAGCACAAACAGGTTAGTCCCCCCCCCATTAACATATGTTAGGCCTGATCCCCAAGTATACAACCTTAACCCCAAAAAGTTTTACATATTGTTAACATCAAATCATTTTTTTGTTCATAGGTACAAGATGGTTTTTGTGCCATTCACGGGTGTGGATCATCATCATTTCCAATGTGTTACATTTGGAGCGGGTTTGATATCAACCGAGTCCATTGAATCTTATGTGTGGTTGCTTAAGGCTTTCTTGAAGGCACACGGTACTCAACCAACTCTCGTGCTGAGTGATCAAGACCCATCCATGCTACAAGCTGTTCCTATGGTCTTTACCGAATCACGACACCGTCTATGCATGTGGCATATAATGAAAAAACTACCCTCCAAGGTTAGCTTGATTTGTTAGCCCTTAACATGTGTTATTCAACATGACACAAATTTTATATGTCTTCTCACACTGTTTTAATCTAACTCGTGTTAGTAACTATTAACTTTTTCAGATCTCTGCCGACGTGCTCGATAACACTGATCTTCGGTCCTGCATTCACCGGTTGGTTTGGAATGTTTATATCAAACCTGAAACGTTTGAGTCCCGCTGGAATGACCTCCTACAAACATTTGGGCTTCAAGACCACAGCTGGTTGAACGACATGTACAACATCAAACATCTATGGGTACCAGCCTACTTCAGGGAACTGCCCATGTGTTGCTTAATGAAGACCACCTCCCGCTGCGAAAGCTCTAACGCTGCCTTCAAGGTCAACTCAACAAGCGCAAACACCCTTGTACAATTTATGATGTGCTTTGAAAATAGGGTAGACAGCCAACGATATCGTCAATGTGTATCGGAGTACAAAACCTCATCCACAATGTTCACTGGCAATACTGATTTAGCGATAGAACAGCACGCGTTCGCCATTTACACAAACGTTGTTTTCGCGCAAGTTCAAAAAGAGATAATTAAAGGGAAGTTTTTATGCTACATCACAAACCAAACCGAGCCCAACAATTCCAGTCTTCTGATAGACGTCACTCATTTGGATAAAAGGAACAACATCACAAACGTCTATCAGGTAACACATGTTAGGCAATTTCATTATTACCAATCCTCTAACATATGTTAGATCTAAAGGGCTTTTCTTTTTTGCTGTCTATGTTCAAAACAGGTTACGTATAACACTGTAGACCAATCCGCCAGTTGCTCATGCAGGAATTTCACACGTATCGGATATCTGTGTCGCCATGTCTTTTGCGTCTATCGATTGAAAAATGTTGAAAGGATTCCACCACAATACATAAACGATAGGTGGCGTCGAGATGCCCTCCCCAAACAGGTTTTTTCAATTTCCAGTCGATACGGAGTCAACCCACACGCACCGTCCGTTATGCAGAATGAAATCCTCGACCTCGTTACTGAATGCGTTGATGTGGCCAGAACCGATGAGAATGCGTTGGCAAAATTGGTTGACCAACTCAGGGATTTCAAGATCAATGTGCTTTCCAAGCAACCATTGTCTACAACTCAAAATGAATCAAACGAGTGTCAAATGGAAGAAATAGTTGGACAGCCAATCAACATTCCAGTCGAAGTTGCTAATCCAGAAGTTGCACGCAATAAAGGATGTGGTACTCATACTTGATAGAGAGTGTGAAACCCGGGTGTTAAAGTGTTTAAATATTATGTTCTTAGTGCGTTTTATGCGGTTATATATTGCGAATGTGATAACTACGCAAGTGTGTGGTTTTACAGGTTAATCGGCTTAAACTGGTAAAGTTGGAGGGTTTAGTGATGAAGTGGAACGACCGTGGGTGATAACCGAGACATATTACATCATTCGGGATTTGTTTGGTTCGAGAGATGGCTTGAATATACAAGAAACGTGAAAGTAACAAAGTGTAGGGGCTGCATGGTAATTAAATGAAAGTTGTAACCAAGTCAAAAGATGGAACTAATATTTGTGGTGTAGGCTACGGATCAAAAAGTGTAACTTACGGTGGCAACAGATACAAAGAAACAAAATGTTTCTTCCGTAACCTACGTTTTGTAACGTAGCTGAAGGTTGAAAGCGCATGTGATGTTTTATTTTGGGGAAAAGAATTAAATGGGTTTTACAAAACTCTCATCATACAGCATGGGCTGGGCCGACAAAAAGAAAGGAACAAAGAGAGTGTGAACTTTGGAGGGGATTATTATAGTCCGTAAAAAAAGATCATCAACATGATTCTCAGATAGAGATTGGCTACATCACGTGAAGGCTGCACACTTGGGCCCACATATGCACATATACACTAGAGGGTTTTGATTTTTTATGAAGATTATTATTCCTATTAAAGAGGTAGAATATCACGTGAACAACATCCAACATCCAAAGTCAAACATCATCCATTATTATCATCATATAAATCATCACCACAAACAAACTGAGGCAGCCACCGCATGTGAATTAGGAGGATTTATTGGGCAGCCAATCATCACGTGGAACAAGGAAAGAGGCTGCACACTCATGGGCCGCACATGGGCTGGATTTGGGCGGCACATGTGAAGAGACTGGAGGGACTTGACTTTTCATCAACAACATCATCATTATCATCACGGCAGACTTTTGGTCTTGATTTTATTATTGGGCCGATAACAAGAGTATTAATATTGGGCTTGACTTTTGACGGCAACATAGAAAAGATATAAAATCATCAACATCTTCGACGGCAGAGAGGGCTTAATCAGTTCGGGATGACAACCGAAGCTGGGGAAGATCAACCAATCCAGATGAGCGGCTAATCTTCTAGTGGTTTCCTCCGGATGGAGGGTTTTTGTAAGTTAGGTGATACTATGTGTTTGTGACAATCGTTTAACTCGGTGATCTAAGCATTCGATGCTTTTCACCTTTGATTTGATTTATTGGTTGTAAACAGTTACGTTTATTTAAACCTTAATTTCTAAGCATTCAGTTCCCGAGAGTTCTAGTAATTGGGATATATTTGACATGGGGTTAGGGTTTGTAATTGTAATTGAAAATCATTCGATAACCTCCCGTTATGTATTGACCGGAGTACTTAGTCGTTGGTTATCACAATTAGTTAATCAGGTTAAACACTTATGTCTATGTAAGTGTTTCGATTAAACACATAATTGAATCTAATTGTAAAACCTGAAATCTGGAGGAACCATTGTTCTCTCTATTGATTTAAATCTCACTTTAGTTCGTAATTTTTAGATAATCAATCAAATCCAACAACTGAGTTTTACTTTTTCAATAGTAGTTAATCAAAACTGAGCATTACACACTTTCCACAACCTCCTCTGGATTCGATACCCTGCTTACCCTAGCTACCTAGGTTAATTAGGTTTTTTGCATGTCACTAACGACAGACATCAAAATGGCGCCGTTACCGGGGAGGCGTGCGCAAAGTGTTTAGTGTTAAGTTTTAGTTTAAAAAAAAATCCAAAAATAGTGTCAGTTTTGTTTTGTTTTGTTTTGTTCAGATTTATGCGAAGTGCTTGTGTTTTTGTGTTTGTGCAGGATGAAAGATCTTACAATATTCTGCGGCTCTTCTAGATGCATTTTGTGTAGGGAACCACTTCACCCGTGTATCGGTTGCCACGAGGCCCGATTTAGACGGGAAAGAGCGAAATTGGCAGAACCACCGATGCCTTGCTATGATAATCCTTCCCCTCCACCATATTTTTATGATTATAATAAAACGGTGGAGGATGTTTATTACTCTGATGGATGGGATCGGGACGAGGATACTTATTATGAGCCAAGGACGGATGGACGATGTTTCTGTTGCGGTCGTTATCATACTTCTTATGATGAGGATGTCTGCGCGGTGTATTTGGAAAATCCAGAGTATTGGAATAAAAAAATGATGGATGCGTACATGTCAACACCGTATCAGGGATACCGACAGTATCATCCCGAGGAATATCCTGAGCCCGAGGGTGTGTGTGTTTATCAGACCGAGGATGAGAAAAAGCTTGCTATGTTGGAAGCGAGTTTGTCCAAACTCGAGCAGTATTTATTAGCACCCAACCTTTCCGATGAAGATCGAATCAGCTGCCTAGTTTCCAAGTGTCAGAAGTTAAAAATGAAGATAGAAATAGAAGAGCGTCTCTCACCATTACCTGTTGATATTAGAGATTATTCTCACATGGAGGAGGAGGTTGTGGAGGATAATACCACACCAATGAATCCTTTATCTGATGAAGAGTCACTGGTGGATCAGATGGTGTGTGAGGATGAGGAGGCAGAGCAGTCTGATGAGATAAATGCATGTACCGAACCTCTTCCCATATCAATCATTCCAATTAACAAGTGTGGGGAAAAGGGTTCGAGGAAGAAGATGAAAAGGGTGAAGCTACAAGACATCAGTGTATATCTCGTGAAGTGGATCAGCGAAACCCGCAGGTGCAGTCTGAATATGCCAATTATACTTACAAACCTATGGAGATGGCATGTAAATTTCCGGGCATTCATTGGAAATGTTTTGGGTAAGTGTGCACTAAGACCACCATAGCGGAAATCAGGTACGGTCTGGCTGAAGACCTTTAAACTTAGCGCTCTCGGGAGGCAGCCCGAGGATGTAGAGTATTGTATTCGTGTTTTGTTTTCTTTTGTTTTGGTGTGTTTGTGTTTTGCCAGATTTCTACGTTCCATCTTCACGGATGCAATGAATCAAGTGTGGGGATGTTTGGCAACATCCCAGATGAGATCTCAAAGAATCCATGAGGGGCGTATGTTCCGGTTAGATCGCAGCAACTACACCACTGCAAACACTCACTTGTTTTCTGATCAGGTGCATGTGTTTATCTATCCTGTGTTTTATTTGTTTTTGTGTACTTGGTGGTGTGAAATTTTTGTGTTGGGAATGGTTTCTTTGTGTTGAGTCGAGTAGGTTGTTAGCCGTTCATGGTTTGTTAGGTGGTATCTCTCGGGTTTAGACTATAAATTGCACCATACATTGGGGACAATGTATCCCAAGTGTGGGGATGCGGTAACTCGAGAAAAGGGTTGGTAAGATTGTTGATCTTAAATGCTTGAAGAGTTGAAATTGTGAAAAATTTTGAAAATTTTTGTCTCAAGTATGCTTGAACTACATGAAAACCAACATTTTCAATCGCTAAAGGGTTCCTACTGATATTAAACTAACTTAGATCCCTAGTCATGGTTGTTCCTTTAAGTTTCATGAGAGTATTTCTGACATGTTTTTAGAGAATAATTGAGAAGAGATGCCTAACTAGGGGTAACATGCTTTAGGAATTACACATGCTACGTGTCGGCAACCCATATTCCTTTTATTCGGTGAGGTATTTGAGCTTACTAGATTGTTAATTGATTTGCAATAAATGTTCATTTGCTAAGTGTAGGCCATATGTTGCTTTGTGTTAGAACTTGTGTGGTTTGATACGTGCCGAGACTGTGGTTTAGCGTATGCACATAAATGATAAAGGCATTAGGATTCCCTCATTGTTTCGTATGTTGATTTCACCCACCTTAGTAAACCATGTTGAGCCTTATACCTTTCGTTTGTTACACCTTTGTTGACCTGTTTGATTACCAACCATGAATGACAATTATGTGTTAGATATTTGTTGAAAAAAAAAAGAAAGAAAAAAAAGAAAAAATGAAATGAAAAAAAAAAAGAGAGAAAAGAAAGAAAAAGAAAAAATAAAAGTATTATTATGTTTGTGTTAAATAAATGGGTCGGAAATAACCCATGTGTTAGTAGTTATTGTGAATAAGTTGTCATCGGTTGGTATATTCATTTGTGTTCACCATATAAACATAAAAACCCAAAAATATATCCTTACCTTACCCTTAACCCAAAACCCGAAAGTCCTTTTGATATGTGCTATGTTATTTGATACAGTGGAGGTGTGATTGCCATTCAAGCTTATGATTACAAAGTAGCGTATTTGGTTTTGAGTGAATTATATACTAGCACATTACATGCTAGTCTTGATTAAACCGAGAGGAATGATCATTGTGAGGGGCGTGTGGCATGTGTGTAGTATCATAAGCATGTTAGATTTAGTTAGGCAAGTCTTAAATTGTTTTAAATGCGTATCACTTATTTGTCAGATTGTCAACCTCGATTGTGTCAGTCTATGGGATGGGTATGACTTGGGACCTTAAATTGTTGATTCGGTAAGTGATTTAATGGTGATTTGTTAATAAGGTGAGTAATGTTTGTAATGGTTGCTTGAGGACAATCAATGTTAAGTGTGGGGATGTGATAGAGAGTGTGAAACCCGGGTGTTAAAGTGTTTAAATATTATGTTCTTAGTGCGTTTTATGCGGTTATATATTGCGAATGTGATAACTACGCAAGTGTGTGGTTTTACAGGTTAATCGGCTTAAACTGGTAAAGTTGGAGGGTTTAGTGATGAAGTGGAATGACCGTGGGTGATAACCGAGACATATTACATCATTCGGGATTTGTTTGGTTCGAGAGATGGCTTGAATATACAAGAAACGTGAAAGTAACGAAGTGTAGGGGCTGTATGGTAATTAAATGAAAGTTGTAACCAAGTCAAAAGATGGAACTAATATTTCTGGTGTAGGCTACGGATCAAAAAGTGTAACTTACGGTGGCGACAGATACAAAGAAACAGAATGTTTCTTCCGTAACCTACGTTTTGTAACGTAGCTGAAGGTTGAAAGCGCATGTGATGTTTTATTTTGGGGAAAAGAATTAAATGGGTTTTACAAAACTCTCACCATACAGCATGGGCTGGGCCGACAAAAAGAAAGGAACAAAGAGAGTGTGAACTTTGGAGGGGATTATTATAGTCCGTAAAAAAGATCATCAACATGATTCTCAGATAGAGATTGGCTACATCACGTGAAGGCTGCACACTTGGGCCCACATATGCACATATACACTAGAGGGTTTTGATTTTTTATGAAGATTATTATTCCTATTAAAGAGGTAGAATATCACGTGAACAACATCCAACATCCAAAGTCAAACATCATCCATTATTATCATCATATAAATCATCACCACAAACAAACTGAGGCAGCCACCGCATGTGAATTAGGAGGATTTATTGGGCAGCCAATCATCACGTGGAACAAGGAAAGAGGCTGCACACTCATGGGCCGCACATGGGCTGGATTTGGGCGGCACATGTGAAGAGACTGGAGGGACTTGACTTTTCATCAACAACATCATCATTATCATCACGGCAGACTTTTGGTCTTGATTTTATTATTGGGCCGATAACAAGAGTATTAATATTGGGCTTGACTTTTGACGGCAACATAGAAAAGATATAAAATCATCAACATCTTCGACGGCAGAGAGGGCTTAATCAGTTCGGGATGACAACCGAAGCTGGGGAAGATCAACCAATCCAGATGAGCGGCTAATCTTCTAGTGGTTTCCTCCGGATGGAGGGTTTTTGTAAGTTAGGTGATACTATGTGTTTGTGACAATCGTTTAACTCGGTGATCTAAGCATTCGATGCTTTTCACCTTTGATTTGATTTATTGGTTGTAAACAGTTACGTTTATTTAAACCTTAATTTCTAAGCATTCAGTTCCCGAGAGTTCTAGTAATTGGGATATATTTGACATGGGGTTAGGGTTTGTAATTGTAATTGAAAATCATTCGATAACCTCCCGTTATGTATTGACCGGAGTACTTAGTCGTTGGTTATCACAATTAGTTAATCAGGTTAAACACTTATGTCTATGTAAGTGTTTCGATTAAACACATAATTGAATCTAATTGTAAAACCTGAAATCTGGAGGAACCATTGTTCTCTCTATTGATTTAAATCTCACTTTAGTTCGTAATTTTTAGATAATCAATCAAATCCAACAACTGAGTTTTACTTTTTCAATAGTAGTTAATCAAAACTGAGCATTACACACTTTCCACAACCTCCTCTGGATTCGATACCCTGCTTACCCTAGCTACCTAGGTTAATTAGGTTTTTTGCATATCACTAACGACAGACATCAATACTCGCATTTCTGGGCCCGGTGAGAAGGCAAAAGCAAAACCACCAAAACGTCCAAAGCAGCTTCGTTTATGCAAGCGTTGTGGTCTGTATGTCGACGACCACGACTCACGCAACTGCCTTAAGGTGGCTGCAATGAAAGCAGCAAAGGCAGCTGCTGAACAACAAAGGCAGACCGCCACTGGCGACTCACCCTCTGATTAAAATCTCTATTGTCGTTTTCTAGTACTACGTAATGGGAGACTCTCTTCATTTTGGCCTTCTTACACACATGTAACAGTCTTTTGACATCATCCTGCTCTTCTCTGTTACGTGTGTAAGAAGGTGGAACTATTTGGATCCCATTAACCATAAATAGGATTGTAAGAAACTCTATGGCCTTGGCCACTTTTGTGTTTGTAGGACCGAAGATCTTTGGGGACCTCTGTTTGCTATTAATGGCCTTATGTTAATATTATATGCATTTTGATAACTGTGTTTTTGTGTTTTATTTTTTTACAATGGCATAAAAACAGCTGCTTAACACATGTTAGTTCCCATAATGCTTGGGTCTTTTCACTTGAAAGGATCAAAACAATCTGTGTTAACCACACAAAAACAGCATATATATTAAACCACGTCAGGTTATAGAATTAGCCTTCACCTCTAGCCAACTTAAACACACATTCTACTAATAGGTTACACGAAAATAAAACAGCTGCTTAACACATGTTAGTCCCCATAATGCTTGGGTCTTTTCACTTGAAAGGATCAAAACAATCTGTGTTAACCACACAAAAACAGCATATATATTAAACCACGTCAGGTTATAGAATTAGCCTTCACCTCTAGCCAACTTAAACACACATTCTACTAATAGGTTACACAAAAATAAAACAGCTGCTTAACACATGTTAGTCCCCATAATGCTTGGGTCTTTTCACTTGAAAGGATCAAAACAATCTGTGTTAACCACACAAAAACAGCATATATATTAAACCACGTCAGGTTATAGAATTAGCCTTCACCTCTAGCCAACTTAAACACACATTCTACTAATAGGTTACACAAAAAAAAAAAAAAAAAACACATAATAAAATACCAACAAAACGACATTGGTATGTCGTTTTGTTACAACATAGGGTCATCAGGTTAACACATCTTCAACCATTTTCAACATACTGTAACACCCCAAAACTCAAATTATTTAGTTGCTAATATGTTATCAGGTTTAAAAGATGGGAATGTAATAACTAGGTTATTAAACCTAGTTAAATGCTTGGTTAAAACAACTAAGAATATGAAATTGGGTAAATTATGAATAAGTGACAATCATGAGGGGTTGATATGTAATAAAAGGAAAGATAAAATATAAAATAAAAATTAAAACCCTAATATCACACACCTGGGCGTGTGTGTCGATCAGGGCAGGAGAAGAAAAGGGGGAAAACCCCTAATTATCACAAATTCAGCAAATTAAAGCCCTAGATGTGATTTTGAGTCCATGCATGTCTCGATTTTCGGATCATCTATGCATTCTTGAACACAAGGTAAGTAGAATTTTGGTGTTTGATGACTTTGAACATGATGGGTGTTCATAAATCCATGAACTTTTGTGAAGTTAGTATGAATAAAGATTAGAAAACACCAATATAACATGATTGATGCTTGAATTTGACTAAATTAATAGTGAACATGAAAACCCACTTGAAAGTGTCATGATGAGAAGGATTATGTAGAAGTTCTATGTTAATTAGTTTAATGATCAAGTATGATAGTGTTCATGATAAGGATTGTTAGTTAGAAACAAATTAAAATGAAGGTTGCATAGAAAATTTATGAAATTTGGTGTTCATGATGGTGTTAATATGTAAGGGTTATATTATGTTATGATGCTTGTACATTATGCTTAATTAGTTGTATGCATGCCAAGTGTTTGTTAAAATGCTTGAATGAAGTAAAACTTATGTAAGACAACACCACCATGTTAGAATTTAGAAACTTTGGATGATAGTGCTTTTAAACCAAGAAAACGAATGTGATTGTGACATGAGGTCTAAAGCAAGATGATTTTGAGAATTGTAGGAATAAAAGAAGAAGGTTAAAATCATTCCGGATCGCAAGCAAATAGGACAAAGGTAAGTTTTCACGCTTACGAACTGAGTAGCATGTAATGTGAATGATATTTAATTCTCTAGTTTTATACTTCAATAATATCTTGAATCTCATGTAAAGATTGTATTAAGGTTATGGGTCGAATGAGTAGAATTGGATAATGTTGAATTTGGAACGCTACATTTAAAGTAAGTGAAAATTGAAGTGAAGAGATGGTGCCGATATTAGGTAGTAAGTGACCTTTGACTCACTTCTTAGTATACATATAGAATCTTCATGTTTATGAACGTGGGAAGTCATGTATGGTTACGGAATGAATGAAGTTATTAAGATAGGGATCGATCTAGTTAGACGAAAGTAGTTATAAAAGTCAAGGTAGTTGAGGGGATTAAACGGGTTGAATAAATAAGTATAGGTAAGGTATCGGTAATGAAATTCGTAATGATTAAGGACCCGGGGTGAGGATTCTTAGTCTAATAAGTAGGGAATTGTTTTATGAATGCTTAGGAACAAGTTCCGGGTGATTCGGACGCAAAACGAACAAGTTAGAAGGATTTTGGCAACAAGTTGGAGGGCTGAACTGGCACCACCGTAGCTTACGGTGCCCACCGTAAGCTACGGTGGGTACTGGACCTTTATTTCTGCCGTAAGGCAGTCTTGTGTCACCGTAAGCAATTTAAGGCCACCGTAAGCTACGGTAGCCACCGTAGCTTACGGTGGTGGTCTGGTGCAAAAGTTAAGTTATGTAATTTTTTTGTTTTTCCTTGAATTTCCGGCCCCGTGAATCCACTTTGAGCTTCGTTAAGTCTTTGTATTGGACCCCAAACCCTACCAAATAGGTTGGTAGGTTATGGGTAAGCATGGAACTCTTTTTAAAACCTAAAACGTACCCGTCGAATACCTGCAAACGCTTATGGCGTGCAAGGACTACCGGAATGTGAGAGCGACGATATGGGAAAGTGAATCTAGTGTGTGGGTATGTATTAGGTGACTTCTAGTACTCACACGGATGCACGTAGGCACGAGGTAGTATTATGGTACAGGAAGGAATAGGGCTCGAGTAAAGTAAACTTAATTTTAAAACGTGAGTATTAAATTGCTAATCATATGTCTTGAGAATGAATTGAGATGCACAGGTATACTATTGATATCTACTACGAAGTTTGAGAAATTGGAATGCTAGATTGTACGTGGATGAACAACTGAAAGGACTCGCACGAATAGCAAGAATGCGGCGTGGTCATTTAATTGCGTATGATGGTATATGAATTGTTGTTATCAAAATTTTAACGATGTGCATGTTGTGGTGAATGTAGGTTACACGGACTAACATCGACATAAAGCATTGGGGGATTGAAGATTTAGTCGAGGGCAAGAATTGTACGGGAAGAGTAGTCACATAGCTCAAAAGCGTATATGTAATTGATGTGAAAATTCAGAACGAACGATGTAAACCCTTTAATTAACTTTCAAATATTCTAGTAACGAACCCCAAGTATGCTACATGTCTAATATAGAAAGAAAATTTAAAGGCCCAAATTTTCCGCTACGTCATTTTAAGGAATTACGCTTTAGGGCGTTACACATACTAACTACCCATTGTTATCCTCCATTTGTAACAAGCTTTTCATCATGGTGTGGAAATTCCTCATCATGAAAGTACAGAGGAGAGGGGCTGCGCTCACTCTCCCATGGGTCATGGTAACACCAGGACTGGATTGTTTCCGGTGAGTATGGACACAACGGGCAACCACATAATTCATGGTCTGGATCCGTCAGCAACCTAACCAACTCATCTGGTAGCCCCTTCAACTTTTCAGCTTCTGGAACAACGTGTTCCCTACGGCGTGACGTTTCTTGCGACACACCAGCTACATCAGTTACATTTTTGGTTCCGCTTTCTGAGGCATCGTCACCAGAAGCTACTCCAGTTTTCCCGTATTCTCGATTCTTGTGAGACACTTTTCTTTCGTAGCACACCCCGTACCGGCCCTCACATGCTTCCTTCCCCTTTTGCATCCGCTTCTCCATGCCTGGTTGGGTAGCCGTAACCTTACCTTTACACGGGTCCATCACGTTACAAGACTTTGGAAGCGTTAACAGTTTATGGTTAAGTGAAGTGGTGAAGTATTACAGAATATGAGTTTGGTTCTTCACTACAATACTTATAGAGGTTTTCCCTGGGTACATTTAATATAGGTCTTTGTGACTTGACTTTGATGTGACCATAAAGTGCCAAAAAGTAATGATTCCTTTTCCCAATAAAGTTGTTTTATAGACACCAACCCCTATGTTTGTAGTCTTCTGCCACCAACTTTCCCCAATTTCCAATATTCGTACTACATTTTTAGAAAGAGTGTTCCCCTTGGAAGCAACATTTTCTCATTTTCTATAATATTACACGTACCTTTATATAATTTCAAACAACATCTAATAAAATATTATCAACTACGTCAATCAACTAGATTAATAATATTCTAACACATCCAACAACACATCAATATTCTTTAGAGTATAGAATTACCAACTAACTAAACATCAGATTGTATATAGATAGTCTATCCCCCCAAAAAGACATCGTGACCATGCCATACCCAACAAAACACCCACCCCGCAATAAGTTTAAAGCAACATCCCCAAATCCATCAAAGTACATTACATGTCTCCAAAAACAAAGCTGGCGCAATTAATGCACAATGTTGCTACAGTAACTTCCATTTCACCCCCCTAACACGTGTTACTCTATTCGGCAATCCTGCTTGATTTTTGGCAGCAGCACATTCACCTCCGAACATAAGATGTGCGCAGCATACCTCTTTCTCAACTTTCGCACCTCCGCCATCTTCCTCGCCCCACTCATGCTGAACCCACAGTTAAAACTTTTGTTTTCCCCATGTAGCACTCCATGTGCCGCATCAAGAAGACCCCACAATCAGTTGTGTTTACGGTGGTCGCCCAAGGAACCGGCATATGCTGGATGTTGCAGTACTCTATGTCATCGGCTCGCGGATTCCCAACCTCCCGAAGATATTGCACAAACATATCTTTCTGCATACACATATACAAGCCATGGTCAATAAAAAAGCAGATCCTCAATATTATCACACTGATTTGTTCAACAATTGTCAGTTTAGTAACTTACGATCTTATACGCTGTGTCCTTGTGTAGGTAGTAGACACTATCTTCTATCAACTGACCTTGTCGGGCTTTGTCATTATCAACGACATAAATCCCGGGGTCGCGTAACTCAAACACTAGCAAGTAAAAGTGTTTGTGCTCCAATATCTGGAAGAAAACAATGTCTTGATTTCGAAAGTCAGGAACATTTTCACCGCTGTTAACCGCACCTTTTATTCCAAGCCGAAACTTGTGCATCCGCGCCTCGACTCCGCCTTCCTCAGATGTTAGCATCCACGGAAACTTTAAGCACAACAGAGAAATTAATAAGGTCAAAAAGTCGCCACACTGTAATCTCTATATACATGACACTCACCACAACTTTAGTACCAAAGAATTGCCTACTGTAAGCCTCCCGTGATTTCCGTTTCTCTTGGAAGTTTAGCACCTCCGCCCAACAGTCGATAATACCATCTGAGACCTCATTACCAACGTTTAAACTCTTGAACATAGCCCGAGACGCTTCTACATGGGTAGGGCTTCTAAACAGCAACTCCCTGGTGTCAGATGTACAAATTATAAATTAAATTGCATACTTTAACACATGTTATTTATTATTTTACTAAATTTTGGTAAGGTGACCCCCCTACTTACACAGCCATGTGTATCGGACTATCTACATCAACCACCGACGACGAACCCTGTTCCCTCCTGCGGAAAAAATCAAAATATAACGAATTATCTAGTGTGGAACTTGGTTGATGGTTTACCCTATTATTATAAAACAATAAACCACGTTGCAGTTCTACTTACACGTTTGCCTCCATTGCCCGCTTCCTACGAGAATGCCCATTTAAAAGGTGCAATGGGCTTTCATCAGCGTATATGTACTCCCACAGATTTGCCTCCTTCTTAGTTATTGGCTGACCCATGTCAACAGACCTTATATAGTAAGGTGATCTGTTTGGTTCCGCTGCCACTTTCTCTCTGAAAGGGAGCTTCCTTTTTTGGGCCCCCAACTCAGCCAACATACGCACACGGTTTGCAAGCGGAATATTGTCCTCCACCTCATTCATATCACCCCCACAAAATTCCAGACCAGTTTGCCCTTTGTGGATTGCAATGGCCGGGTCATAGGAGCTAACTGGTTCTACCATTATAACCATACTCAAGTCTGTGGTAGCCTCCATATCGCCTAACACATATAAAATAAATAACTCACGTAACGCAGTAAAGAATACAACACTTTTCACAGTAAATGAATGTGTTTCAGCTCACCGGAACGCTCCAGCACTGTTTCTGTCCGAGCAATATCATCCATCTTCCCACTTGTGCAACCTGCACGTTTAATGCAAATAAGTATATTATATATGACTCCTACTAACCCATCAATACTAAGTTTGTTTAATGCTCTATCGTACCGAGGTCCTGTGACACGTCCAATTCACCCCCAATTTGTGTCATTCCAAGACTCCAATTGGGGCCATCTAAATTCCGTTCATCAAAAACCGTATCGCCTTCGCACACTGTGTATATGATTAACACATGTTAACTCAATATATGATACAGGTAGGGAAGCAGTTAACACATGTTAGAGCATGAAAGTCTTTACCGTTCTTTTCCGCAGGCCACACCTCTTCAGCCGCTTTCCCTTTTCCCTCGACATCCTGGGCCTTATCGAAACCTGCGCCTGTGACAGAGTCTACCACCGCGCTACTGCACCCTTGCATATTTACATCAGTTGCATGCATCCCATCATGCTCAATCTTACCTTCTTCAGCTGCATAAAACAATCTTATCACATCTCATGCACAACTTAGTACCAGAAGCTGCATAAATAATTACCGTTAAAATCACGGTCACACTCATCAACAGCACCCTTGCCTTTGCCATCCAGAACCACATGTTCGTCCTTATCATTAACAGCACCTTCCACAGATGCAAACACGACGCCACCACTCTCTTCTTTTCTTCCATCAGATGCAGCCCTAACTTCATTCTCAATCTTACTATCTGTAGTTGCATAAACATTTTTCGAATAAATTAGACATGGCTAAACATGGCTAAACAAATAAAACGGTTTCCGAAGATTACCTTCATTCTCATTCCCTTCAACCTGTTTGCTATCCTTAACCTGTTTGCTATCCTTAACCTCTTGATCACAAACAAACCGTGCTTCGTAAATCTCATCCTTTTTGGCGTCATTCGCTTCTAGATCGGTGTTCTGGTGATCATTGTCATTCGCAGCCACTTTATTGTCTGTATCCACTCTATGTTCATCTTTACTAACAAACTGCATGTCCGAACCACGGTAATCTGTCAAAACAAGATGCCCCATGTTAAAACAAATAAAGTAATACAGCACACTTTTAAAGTCAGACATTCTGAAAGGGTACGGGAACTACCACGTGCACCATGCACTTCTGTTGCTTTAATACGCAGTATTGCACGCATTAAACCCAGCGGCTTATGCACTTCTTCAGCATCACTTTTATCCACGCTTCCTGCTCCTTTATTTTCTTCGGCACCACGAATACTACAGTCACCTCCACTTGAATTACCAGCATCATGAACACTCTTATCACCTTCGACGACTTCATTTGTTTTTTGCCCAAATTCACTAAACCCCAGTTCTCTCTCTTCCAGTTGCTTCTTAGTCTTGTTGAACCCTATAACATCACAGAAATATTAAACGGGTTTCAGACACGTACGCATATTAGAGGGTAATAAATTTTAACGAGCAACAAACTACGCGTTTACTTCTAAATCTAAATGTATGATTAAACTGGTAACACATGTTACAGCTTACCTGATTCGTTGCCATCATCCGTTTTTTCCCGATCAATCTTTATATTTGTCTTCGGGCAACTCGGAACCACATAGCTTGCTTTCATTTCAGGAGCATCCTTTAACTTATTCAGACGGGGAGATCTCCTTACCCGCAACGACATACCACCTTCTTCCAGCTCTCCGGTACACTCAGTTCCATCAGCAACTACGCTTGATTCCCCCGCACCATCTGGTGCAACCACAACAGACAGTTATTCTATACGATAATTATCACTTTAACATGTGTTAGACTAAACATTTCATTCCATAACATATAGTAAAGGTACATAAACTCTTTTCGCGCTATAAACGTACTCTTAAATTGGTAATACATGTAACAATTTACCTTTTTCTTTGCCACCATACGTGTATTGTCCACCAAACTTCATACTTGTCTTTCTTCTTTTTGGGGTCACAAACCCTTCTTCTGTCTCACTAACATGCTTTAACTTCCCGAGTCTTGCAGATCTCCTCACCTGACCCGACTTTCCACCATCTTCCATCTTTTCAGCATAGTCTTCTCCACCATCATCTATGATTGATTGGCCCGCAACATCAGCTGCAACCCCAAAAAAATATGTCAATCAATACAGGTTGCCACACCGTCAAATGTGTTACAGTGATCACTTTAAGAATGATAACCAACACAACAGGTATAACATTTAACACGTGGTTTCGTGTTCATTTCATAAACATTGTCAGCACACCTTCTTAGGCATCAAAGTCTATTGCTGAAGATCCTACTACTTTCAATCTACTTTTACTGATTTTCTTGTTTTGCCGGATAAGCGACTTCCTGTACAAGCTCGCTATTGGTGACCCATCTGAAAAATCGTCGTCCATGCCATCCCCTACGAAATCGTTTGCACAACGATAAATGGATTCCAAATTATTAAACTAAATAACACAAAGAATAACAGTTACTAACCAGCGTTCTCTCCTTCGTTGATGTGAAACCTTGCATCATTTCTCAAATCTCCCAAGACCGAATTGATCTTGTGTGACGCTAAATCTACCGCGTCATCGTGATCCTCACTTTCACTAACTTTCTTCTCAAACATACTTTCAAACGTTGCCTTCAACGTTTGTACTTCTTCGTCTTCATGGCTCTCCACCAATAGCGATTCTAACATACCCTCAATTTTGACTTTGTTCTTCTTTGTCACATTTATTAACTGTCGTACTATCGTCAACCTCTCCTGTTGAAAATAGTTTTCCAACATTTTCATAATAAGAATATATACTAATTGTAAAAAACACATGTTAGAGCATATAACTTTACCTCTTTACTTGCCCAGTGTTCCACGTTATAGTTTCTGGGACGTGTTAATCCTTTAAACCGTCCTAGTCCAAACCCACCAGCAAGGATTTCAAGCCTTTCTCTCTCTCCCTCAGTCTTTTCAAGTTCTAAAAAGCTAAAGGACACACCGCACCGTCTACCTCCATCCCCGTGCACTCAATGCTATCAACGTACAACAACTACAAGAAACAACTATCCGTTCAGCCCGGAAATAATCAACTATTCTAACACATGTTAATTATATAAAATAATTAAAAGTACACTTACCATGAGAATCGTTAGAGGACCGACGAAGAAACTTTGTGGGTCAAGCCGATTCCAGGTATCTTTGCAAGTTCTCAGCTTTTCTACAACAAGGTCACACCAGTCTATTGTTGCAAAGTCCATTTCTTCATCCAGATACTCTAAGATTTCTTCCCGTAAACAACTTTGTTTATGACAATCAACCAGCACCGCCACAAAACACATTACAAAATCCATCCTGAAATCAAAACTGTCTTCGCCATCGGACTCATCTATCATTTTCACCATCTTTGTTGGAGGCACCATTATCCCCGGGTATCTCGCCCTCTAATCCGCAATGGCATCAGTCAGCATCGGCAGCTTACCAATCGAACTAAACTTTTGTCCACCAGTCGGAATCCCTAATAACTTATGTATCACTTTCCTGTTCACCTTGATATCACCGGCAGGCGTACATATCACCATCTTATCGGGATTAAAATTGTCCACAACAAAATAACCTAACTTAGTCGGCAAACCATCAACGCTGAAAGTTAGCAAACGACCAAAGCCCATTTGCCTGACTGCGTCACGTTGTTGTTCTGTCAATGCCCGTACACACTTATAAAACTGCAGTGGTGCAGATCTTGTCCTTATGCCTGGAAATTCATCCTTTTTTGCTCGCTTACGGGCTTTCTGAACCTTTGGTTTCCCTGCTTTACCTTTCCCATTGTCCTCCGAACCCTTCTTCTTTTTGGTCCTTAACGTCCCACCCTTTGATGTATCCGTCACTTCTGCCCTACGTACTGAAATAACATTTTATACGAAACAACAACAACCCAAACAATTAGTCTACTTTACAACCACCGATGACAACATGTAACAATTTTTCATTGTAACATCCAAATTTTTGATGGGCTTAAAAAATAACTAACCACGGTTTTTTCGCATTACATTGCCAGAATTATCATCGGCGCTGTTTCTTTCCCCTGCTGATTATCACATGTTAGTGAATTTTCAAGGTCATGCCCAATTAACACATGTTAATCAAAGCCATCAATATTTAACTAACCACGTTTTCTTTTGCTTCCACACCCAGAACTATCCCCGAGAATGCTGATCTTCCCTACAGTTTCAAACATGTTTACTCAGATTTAACTGGATACGCAATTAGCCACTATTATAACAAAAGGAACTTACCACTGTGCTTTTTGTTATGTCCCCGTTTGCTTTCCACATTACCTTCATTTAGCACCGATAGATTCGTAACGAAAACGATTAGCCCAACAAGACATTATACAAATTATAAACAATATTACTGGTTAACCGTTACCTGTTTTCCGTCTTTTCCCATGGCTTGGTGACACACTATCGGTATCATCATACACTGCAAGGCATCCAACAAAATTCTGTTATGCACAATTTCTTATCCAACACACTATCCACATACAGATCACCTTGAACTATGTTAAGTGTTCAGAGACATAAAAATTCTAACCTAACTCCCGTTGGGTCGGACCAAAGTCAGATTGTTGTTTGGAAGGTCCTCGCTTGGGTTCGTCGGATATAATCACAACGCTAGGGCTCTCAGACCTTTTTTGCCCTAACCTGTGTTTCGAAGTCCTACATATATAAAAGAAAACAAACTCAGTTGCCATTTTCCGATAAATCGGTTGAACAAAACCACCTTTTACATGACCGATTACAACAAACTAACCTTTTAATTGAAGTCTGAATCTTCCTTAATCGTTTCAGCTTCACCGACGACGACAAGATTATGAACGACTTCCTCATTCTCCAAGCTGGACACTATCGGCTTCTGTGTTAGGGTTCCGGAAGTAGCTTCTCAATGTTTCTTTTTGGACGAGAGAGAAACATGAACAGATGATAAATGAGTATAATGGTCAAGAAGAAAAATTTTTGAATTGTGTTTAGAGTTGTTGATTTGACGGCTACTGCATGGCAGTGCTTTTTGTTTTCCAATGTGTATGTTGACTTCCGAAAATGCCCTTCGATGGTACTAAATGGCAGTACTTTTTATTTCTTTTTAATTTTATTCATACCAAAATAATCATAGCCATTGATCAAGTTTGATGTAAGCTAATCAATGGTTCACAATGGGTTTCCATAGTTTTCTTAAAAAGATAGGGTTTCTTATATAACCAAGCCCTATATATATATATATATACATATATATATATAGGGTTGGGATTTGGAGAAAACGGTAGAAAGTGTGAAAACGTTGAGAACGCTTATCGATCGTCCGATTAAAACAATCTATGAACTAGATTGGCGCGATGGCATTTTCGTAAATAACATCAATTTTATTACGTGGACGCGCCTCATTAAGGGTAAAAGCGTCTTTACACCTCTATACCAAAACGTCATACTGATGAATAAAACGCCATTACGGACCAAAACACATCGCTATATAAACAAAAACATCCCAAACATAAAAACACACCCCCCGTAACCTGAAACGCCATATTTTCTACTATATACCATTCAACTTACAACGCCAAAATCCCCAAAACATCAAACACAACTACTCAAAAAACGCCATACTTTCTACTATATACCATTCATCTTAGAAAACGCCAAAACACTCAAACATCAAAAATTCAAAAAAAAATCAACGGTTCTTTCAGATACACTATTTCCTCAGGAAAATGCCAAAAATGTCAAATATCGTTTCTTATATATTCAAATATTGTTCTACGCCAAAGTTTCGGATAATGCATTCTTCCCTGAGGTGCTGTGACTCAAATAACATTTTGCTGCATGAGATGGACAAATCATAAACAAAAAGATGTTGGGGTCAGACTTATGTCATTTTCTGTGTTTTGTTCTTGATGAATATTTTAATGGCATGAAAAGACGAATGACACTAATGAGTTGTTTGAAGATACATATTAAAAAAAAAAAAAAACTCATGCCATTTTGCCTTTCCAAACGGCCACAAAAACACAAGCATGGCTAAGCCAAACCACCAGCGAACATGATTCAATGAAGAAAGAGACTGATGACAGTGAATATTTGGAAGATGAATTGTTTTTATTTTTATTTTTTTTAATTTTCTTTTTCTGTTGTTTGCTATGTATTTTTCAACTTAGAATAAAAAAATACATTATCTTAATAAAACGCCAAACAGTCATAATGCATATGAAATGTAAGACCCTAACACGCTTTAACTGAAAAGACGCAGCGTAAATACGTACCATAAAATTTCTTTCATTATAAACTTTTTGACTTACTTGAAAGTTCATTTTAAAATAACTCTTTTACAATATATGCATCCTTCGTACTCATTTAATAAAATAAAAGCATAACTTATGTTTATCAAATTACATACTCAAGCATTCCCGTACAATCTATTTTGTGACTCGGTCTTTGATCGTTACTCCTCGTGATGATAATATGTGGTTCGTACAACCTGCACCCACCACATACATTCGCAACATTAGCATACATTATATACAAACAAGATTCACAATCATGTAGTCTCGTTACGTTCTATCCACATATACTTCCCATCCCGTTATCTTTCTAGATTTAATCATTCCATCCGGGTGTCTAATCCTTGGCGAAACTCCAATAATGTACCTGCATTACATTTCATTCTCGAGGCACACTGTTAATAAGGTCAATACTTAAATGTATTGAAACCACGTATACAATACATACATAACTACGTACATACATACATACCTTTACTTGCATACATACGCATCTACTTACATACATACATGATTACGTCTTCACATACGTACTTACATACATGTCACATTCACTTATTGTAAGTTGAGCCTTATTTATAAACATATCAACATAAATCAATGCAATTACAAACAAACATAACCGACTAACTTCCAACAAACATGATGAACATTCCACTAACACGGTGAACATTCAGCAACATAATGAACATTCTATTAACACGGTGAACATTCAGCAACATAATGAACATTCCATTAACACGATGAACATTCAGCAATATAATGAACATTCTATTAACACGATGAACATTCAGCAACATAATGAACATTCCATTAACACGGTGAACATTCAGCAACATAATGAACATTCCCTTAACACGATGAACATTCAGCAACATAATGAACATTCTATTAACACGATGAACATTCTGCAACATAATGAACATTCTATTAACACGGTGAACATTCAGCAACATAATGAACATTCTATTAACACGATGAACATTCAGCAACATAATGAACATTCTATTAACACGGTGAACATTCAGCAACAAAATGCACATTCCCTTAACACGATGAACATTCAGCAACATAATGCACATTCCCTTAACACAATGAACATTCAGCAACATAATGCACATTCCATTAACACAACGAACATTCAGCAACATCATGCACTTTCCATTAACACGATAAACATTCAGCAACATAATGAACATTCCATTAACACGGTGAACATTCAGCAACATAATGAACATTCTATTAACACGATGAACATTCAGAAACATAATGAACATTCTATTAACACGATGAACATTCAACAACATAATGAACATTCCATTAACACGGTAAACATTCAGCAACATAATGAACATTCTATTAACACGATGAACATTCAGCAACATAATGAACATTCTATTAACACGATGAAACTATCATCTTAATTTACATTAAGGATAGACGAAGTTCATATGAACTTACCTTGGTACTTACCCTTACCTGTAAATTCTTACTTGGTTTCCCTATATACCACATATTAAACTTCCTTTATAAATAAGAAGTGATCCCGGAAATCACTTACCTTAAGTGTCCGTATTCGCATCCGTTTCCTCGCCTCCTTTTGACCCGTTAGCCTTCCATGCTTCCATCCATCTTGACATGATCCCTATACTTTCATGTCATCACATTCACATTCTTGTTAGCATACATGATTGTACATATAAACTATCATATCAAATTCATGTTTCACATTTGACTTTCATTGGTCAATTCCAACAAGCATAAGGCATATTTCCACAAGTCAATCTTTTCAAACTCATATAATTCATCACGTCATCACATATAACACATATGGATATAACACGCATCATATGACTTTCTATAATATTACAACTGTGACAAAAAGTCTAACATTGCTACTTATGCACAGTTGACTTTCAGAAAGTCAACGATTTATCATATGAACTTTCGACTTAACCTCATACATCTATGTCATTATAGTAGACTATACTAATGACACTATATGCATTTCATACTCACGACGCAATAAGCATACAACCACATGATCATCTAGTTATATGCACACACCAAACATGTTCAATTCCGTTCATTCTAGTAACATAATTCTACAACTAACACCATGACCTATGCTTAACAACCCAACATCATTCTAACATCATCCTGTTCTAATGATCTCATATGATTCACATTTAAAGTACTTTTACTCATCAATTTTGATTAAGCAATTATTTAAACATGTAGTAAACATCATACCACTTCAACATAGAGTACAATATTCTAATGCATACTTTTACCAAATAACTTGGCCAACCAAATCCTACATGAATTCCATCTAAAAATAGATTTCTCATGTTTATTTATCACTAGGTTATCACCCGGGACTGCTTCCCGGGTAGTTTAATTTTATTAGTTAAAAACTTGTATTTTTATTAAAATGTAACATATTATTTCATTAAATTTTATCACAAAAATGTTGAAATACTTAAACCAGACAAATAACTACGAGTTGTGAACATTAATATTGGTAATTACGATTTTTTTAGGTGCCAAAAGTTTTAATACTTAAACTAATCATCAAATACTCTTTTACTAATTAAAGTCATATACGACCTGACACTTTTATAACATTATAACATTAAAGGCCCAATTTTTATTATCAATAACATAAAAAGCACAGGAATATAAGAACTTAATGGTTACATTAGAATTATTATATAAACTGGCAACATTTGCGATGTGTTCTGGGAGCCACTACAACATAGTAATCAAAATAAACATAATATTAGAATGTGAATTATAAAAAACATAATAATTTGATAGAAACGATGAATGAACAAAGTTTTTTTTTTACCAACGTATCAACTAAAGACGGACTTGAAACAGGAATATTAAATCTCTTACTTTTCATTGTTCTCGTTGGTAGACACGAAACTAAAACTGTAAGGAGAAACTTACAAAAACCCTAATCGAAAAAACATAAGCAACGTTGTAAGGTGAACTATCAACGGGCAGTTTCGTTGCCCTCTTCCGTAATATCTCCTCTCTTATCTCTGAAATCTTCTGTTTCTGTCCAAAACCCCAATTATTTTAACTAATGAAGGTGATCAATAATCCGTTAATATAAATAAGTGACCAGTTCACATGAAAATAATTTTAATAGTAATCTTACCTTACGTGGTAAGAACTCGTTAGTGATATAGAATCGTTTGGTAGAACATTATATCAAGCTACCATTCTAAAATGTACATGTAACTTTAGAAAATAAAAGGGTGTGAGTATTTTGCTAAAATGCATTTAAAATGCCCTTCGAATGCTTTCAGGATATGTGTATTTTGCAAAAAATGCTTCATTTAGTAATTGGTTGACTATCCCTACCCCATCCCTCATCATACCCTCATCTAAAATTCTTTAAACATTAAAAGAATAAAATATTAGGTTCAATGCCTAATGAAAAAGAATGAAACATATGCCTATTATTGTGATGTACAAAATTCAAGAGGATTAGCCAATGGAAAAGAACAAAACATGTGCCAAATTTATCAACCTGCTCTTAAATTTGGATACTAGTACTGTAGCAATGGACAGACAATTAAGCATTTGGTTTATTAATACTAATTTCACATGAAAGCTTAGAATTTGATTTCTTGATTAAAATCAAGAAACTGTCATTTTTATAGCATATAGCAACCAAAACTAGACGTTTCAAAAAACACATAATAACCAATAACTGGAATACCTCAATGGTTTTGACAGAGGGTTTGTTGAGGCGTTTTAAGTGTTTGTGAACTTGAAGCTTCTACCTTGAAGTGAGTCCAAATCCAAATCGGAGGTGCGTACTTAAAACTGTAGAATATAAGAACCAAAAATAAGAAAAAGTCACAGCCATACAACCTTAGCCTATAAAGTATCACTGGCAACTATAATAAGTAGATTACCCCTTCATTTCTTAATAGAGTGAATTGCAAGTTTTGTCCTTTATCTTTAGGCCATTTTGCAAGTTTTGTCCTTTATGTTTAAATTTGATGAGTTTTGTCCTTTATGTTTAAAAATCAAGCACGTTTTACCCTTTGGGCCTTAAAAATCAAGCACGTTTTGTCCTTTATGTTTAAAAATCAAGCACGTTTTGTCCTTTATGTTTAAAAAATCAAGCACGTTTTGTCCTTAAAAATCAAGCACGTTTTGCCCCAAAGGGTAAAACGTGCTTGATTTTCAAACATAAAGGACAAAACTCGTCAAATTTAAACATAAAGGACAAAACTTGCAAAATGGCCTAAAGATAAAGGACAAAACTTGCAATTCACTCTTTCTTAATATTAAAAAATAAGAAATTTTAATTGATGTGATTAAACAGGTCATACAAATTACCCATGTTCACTCAAAAATCCATATTAAGAAATCCATAAGGTACCTAATAATTTTCTTAAAAAATACATTTACCCCGTAAAGAAGGGATCCATATGTTGTTTCCACTTGCAGAAGTGGATCATTTGTGTAAGCAGGCATTCTAAGACAATGCAACACTTGTGAATAAAAATTAAATTAGCAAGATCAGTTCTAGCCAGGTTAAATGTAACATATGCAAATGTTGTAATTCTTATTTGGCTAAATTCTTCACCAGTTTAATAAACTCTATAAAAGCATCTATATAGAATCACAAATATAACTTTAATAAAAACTCAGCACACACATTCTCTAGCCTTCAACATAATATGTAATTGCCGAACACTGAATTTCTCTTTTATAAAAGCACCAGTAGGACCATCACCATATTTGAAGCAATCATCCACTGTAAATTTTGTTATTTCGCCAATTATTCCCCCTCGTCACCCAATTATGTTTTATATTCTACCAGCTAATCAACTAATTCCAATCATTTTAAAAATAAAAAATTAACAAATCCTAGATCTATGAAAGATATTAAATGCACAGCACATCAAGAGGTTTTTGTAAACGGAGGTTAAATACAATCGAAAACATCTGAATCTATTATATGATGAACACCGTAAACCCTAATTTCAACCAAAAAGATTACCTTTATTCTATCGGATCTTCACTTGAAATATCACCATTGATGATATTTTTAACCCTAAATCAGAAAGAAAATCAAGAAAAATTAATCAACCATTTTAAACCCTAAATCAGAAAGAAAATCAAGATAAAATAAAAAACCCTAATTTCAACAACCAAAAAACTTAAAATCGGAAATAGACGGTGGTTATTGTCAATCGAAAACATTTGAATCTATTATATGATTAACACCTGCAAACCCTAATTTCAACCAAAAAGATTACCTTTATTCTATCGGATCTTCACTTGAAATATCACCGTTGATGATAACATTAAAGTGCTTGGCGGAGGCAGATCTTGAAAAGAAAAAATGGAAGATGATTCATTGAGGATGAGAAGGATTTGAAAGTGGAATCATTGAGGAGGAGCAGATGCGTATCTAAGAAGATAGAAAACACAGACTAATGAAATGAAAGGTTGTGCATAGAATTATTTTATTATAAGAATATATATGGATCCGAATACTGAATCCAAATACACACGGACCATCCGAAATGCTAAAAAAACCCACCCCATTTCCCGCCAAAACCAAATAGTAAATGCCCTAATCAAGTGACATGTGTCCCATATTTTTTTGTTTATTATATATAATAGATTAAATACATCATATCCCCATATTATACGATTTCATCCATTACTTGCATACCATTTCATCTATTAATCTCACCTAGGCATTTCATCAAACACTTGGTGTGCATGCCACAATTTATGCATAATGTACAAGTGTTTCATGCTTTACTTCCTAATTCATGCTTTCAAACATCAAATTAACCCAAACCATGCATAATCCATATTCTACATGATGATTCTAACACATATTCATACTTAATTTCATACGAATTCGTGATTTACAACATAACCCACTTCATACATAATCACCAATCTAGGTTTTAAGACATACCTTATGATCCCCTTGTGAAGGTGATCATTAATCCATGCTCGGTTATGAATTTAAGCTTCATCTTGCCTTTCAATTTGATGAAATGGATGGAAGTTAGGGTTTTGAGCTCATGGAGCTCCTGATCGATCTAGAACACACACGAAGTGTGTGTTTGTGTGTGTTAAACTTTCATAAATAAAACCCATGTTTCCATCTTAACGGTTTTGGTCTCTCAAATTTCGTTTTGATTACATATGGGACTAAAACTCACCATCTTGTTACTTATATACAGGACACCACTAGGCTAATTTATTCCTAGTTATTTTTGTTTATGGGTTCACTTTTACTACTAACGGTACTTTACCCATTCCTTTATCTTAACCGGGTTCTAAATTACCAAACCCGTTTTTGGGGTGTTACATGAAACGCCATAAATGGAGTAAAAACGTCAAAAACTCCCAAACTATAATGAAAGTAATTTGCAGTATTAATTAATAAAACCTAAAAAATAAATAAAACGCCAAAAACTACTTAACCCATTCAAAAACACCAAACTTTGGAGATGAAAAGTCTATGACCCTAAAAACTCATAAAAAGCTGAACAAAAAACAGTAAAAATACACAGTAACTGAAAAGACGGCTACTTTATTAATATCATTTATAATAAATAAAATCCCGCCTAAACTACACGCCAAAAAAATCATATAAAGAGAGACTTCTATGCACAAACAACTTATCACAAAACCAGAAACAAACGCCATATTTCATAGAAACCATTCACTTTAAAAACGTCAAAAAATACTTGAAAAGGCCACAGATGCAGAACCTCGATTCTGCTATATTGAGTATTGATCTGAATGAAGTTTTACTGAATGGATTCTTCTCTGAGTTGAGTATCTCTATAATCTTTTGCTGAATGAGATGGACAAATATTCAAGATAAAGAGACTGATGACACTGATATGACATCATGTCACTTTGTTCTTGATGTATATATATGGACGGCATGAAGGGATCAATACATTCGAGCAGGCGTTGGTCTTCAACATGTCATCAAACAAGTATATATCCACCCACCATAAAGGATGCCACAAAAAATAAGCATCTTATAAAGACGGCCGTTATGTAGGAAAATAAGGATCTACATAAGGCATTCAAAAACATGTTCAAAACGCAAAAAAAAAAAAAAATTAAAGTAGAAGAGGCTGATGACAGTGAAAATTTGAATGAGAAATTAGATTATAATTTTTTTTTCATTTTCTATTGTTTGTTATGTAATTCTCTGTTGTTTATCATCTAATTCTCTACAAATTTAAAAAAAATAAGTATAAAACGCCAAAAACTACAAACACCAAAACGCCTGAAAGTTTCAAAACTGCGAGAACGAATGCTAGCAAAATACGAGGTTGCTATATAAAACGCCAAAAACGCAAACAAAGTATTACTGGAAAAATCAACACTAATTAACAAATGAAAATTGAAAGAAACAGTATTGAAAATTGAAATTTATTTATCTTTTCAAAACGCCATAATTGTCTATCACATTATAGGTCTGTATCCTAAATGGCAAAACACTTGATATAATAAAATCATGAAAATTACTGATGTTTTTTACATTAAAAACCTGCATCCTGATCTAAAAAACAATAAAAACACCAAAAACAATACTTAAAACGCCAAAACATTTATTATGATTCTGATCTAAAATAATAAAAAACGCCGCGTATGTATTAAACGCCAAAAAAATGGAAAGATGAAGTGACACGCGTTAAAAAAAAAAGAAATATGAAAGGACAAAAAAGCCTCTCCGCCTTTCTCTAAGCGACGTGACACGTGTTAGGCCAGGAAGCGTTCTCACCGTTCTCACACTTTTGAGCGTTTTCTCCTGACCCCGTTTATATATATATATATATATATATATATATATATATATATATAGGGGCTGGTTAACGTACAAATGCGCTTATCGTACATTACGTACGCTACAATCTCAGCCGTCAGATCATCTTCCCGTATTGAAAACCGCATGTTGTTTTTTTTGTAACAATTTCGCATGTTGGTTTTTTCACATGCGGTTTCTTCAAAATTACCACATGCGAAATTGTTACAAAAACCAACATGTTATTTCATCAAAATTATCACATGCGAAATTGAATTACCACATACGAAATTGTTACAAAAAAACAACCTGCTATTTCATCAAAATTATCACATGCGAAATTGAATTACCACATGCGAAATTGTTACAAAAAAAACAACCTTCTATTTCGTCAAAATTATCACATGCGAAATTGTTACAAAAAAAAACACCTGCTATTTCATCAAATTTATCACATGCGAAATTATTACAAAAAAAAACAACATGCGATTTTCATTGCGGGAAAATGATCTGACGGCTGTGATTGTAGCGTACGTAATGTACGATAAGGGAATTTGTACAGTACCCTTTACCTATATATATATATATATATATATATATTTATATGGTAAGGTTCATGCAAGAACCACCTTTATTGCGAGAACCAATGTGAACACAACCTAAAATAGCTAAAAAAAACCTAACCCCCCCCCCAAAAAAAAAAAAAAAAAAAAAAACCCTAACCCCCCCTCCAAGCTAAATGCTAAAAACTAAAACCCCCAAAAAGCCTAAAAAGAAACCAAACCCCCCTCCCCCCCAAGCTAAAATGCTAAAAACTAAACCCCCAAAAAATCTAAAAAAATAAAAAACAATCTAAATTTTTTTAAATATTTTTTATGTTAAAATCGCTACTTTTAGTAGGCAAAAAAATTTTTGTGTGTGTTTTTACCTATTTTTAGGCATTTTTGGTTGTGTTCACATTGGTTATCGCGGTTCTCTCAATAAAGGGTGGTTTCTAACGGATCTTTGTCCTATATATATATATATATATATATATATATATATATATATATATATAGGCTAAAGCTAGGTAGAAAACCCTCCATTTTGAGAAAACCCTATAAAACCCAACCTCCCGACTTTTTTTTTAAAAAAAAAATAACACATGTAATATACATGTTTTTAAGAGTTTTGGGCCAAAAAAAAACAAAAAAGCGCCGAAGGAATGTTAAAAAAAAAAACAAATTTCAGCAAGTTTCAGCCTTTTTTGCCTAACACATGTTAGTCACCCGGAGTTTGCTGAAATTTGTTTATTTTTTTTAAAAACATCCCTTCGGTGTTTTTTTGTTTTTTTTTGGCCCAAAACTCTTAAAAACATGTATATTACATGTGTTATTTTTTTTTAAAAAAAAAAATGTTGGGAGGTTGGGTAAAAATGGGGGGAGTTTTGAGTTTCCAGAGTTTTCTAAAAACACCCGAGTTGTAAGAACCGCGAGAACTACACCCCACGGAGCGCCGTTCGCCATGATTTTTTTTTTACAAGTAGATGTGTATATTATAAACACAGCCGTAAAAAATCATGGCGAACGGCGCTCTGTGGGGTGTAGTTTTTTACACCACAAGTTTGGTGAAAAAAAAAGAAAAAAGAAAAAAAATTAAAAACACCAAACTTGTGGTGTAAAAAACTACACCCCACGGAGCGCCGTTCGCCATGATTTTTTACGGCTGTGTTTATAATACACACATCTACTTGTAAAAAAAAATTATGGCGAACGGCGCTCCGTGGGGTGTAGTTCTCGCGGTTCTTATAACTCGGGGTGGTTTTCATTCTAGCAGCCCTATATATATATATATATATATATATATATATATATATATATATATATATCTAAAATAGGTAAATTTTTTGAAAACTATCACTCTAAGTTTGTCAAAATAATGATACATATAACTTTTTATGCGACTTTTTTTTTATCTAAAACGGTAATTTTGGATAAGATAACAATACATGTCAACAACATAATCTACAAATCATACACGTTAACAAAATAAAATAAAAATTAGTTGTATAGCAATCACACACATGTTATAATCCACATGCTCATTAAAGAACCAATTTTGAGTACAAAACTATATGATATGTGTAATATATTTGTATATAACGAGTTAACGTTACCCGCGCATTGCGACGGGATGCTAATTATGAAAGCTTTTAATATCAGTACATGAGATCTCAGCGAAAATTCTTTAGTTTATATTGTTAGCCGATAATATTGCCAACATATTATTGGCTTATGTATTGTGAATATCTCGTAAATATTAGATTATTTTTAAGAGATTTGTTTCTTTAGTTAGCTTCCAATTTTGTACCTATATATACTTTTGTAATCCTTTTGAGTGAATCAAGGAATTCAGTATTTTACATGGTATCAGAGCTTAGTGCTGATCACGGTGCTATATTTTCCGATGGGTCTTTATATCGTAGCTTAGCAGGTGCTTTACAGTACCTCACTATTACCCGTCCAGATATATCTTATGCAGTTCAGCAAGTTTGTCTCTTCATGCACGCCCCACGAGAACCTCATTTTCAATTTCTCAAACGTATACTCCGGTACATCAAAGGAACTTTATCCCAGGGCTTGCTGATTTCCCCCTCTCAATCCGCTAAATTAACGGCATATTCGGATGCGGATTGGGGTGGGTGTCCCGACTCACGTCGGTCAACATCGGGCTATTGTGTTTATTTGGGTTCGAATCTAATTTCGTGGTCCTCGAAGAGACAGTCCACTATCTCCAGATCTAGTGCTGAGGCAGAATACCGGGGCGTCGCCAACGCTGTCGCTGAAATTAGCTGGGTTCGCAATTTGTTACTTGAACTTCGGGTCCCTGTTACTCATGCCACCGTTATTTACTGTGATAATATCTCGGCGGTTTATCTTGCGGAAAATCCAGTTCAACACCAACGCACGAAACACATTGAAATGGATATCCACTTTGTCCGAGAAAAGGTCCGACTTGGCACTATCAAAGTTCTGCACGTTCCTGCTGACTATCAATATGCAGACATATTTACCAAGGGCCTTCCCAAACACCTCTTTCAGCGGTTTCGGTCCAGTTTATGCCTTCGCTTACCTACGGCTCAAACTGCGGGGGCGTGTTAGCCGATAATATTGCCAACATATTATTGGCTTATGTATTGTGAATATCTCGTAAATATTAGATTATTTTTAAGAGATTTGTTTCTTTAGTTGGCTTCCAATTTTGTACCTATATATACTTTTGTAATCCTTTTGAATGAATCAAGGAATTCAGTATTTTACATATATATAGTTGTGTTTTTTAAAGGTTCAACTAATAAACTGTTAAAGAAGTCACTATTTGTTAAAAATAATATATGTTTTTAAGATTTGACAACTAAGCGTAGAAGTTATTACCGCTAACATATTTTTCTTCCCATTTATAATTACAAATACGAATTGCTAATTCTTTTAAGTTTTCTACTGTGTATAATTATGTATACAATGTATTATCTATTAAAAAGAAGCTTTTCATTCGCTACAGTTATCTTATTAATCATACAAATAATATATATTTATAGTAGTGCTACACAGCAATAAATTAGAAAAATTAAACTGTCATCAACATATTACTCACACCTTCGTATTTATCTTATATATCATAAATTATGCAGATAATTTAAAAATAATGTTGAATTGTATAAAAAAAAATAGGTTTCAAAGCAAAAATAACAGACATCTTAAAACGTTTAATTATGCACACGCTTTACGGAACGTGAAGTCGCCAAATTCATATCGAAACATAAAACATTATCGTGAAAATAAATAACTTAGGTGTACATCCGCTCTGTGGTGGGGACGACCGTTACAACAAAATTTAAATAAAAATGTACACCGAAATAAACACATAGCAAGCTTTATATAACAAATAACAAACCTAACACATATAAGTAAAAAAAGTTGTAAAGAAACTAAGAAGATTTAAATCAATCTTTATAATCTGACTTAATAATTAATTAATTATACAATATTTGCATATGCAATAATTATTACACAGTTACACCGCGTATAATTTAATCCACAAATCTCTTAGTTGCATAGTAGTTGAAGTAAAATAACAAAATTAAATCATGCAATATCATTATGAAAATACATAATTTAATGTTTCAAAATTATACAAAACTTGTACCTTTCAAATATTATAAACTAAATAAGTAAAAATAAAAATTAAAATAAATAATACATAAAATTCGTTATACTAACCCCGTAACATTGTACTACACTGTAAACTTTCTTCATTTCCAATAATTTTTATTTTACCCTTAAAGACTGAAATTATAATCAAATGCAACTCTCATTGAATCGATTCAGAGAGGGAGAGTGGTTACCCCCGGCCGGCTTTTGGCAACGCAAAACCTTCTGACGACAGCGGTATCAATCAACTGACACAACAACGAACACCCGTATTCTGTTGTTTCCATTTTCTGCCCTCGCATGGATATATATATATATATATAGTGAGAGAGAGAGAGCGGCGACCGAAGGACGTTAGCGGTTATTGGGTTTCTAAACGTGACCGGTGACTCCCCTCGCACCATTAAAAATTCCCCTCCTCTTCCTTTTGTTCTTTATTCGACGGCCGCATTTTTCTGGTGGTGGTGGGGGCTATATAGGGTGTGAAATGGTGGGCAAACGGCGGGGAACGGTGGACGGAGGAGGCGCGATGGTTTGGTTATCAACGGTAAATTCTTTTGTTTTCAACTTTAAAGTCACGACGGTATTAAAAAAGACGCGTTATGTTATTGTTAGTGGCAAAGGACGGGAAACGGTGGATGGAGGCGACGCAACGGTTTGGTGATTAAGTGTATAGTCTTTGGTTATCAAACTTAAAGCCACGACGGTATACAGCAGCGTTATGTTGTTGCTTTTTCTGGAACGGTTATGGTTCGCATGGTTATTCAGTGTTCGGTAAAAAAGTAATTTTGTAAATAGAAAGAAGTATACCTCTTCGTGGGGAGAAGAAAAAATCGATCACGCACCGTTTCAAAAACACGTGTCCAAAGTTACAAATGGTGGATATATAATTTACGTTTTGGAGGGATTAAGTGAAGGGGTAGGAATTACTTGTTGGTGAGCAATGTTTGCTTTTTGTATAAGAGATATAATGTTTGACGGGGATAATGGACAGTGGTATAAAAAGTTACATTAGAGTCTTATAATCGCATTTAAAAAAACGTACAAGTATCTAAACAGACAAAAAAAAAATACAAATATTTAAACGATTTTCACACTACACTATTTAAAATTTGTTTTTTAATTAGGCTATAGGATGTGAGAGGCATGGTTAGTTCCAGGGGCGGACGTAAGAGAAAGGCAAGGTGGGTGGGCGCACCCCCGGGAAAAAAAAATTTTAGTGCTAAGTTCCGTCGAAAATCCCGTCCGCACCCCTTGCAATTTTTCGTCCGCACCCCTTGGAATTTTCCGTTCGCATCTCTTGCAATTTTTCGTCTGCAACGCTTAGGTAAAAAGTGTTATCAATTTATATTTTAAATTTTTTTTAGTAAACTCTTATTTTTTTCAAATACTACCTAAATTATATAACTTTTAATACCTAAATAACTAAACCCAAATAATTAATACCTTTAACTAGCCCACTACTAAGTCTTAGCCCAATAAACAAACCCAACAAATCAATAATATTTCAAACCAAAATAAAATAAACAAGCCCAAAACCCTTACATATTCTCTCCCGCTCTCTCTATACCACGTAATCAACCACCATACCACCGCCGATCGAACACGGGTAAATTTCTTTGTTATTTTTGATGAATTTTGGTTGATATTAGCTGCATACTAACCATGACAGTAGACATGTGCTTCGTTTTGTTTTTCATTATGTTATATGGTGGGTTATATTTTGTTAGTGATGATATTTTGCCTTTTTTTATAGCCGCATACACCACATAGTAGATCTGGTGGGTTATATTTGTTAGTGAAGAATGTTTGGCTTTTTCTTTTTATGGTGTATATGTTGTTTAGATGATTTTTAGGGTTATTTACATTATGATTTCTGGGGCATGAATAGTTGATATATTATGTAATATGTTATGGAGCCATGTTTTGGATACATTTTAAAAAATGAAAACCTGTAGGGTGACGTTTTAATTATGTTTGTAACATGGTTTGACATATTTTTGATGATTATATAAATTTAGTTCGATATTCTTTTGTTTTACATGACCCGACCGACCCGATACGAACCGATTTTTTACTTATATACCTTGGGGCCTAAAATTTTTAAAAATTGTCCGCACCCCCATGGAAAAATTCCTGGGTCCGCCACTGGTTAGTTCATCAATCGCCACGTAGGACCATTAATGGATTACTACACCACCCCCTTATCTCATCCATCATGATTCCCATGGATTAAACCATGGCAACCATGGTCCTCCTTTCCTTATTTAATATTTCATTTCATTTTCACAAAAATAAATTAAAATAAGATAATAGTGGTTTAAGTCATAAGCACACCCTTAGTGTAGTGGTTTTGGATGATGTATTAGAAGTAGGTGACATGACGCTGACGTGAAAGGTTATGATGATTATGAGGGTCATGACCAGACCTATAATCTTAACATGTCTATGTTTGCTATTTACTTTAATGGGCTTTAAGTAATCTAAGATTTGTAAAAGATTTAGAAAGTTTGTTTTTTTTTTTTAAAAAAAAAAGCAATTATTAACAAGATTTTGAATTTCAAATGAGTGGAGCAGGTCCGTTATATGTGGGCCCAGTTAGGTAAAATCATCACTCCATCAATGTCTATATTTAGGGAGTTTGGGTTACAAAAAATTGAGCCCTTCCCATCTAAAAGTAAAAAAGGAAGACCCACCACCACCCCAACTCCAAACACCCATTTTATTTAGAACTTTAAATAAAATTTAAATCTATTAATAAGATTTATACAACTTTCATTATTTTAGTTTCTTTTTATAAACATCATCCTTTAATTTCTTTAAACATTATCCATTTTATTTAGAACTTTAAAAAATGTCTTGTTACTTTTTAAACTTGTAAAAAGTTTATGAAGATACATTTAACTTTTTTTTTTATGAAAAAATGTTATAATTTTACTTTGTTAAATTTAAGGTGCCATGGGTCATTATTTGGATATATCTTTTTTTCATGTACATGCATTTTAGTATAGCAAAATTAAGTAGAGTAACTTTCGTGTTTTGTTGACATGTGAAGTGACTTTTGTATCCCCTACTATAGCATTCTTAAGTTCAAAAATGACAAGCTCAAAATTTTTGGACAAAGCACATTAAATGTCAAATGGATTAGTATTTATCAACTTAGCATGTGTCACATACAAAATTACACCATGTTTCATTGTTTAATTAAATATGATCGTATCATAAAAACATATTTCAAATCCTAACATGTCATGTTCACATGTGATGACAGCTTTATATTAGTTGAGTTTCATACTAATAAAAATAGTCAAAACCATAAGAAAAAGCCATTACGTATTTGTTTCAGGTTGTTAAATATATGACGATATTTTTCAAAAACTCTTCATTAAATTATATATAACGTCATTTAAAAAAAAATGTTTGAAGAACGTATGCATACGTGTTCAGGTTTGATTCCTCTCCAATCGCCGAAAATGAGAATTAAATTTAGGAAAAGTGAATATGCGGCTGTTATGCATCTAAGTTGTATGCCAAACCCATCAAAACTACAACTTTTTTAATTAAAACGTAGTTAAAAATTATTTAAACTCTTATTCTACAAGACTAACCCATATACTCCATTAGTTTCATCATTCTTTCTTCTCTCGCAAGATCTGGTTTCCTCAAAATAATTCTAATTTCTTTATTCGACATGCTGTTATTGTTTTCCGAGTCTAAATGCAGGTCACTCTGCGAAAACAACTAGAAGATCTGGAAAAACGAGAAAGGCTTGAGAGTCTCCGGTCCAGGCTTTCCTTTGACACACAACCGGACAAAAGCAACACCAATCTTCATGAAGGCAACACTGATTCAGACCCATTTGCAGCCTTTATGAATGCCTTCGGCTACACAAACAACTTATGAAAAATCATCTCTGCGAATTTCTGATCTTTCTGCTTCTTGTTTCAAGTTAGTCTTCGGGTCCTCGAGCCAGCTCCGGCGGTACACACTGGTTCGGCTGTTGTACCCTGGGAAGCAAAACGAGTTCTCTTGGAAGACTCGGAATTTGTTTTAAGGGCATTGTGTTAAACACAACCCTCAACCACGTTTCCATTTAGTTTCACCTTTTCTTCTTGTACTCTGATTTTTTAGTTGTAATAGTTCTGTAAATTTGTTTATTTTTCTTTTATTTCTGTATTGTAATTGTTTAACCAAAAAAATGTTTTATTTTATTTATACGCATACGGCTCCTACAAACCTAACCAAATTCTTACATTCATTTTTCTAATTTTAGGCGATGTGATAATGTATAGATATGATATGGTTTCACAAATATACTCAGAGACTAGAAGAGTACTTAGGGTGAAGGGGGTGCTCACCTAATAGGTGAGTCCCCTCTCTTACGCCAAACCAATCCCCGTGTGCCACGTCAACTCCCCTCTTAAACTCCCCTAACACCCCAATTTGATGGCGCCACTCCCCTCTTAGGTGAAATGGTTTTTTTTTAAAAAAAAAAGAAAAAAAAAGAAAAGGTTTGATTGGACCGCCGCCTTCTCTCTCCTCCCTCTCTCTCGGTGAGCCGCCACCGGTCTCACACTCTCTCTCTTGGTCACCTAATTGTTGGCGGTGTCTTACCGCTCGGGAGAATTGGTCACCGAAGGGGTTGCCCGAAGGCACCCCGTACGCCCTGAACTCAACTTTATGAGACTTCATTAGAACTCATAACTTTGAGGAGACTAAAGTCTGAGCGGCAGTTGTCATTGTTTACAAACCATAATTAAAAGAAGAGTAAATTATAAAACTCGTTCTTTATGTTAACACTAAATTGCAAAGTGTGTCCCTTGTCTTAAAAAAGTACAAAAAACATACTCGATATTTGTAAACCCTTGCACATTATGTCATTTATCCGTAACTCTGTTATTTTTCATGGTTAAATCAGACCAAGTGTACCCCACATGAGGGTATTTTGGTCATTTTATCAATTATTTATATAAAAAAATTTATCTCCACCACCACACACACACACACACACACACACACACACACACACTCTCTCTCTCTCTCTCTCTCTCTCTCTGCCATCACCTCCACCAACCACTAACCACCACCATTACCTCCACCAGCCACCACCACGACCACCGCACCACCGCCATTACTACTCCACGCCACCACGCGCCACCCCACCTACCAGCCTCCGCACCCGTAGCAACGCACGAGCATTCCCATTATACTAGTTAAATAAGCTAAATAAGGAAACATATAAAGTATAAACACGCTTAAGTTTAACATACTATTAAAACAATTTGTGTATGTTTATAAAAACAAAAAAAGATGAAATTATTATGGGAAAAATGAATATGATTCTCTTAGACATTTAACTTGTATGTGGAATCAAAACTATATCGTTTTATTTAAAAGTATAATTCAGTTAAACATTCCTAAAATACAAAATATATATACACACAAAGATTAGATCTCTCCTAGTCGTGTTCTTCAAATTTTTTCGAACTTTATCATTCCAAACTTCTAGAAATCATCCAATTTTTTCGAACTTTATTTCCACCCAAATCTTAATGTGAATACCTGAACATTTTCAACAAATCACGCTTCCAATTAAATATATATTTTTCGACTGGCCTTTTCCCGGGAAGTATAACATAACCACAATATTCCGTGTATTACACAGGCTTTGTATATATGTATATATTATAAATCCCTAAATACATCATAGAACTGAAATTACATTTTATATATGATAGTGGAAAAGGTCAATTAGAGTCGTATTTTATCGGAAAGATTCAACTGAGTAACATGTTTCATTTAAAAAAACAAAAAATTGAAATGACTAAATATGTCAAAAATATTTGAATGCTATAGTTTTACTAAAAAGAAATCCTATGTCATACTTTTGATAATATGTTTTCGTTAGTCATTAACAATACATCAAACACTACAAAATGTCTATATATAAAAAAATAGAATGCACAAAAGTTGTTGAAACGTTGGCTTAACATGACTCATATCCTTTTGACCCGTAAAAAATACCCATTTTGACATGAACCCGTTACAACCTGAAAAGAATGATAAATAAGATTCAAACACTTCCTATTAAAAGAGAAACAAAAATCCTATTACAAATATGTGATTGAACTGAGTAGTTCATAGTATTCACCTTAAGCATAAATTATTGTAAAATACAAGAATAAATCGGAAACCAAAACTAATATGAAAATTATTGTAAAATACAAGAATAAATCGGAATATGAAAATTATGGATCATATGAAAAAAACTTAAGCATAATTATTCATTTTAAAAAGTATTAAAATCATAGGTTTTAAAATTATAGATAACCGTCATTAAAAGAAAAGTTGAAGTATTCTTTTAATAAAAACTTTAAGCATTTTTTTAATTATCGATCTTGAATTTTAATTAATATAAATATCAATAGCATAATATTATTAATAATAACCATTAATTAGAATTAGATATTTATTAAATAAATTATTAATGATTTGTATAAGAAAATGCCATGTGGCATTAGTTAAAATTTTAAATAACAAAATGCCATATGGCATTAGTTGGAGTTTTTTATTAGATTTAGATTAGATTTGAAGTTTTAGAATATAAATTCTTCAAAATACACAAAGAACTCAACCTTTTCATTATAGTGATATTGATGTGCAATCATAATCAAGTACAAGTCCGCTTCATTTTTTAAGAAGATATGCGATGGAGGAAGAACACTAAAATTAGAAGCACACTATGTGAAAGACGTGTGGAGCAAAACCATATCTTTTTATCAATAGGAAGAACACTAAAATTAGAAGCACACGATCGCCATTCATAGGATCTATATTTGAGTTCTATTGCATAAATCATATCTTTTTATCAATATTTCTTAACAACGATATTGAAACAACCTTTAGTAATGATTTATGTTTTGACAAGCCTAAAAGTCTAAGTCCATTAAGGATATCTGATTAGTATAAATTTGCATTAAAATTATTATAAAGATACCCTGACTCTGATAAACTATCAAAACTTAGATATTCTTTTTCTTCGCCAAGAAATAGTGTAAGCAAACGATCATTAACTCTTGTATAACATCATTTGTAGGTGCACGTATAGCTCTATCTTTATAATATTCAAATTGTATGAAATTTTGAAGAATATTAGGGTGAATACCAAACCCAAAAAAAAGTATTATGAATTCTTAATGATGTGTTATATTGGTTATAAAGTCTTTCTATACTAATAAATGAAAATCCTTTTTGGACATGTGTCACTTCCTGGTTTATTCTCACCTTATTTTCCTATTTATCTCTTATATAAAATAATAAGGGATAATAACTTTAAACAAAAATTAGATAAGAATAAATATCTGTTTTTCTATAAATAATTTTAAATTTGATTTATTTTGTTTTAATTTCTACTCTTAAGTATGTTATTCGTAGGTATTTTTAATAAAAGTTTTTATAATTAGACATAAAGCTTCAATTATCTGAATATACCAAACTCAAAAGCTTTTTATTTATTAGTTAACTAGTCTAAGTACCCGTGTAATACACGGGTGGCTTAACACCAACTAAACACATACAAAATTTTAAACGTTTAAGCGTTAAACTGTGATTTGGTAACCATAATATTTTGAGACTGTTGACCAAATCCCAGTACTACATCTCCCTAATGTTCGTTACATATTAAGTTTTTGTTAACTAAATCTTCATGATGTTTTCATGCCTTTTGGCCAATAAGACTTGAACCGGCAGTGTTGACATCTAAATATACATTAACACATGAACGTAGAGTCATAGATAATACACACCAATACATCTTAGTAAAGCTACTAACGAACATTGTGCCAAAAAGTTGTACGTGAGCCGAATCCACAAAATGTGTTTAAAAATTGAAATCTCTTCTAATGTGTGCAATAAAACATGTTCATGTTAAACAGGAACATCAAACCTAACAAAGAAGATAATCTGTTGCATTTAAGAAATAAGAATAACCGATAAACCAGCATGTTAGAATATTTTATACTATAAGTTCAAATAACTAAATATGAAGCAGAAGTTGATAAAATATTCTAAACCATTATAGCTTACTGAAAAAGTAAACAGTATCAGGGCGAAATCAAAACAATGTTGGCAATAATAAGACTTACACCATTGAAATATGATACCATATAAACAAACTGTTCGAAAATTGTACATAACAAAATACATAGAAGGATCATAATAATGTCGAAACATTGTACGATGACAAAAAAACGTTGAACATCATTACTACCGGGAGATAATTGTTTACCACATGTATTAACCACAACACAAACATTCGTTAAAAGTTGTGGTTAGAGATGAGCAACCTATTCAGATTTCTATTGTAACGAAGATCAAACTGACCACCATCCGCCAAACCAGCTTGCAGCATAAAGTTCTGCCATCCTCTTAATGCATACCGAATCCTGCCATGTGCAGTTTCGTCCCGTATCTCCAAAGTCATTGAAAATCCGTCTTCAGTTTCAACTGTCATTTCATCAAGGACAGATAAATCAACGTTCATGGCAAAGGGCTTCAGGAAACGCTGCATTACAATTGCATAAAAGTACATAATTAAATGGTTAATAAGAATTCAAACTTTAAAAAAATCCATAATATTAAGTTAACACATGTAGAAACTAAGAGACTTACAAAACGCAAAGTGAGACACCATGTCAGTTTGTAATCATTGGCTTGATCAACAACTGGTGGAACATCTAAAATCTCTTGTTCTAATGGAGGCTCCGCTTCTACAACCAGGACATCAGGAGGACCATTTACCACATTATCTTCCAAAACAGCTTCTTCTACAAAGGACACATAATCATTACCATGGTCCTCAATCTTAACCATTTGGACAACTGGTAAAGCACAGTCCGGAGTTAGTGACTGCAGACCGTTAGGACAAAATAGTAAAATTCTCAAAACCCGATCATCAATCAGCTCAAAAACCAAAAAATCACCAGTTATTAAACAGAGATCCTTTGCAATTTGAGAAAAATCAATAATGTAATGGTTAATATCCCAAAGTCTACTTATGCTAACATTCCACATATTATCCTCGAAATCACAGGATAAGAAAATCATCAAACAAATTATCACCATTGAAATGATGTTGCATAAATTCCCTGGGTAACCACTGCAGTAGATTGAAAATATATTAATAATTATAAGACGTAAAGGTTTTTCAAACATAATAGACAGCGTTTAAAGCTTACCAGATTGCTTAACTGAGGATGTAACATAACAATATGGAACTTTGAAGAATTCACCGTGTGTAGATAACTTTTGAAGTGAGTTATTCTAAATGATGATGAATCCATATTTTGGAAAACAACAAAATCTCCGTCTTCTATACCAAGTACACTGACGACAGTTGGCCACCCGTTCGAAAGACAAAAACCGTTTGTAGACTACTTGATATTAACATCAAACATTACAGATTCATCTGTAAACAAAAGAACAGTACCGGTCGGGTAGCCCTTTAAATCATCCAATCTGTTGTACCAAGTTGGCAGGAGCTGTAAAGATCAATGAGAATAGTAAAATCGTCAAAACAACCAACATGTAAGATAGACTTCATATCAGTTAATTTGTTAGGTAACGATATAAGTTATGAAAATCAAACATATAACATGTGATATCTGTCGTTAGTGACATGCAAAAACCGAAATAAACTATGTAGATAGGATAAGTCGGATATCGAACCAGAGGAGGATTGTGGAAAGTGTTATAAGGTTAAGTGTTGATTAACTAAGACGAAAAAAATAAAACTTTGTTGTGAGTTGATTGATTATCTAAAATTACAAACTAAAAAGTGAAGTTTAAATCAATAGAGAAACAATGGTTCCTCCAGATTTCAGGTTTTGCAGCTAGATTCAGTTATGTGTTTAATCGAAACACTTACATAGACATAAGTGTTGAATCCAATTAACCAGTTGTGATAACCAACGACTAAGTACTCCGGTCAATACATAACGGGAGGTTATCGAATTATTATCAATTACAATTGCAAACCCTAACCCCACGTCAAATATATCCCAATTACTAGAACTCTCGGGAACTGGATGCTTAGAAATTAAGGTTTAAATAAATGCAATTGTTTACAACCAATAAATCAAATCAAAGGTGAAAAGCATCGAATGCTTAGATCACCGAGTTAAACGATTGTCACAAACACATAAAATTATCCAACTTACAAAAACCCTCCATCCGGAGGAAACCATAGAAAAATTAGCCGCTCATGTGAGTTGAATGATCTTCACTGGCTTGACAAACGCTTGAATAAATCATCATCACTCTAACTATTATAATAAAAATAATAATAAGAGATTAGTGGGAATAATGATGATGATGTTTTCTAATATCCCTTGACTTTTTGTGCTCTCCTTCACGTGATCTTCTTCCTCTTGGCGTGAGATGATGATGATTGATTTATTATCAAAAACCAAAACCTGAAAGTTGTTGTCCACGTGATGTCTTGCGGCTGCCAAGAGATCCCCCAAAAATCAATGTGTTGGATGAGGTGTTAATGATCGATGATGTGATGTTCGGTTTGGATCGATGCCCCCAAGAACTGCCGTCACTTGTGATGATTATATATATATAAGAACATAAAACAAACCCTCACATGCGTCCTTTTTTTCACTTCACGGGTCGTAGGCTACAGGTGTGGACTTGTAGCTTACACTTTAAAAATTCTGTTGAACAACATGCCCAAACCGTAAGCTACGAGTGTAGACTCGTAAGCTACGGTCAACTCACTATTGGTCTTCTTTTGCTGAACATAAGCAACTCGTAAGCTACGAGTTGTAACTCGTAGCTTACAGTTTGAAATTTCTGTCCCAAAGCACAAACAACCACCATAACTCGTAAGCTACGAGTTATAAACCATAAGCTACGACCAAATTTCCTTGTGAATATCTCCTCTTCACACCAACTTCCATCAAATGACACTTTGGCCCCTCTACTTTAATTCTTCATGTCCCTCACATGTTTAAGTATTTAGTAACTTTCAATAAAGTGCCAATCAACCCCTGAACTTTATATCTCTTTAATTCTTGCACATGTAAGCTTCACACAACTTTCATAAAGTACCGAATTAGTCCCTGAACTTTGCTTTTTCACATTCCTTTCACTCGTGAGCCTTTGTATCACCCGAACAAGCTTCGACATTCATTCTTGAGCTGCAACATCCCATCCAATGCTTGTAACTTCATCTTTAATCACCGTAAATGCATCGAATTATGTGCTTTACCTGCGAATCACCAAATTCTCGTAGTTACTTCATTCCAAGCAAATAAACACATCAAACGCACATAAGACATGATATTTAGACACTCTAAAGCTCGGGTTTCACCCTCTCCATCACATTCCCACACTTGCCTTTGCTTGTCCCCAAGCAAACCAACTAGAACTAGTCACCATAGCAACAACACCTCTAAACCTCTTAACCGATTCAACCTGTTCAGTCCCAAGTCATACCCATCCCATAGACTGACACAATCGAGATTGACAGTCTGACAAGTAAATGATGCAATTTCAAAACTCAAGACTTGTCTATCTAAAACTAACATGTTTACAATTAACACATGCTACACACCCCTCACAATGTACTCTCCTCTCGGGTTAATATCTGGACTAGCGTGTAATGTGCTAGTATATAAACACTCAATAAGTAAACATGAAATCCTGTAATCATAGGCTTGTATGACAATCACACCTCCACTGTATCATCTAACATGGCACATATCAAAAGGACTTTCGGGTTTTGGGCTTAGGGTAAAGGTAGGAAATATATTTGGGTTCTTTTTCTTTTCTAATTGGCTCACAAACAACAACCAAACCGTGAAACTTTATTCAAACACAGCTTATACTATTGGGTTGGTTTCTACCCAAGAACATAAACGACATTCACAATATTTCTATTTTTGTTTTTTTTCTTTTTCATTTCCCACATATTTTTCTATTTTCCTTTTTCTTCATTTTTTTTCTTTTTCTTTTTTTTCATAGCAATATTATCACGGTTGGGTTTTCACAATAAACAGTGGGTAAACAAACGAAAGGTAATTAGGCTCAACAGGGCTACTAAGGGAAATTTGGTGAATAACACAAGAGAAACACAAACACAAACGGTGTAACGAGAATTCCTAATGCCTTTATCATCTATGTGCACATGTCAAATCCACAGTCTCAGCATGCATCGAATCATACAAGTTCTAACACAGAATAACACGTAGCTTGTACTCAACAAATGAATCCATATAATGTATCCTATCCGTCTACAGGCTCAAGATCTCACCAAGAAAGGGTAAAAAGGTTAACGACATGTAGCATATGCAATTAAAAACATGTTACCCCTAGATAGACATCTCTTTTTTTTTCTCATTCCCTATAAAACACTTGTCAAACCTACTCTCATGAAACTTAAAGGGACAACCATGACAAGGGACTAATCTAGCCTACTACCGGTAAGAAGCCTATTAGTGATTGAAACTTCAGGTTTTCGTATCTAATTAGCTTGTTTAAGGCGATGAAAAATTTTCAAATTTTTCAATTTTTACCAAATTTCATCGATTTCAATCACATTTCAATCGCTTCAAGCTTTATCCGCAAATCCTTTCCCGGGCTCCCCCATCCCCACACTTGGGATACATTGTCCCCAATGTATGGTGCTTTTAAAATATAGCCCGGGAAAACAAACCAAACAAACTAAACGGCTAACTCTTAAAACAAATAACTAAACACACTCCCATAACACACTAAAGTTTTAACACCACCAAAAATAAAAACAAACCGAAACAGGATAGCGAAACACATGCACCTGATCAGAAACAAGTGAGTGTCTGTAGCGGTGTAACTGCTGCGATCAAGACCGGAAAATACGCATTCGATATAGGATTTTATGATGTCTCATCGGGGATGTTGCAAAACATCCCCACACTTAAATCATTGCCTCCGCGAAGATAAATGCATAGAAACCTGTCAAAACACAACACACCAAACGAAACCAAAACAAAATACAATACTCTACATCCTCGGGCTGCCTCCCGAGAGCGCTAAGTTTTAGGTCTTCAGCCAGACCGTACCTGATGTACTCAGGGAGGTTCATGTGAACGCTTGCCTCCCCATTTCTCTCCATACATCATCGTCCAATCTTGTGGAAGGTTCACAGCTCCACGCCAGTTGAGTTCAACCTCAGCCTTGTTGCCCCACTCACTCCCACCATCGGGTGGTTTTTCTGCAATTGCTCTTCCTCTCACAGCTGTCTTGTTCACCTGCCTTCCATCATTCGTCAACTCAGACCTGCAAAAATTACCTCCACTCGAACCAATCTCATTAGTAGCACCTGTGGGACTCACATCATTCAGAAGATCATAAGCAATAGATTTTAAAAATACATTGAAATACAGCTTACGATTCTTGTAACTTAAAATTACCATCCCATTCCTGCAATCGATTTGTGCATTTGCTGTATACAGAAATGGGCGACCCAAAATTACCTTCGATTGTGCGTAGGTCGGTGCGGTTGCATAATCAACCACCATAAAATCGACCGAGTAGTAGAACTCGCCGAGCTGAATTACCACATCCTTTACAACCCCTCGAGGTTGCTTTAAACTCGCATCCGCAAACATGGCCATTTGATCAATTGCGTGTAACGGACCAAAGTCATACTGGTCATAAAGGCTACCGGGAAGAACACTCATCCCAGCTCCATAATCCAACAATGCCTTGTGGATTTTGAACTTTCCCACTCGAATCGGGACGATCGGCTCTCCTGAGTCACACCCATCTCCATCCTCATTTGCGCCACTTAAACCTGCAATCACATGGGAAACGGAAGAAGTTAAAAATTTATCATTCAAATTGTTTTTAGGAACGAAACTTACCCCGCTGACTGGTATACTCTTCCCGTGCTTGGGGTTCGTTTGAGTGTCACTGGGAAGCTTCCCGTTTTGCTGTTTCAACTCCTTCACATCGGTTGCAAGTTGGGCATTTTTGTGGTTAATGATTGAACGGCTTTCTCTCGCATCTCCTCCTTCTGAGCAAGATTTTTCAATTCAAGTCTTTGACTCTGTAAGTCGAGCTGAATTGATTTCAACATCTCCATCATATCGTTACCCCCCGAAGTGTTAGACGACCCAACTTGTCCTCTTTGATCATTTTGGTAGCCACCTTGAAAGTTGCCCTGAAATCTGTTCTGATTGAAGTTTCTTTGACCACTAGACTGATTGTTGCCTTGAAATCCCGGATTTTGCTGATTATTCGCATTCCCATAGCTAAAATTCGGGTGATTTCTAAGGCCCGGGTGATATGTGTTGGATTGCATGTTGAAATTTCTTCCACCACCCCCACCTTGCACATAGTTCACATCTTCATTTTCACCAATTATGCTTGGGCAGTGATCCGCTATATGCCCTAGATCTCCACAATGTCCACACAATGGAAACTGACCATTTACCTCCGGTGGATTCTCTACTGCTTTGACTGTCGAATGTCGTGCACTTCTAGAGGATTGAGCTTTTCGTTTTGACGCCCTTGCGTTTCTCTCCAAATATTCCCAATCATCTTCTTCGTAATTCATTCCAAAAGTGCCATTGGATATTGAATTTACATCTCTGGCATCTTCATCGGTTAGGCCTTCGTGGAATGTATTAATCAGCTCCCATAAATATATCTCATGATGTGGACAGTTCTTCAACATCATTTTGAAACGATTGAACGCTTCGTGAAATAACTCACCGGGTTGTTGTCGAAACGCTCGAATATCCTTCCTTGCATTGTTAGTACGCAAATGAGTATAGAACTCATCTAAAAATTGTTGCTGCATTTCGCCCCATGTGAAGATCGAAGCTGAGGGTAGCGAATGAAACCATTGCTGTGCTTTGTCTTCAAGTGTGAATTGGAAAAGTACCAATTTCACATCATCAACCGAGAAACCTTGGCTGCTGATTGTGTTGCAACGTGCATCGTATGCGGCAATGTGTAGATATGGTTCTTCATGTGTGTGACCATGAAACTTAGGTAGACTGGAGATTGATTGTGTTCGTACTTCGAATGACCGCCCTCCTTGTAATTGCGGGATCACAACCGGTGATGGGTTGTTAACTATAGCAGGCCTGAAGTGGCTCTCTATGCCCCGAACTGGACCTTGATTATTTCGTCGTGGAATTCCTTCAGGTAAAATCACCGGTCGGTGTAAATTTCGTGGCAGCGGTCTTGCCTGACCCTGCATCTGAGGTGCCGGCGGTGGTAATGGAATGTCCACTACCGGCCTTCTCGGAGCAGGCTGCTGATTGACTGGGTCAGGTTGATGATATTGTTGTGGCATCTGTTGTATAGGCATTGGTTGCACATATTGTTGATACCCTACGTTCCCTTGATTGACTCTCTCGGCCGCACCCAATCCGACTGTTTGCCTCTCATAGCTACCCGTGTTAACCACTTGCCTCTCGTTTTGACCCATGTAGTTATCATATTCCTCATAGCCATCATCAAAATCACCTGAGTTATTTCCTTGATCATAGATGATTGATCTATGAAGATTTGGCATTGGCTGACTTTGCTGTGAAATAACTGGTCGAGCGGCTGGCGGAATTGATGTTGCATTAGGTGCTTGAGTTTGACTCGGTAATGGAGTGTCATCAGGAATGATTCTAACGTAAGGAGACGACTGCTGTAAATTAACAGTCTGGGTCGTAGTTGGGTGTTGAAGAGATGTTGTTTGGGTGGAAGTTGGTTGATTGTTATCAAAGTTTGGGAAAAAGGTTGAGAATGATGGTACTGGAGATGTAGAAGTAGGTTGTGTAGATTGTGTTGGTGGTGGTATAGTAGTGTTTGGTGAAGGTTGGGTAGGTGTTGGCGAGAATTGTTGTGGTTGTGAAGTTGCGGGTTGTTTCTCCGGTGTTGCTAAGTTCTCCATTGTTTTAAATGTTGGTATAGGTGATTGTAGGATCTTGTTCTCACGATGTAGTACTCGCTTTGTATGCTTTACTGTTCTCTCGATCTCTGGGTCGAACACTAATGGTGATGACTTCCCGGAATTCCGAGTGTGATGCATACACTTCCTAGATCACCTGCACAAACAAAAACAAGAAAACCTCGCGTAAATCCGAACAAAACAGAACAAATTAAAAAAGACACTATTTTTGGATTTTTAACTAAAACTAGAACTTAACACTAAGCACTTTGCGCACGCCTCCCCGGCAACGGCGCCATTTTGATGTCTGTCGTTAGTGACATGCAAAAACCGAAATAAACTATGTAGATAGGATAAGTCGGATATCGAACCAGAGGAGGATTGTGGAAAGTGTTATAAGGTTAAGTGTTGATTAACTAAGACGAAAAAAATAAAACTTTGTTGTGAGTTGATTGATTATCTAAAATTACAAACTAAAAAGTGAAGTTTAAATCAATAGAGAAACAATGGTTCCTCCAGATTTCAGGTTTTGCAGCTAGATTCAGTTATGTGTTTAATCGAAACACTTACATAGACATAAGTGTTGAATCCAATTAACCAGTTGTGATAACCAACGACTAAGTACTCCGGTCAATACATAACGGGAGGTTATCGAATGATTATCAATTACAATTACAAACCCTAACCCCACGTCAAATATATCCCAATTACTAGAACTCTCGGGAACTGGATGCTTAGAAATTAAGGTTTAAATAAATGCAATTGTTTACAACCAATAAATCAAATCAAAGGTGAAAAGCATCGAATGCTTAGATCACCGAGTTAAACGATTGTCACAAACACATAAAATTATCCAACTTACAAAAACCCTCCATCCGGAGGAAACCATAGAAAAATTAGCCGCTCATGTGAGTTGAATGATCTTCACTGGCTTGACAAACGCTTGAATAAATCATCATCACTCTAACTATTATAATAAAAATAATAATAAGAGATTAGTGGGAATAATGATGATGATGTTTTCTAATATCCCTTGACTTTTTGTGCTCTCCTTCACGTGATCTTCTTCCTCTTGGCGTGAGATGATGATGATTGATTTATTATCAAAAACCAAAACCTGAAAGTTGTTGTCCACGTGATGTCTTGCGGCTGCCAAGAGATCCCCCAAAAATCAATGTGTTGGATGAGGTGTTAATGATCGATGATGTGATGTTCGGTTTGGATCGATGCCCCCAAGAACTGCCGTCACTTGTGATGATTATATATATATAAGAACATAAAACAAACCCTCACATGCGTCCTTTTTTTCACTTCACGGGTCGTAGGCTACAGGTGTGGACTTGTAGCTTACACTTTAAAAATTCTGTTGAACAACATGCCCAAACCGTAAGCTACGAGTGTAGACTCGTAAGCTACGGTCAACTCACTATTGGTCTTCTTTTGCTGAACATAAGCAACTCGTAAGCTATGAGTTGTAACTCGTAGCTTACAGTTTGAAATTTCTGTCCCAAAGCACAAACAACCACCATAACTCGTAAGCTACGAGTTATAAACCATAAGCTACGACCAAATTTCCTTGTGAATATCTCCTCTTCACACCAACTTCCATCAAATGACACTTTGGCCCCTCTACTTTAATTCTTCATGTCCCTCACATGTTTAAGTATTTAGTAACTTTCAATAAAGTGCCAATCAACCCCTGAACTTTATATCTCTTTAATTCTTGCACATGTAAGCTTCACACAACTTTCATAAAGTACCGAATTAGTCCCTGAACTTTGCTTTTTCACATTCCTTTCACTCGTGAGCCTTTGTATCACCCGAACAAGCTTCGACATTCATTCTTGAGCTGCAACATCCCATCCAATGCTTGTAACTTCATCTTTAATCACCGTAAATGCATCGAATTATGTGCTTTACCTGCGAATCACCAAATTCTCGTAGTTACTTCATTCCAAGCAAATAAACACATCAAACGCACATAAGACACGATATTTAGACACTCTAAAGCTCGGGTTTCACCCTCTCCATCAACATGTTCTATTTTAGTCATGTCCTCTATATAAACAAAAAAACCACGCTCCATAACTATGAACAGAACAAAAATAAAATTAAGATAACGGTAATCCGGTAAAAAACCACATTAACATTAATGATTGAATTATAAAAAACAGAGTAAGGATGTGTGAAACAACAAACAACAGTGATATGTAAGTTTATGATATCCATTAAAGAAAGTTAAAATATCACAGTTAAAGCAGTTATCACCCGGATTGCTTCCCGGGCTAGAGAAAGTTATTTAGATTAATTATTAATGTATAAAGAAAATAATAAAAACAAATTGATCTTACATGTATTCAAAATAAAGTGACATAATGAATTCAAAAGTATGTTGATCAAACAAAATTAGTTCAAAACACTTACTTTTATGACATAAATATTAGCCAATATCTTTTTTTTCGAACGACCAACTAAATCTTTATTAATATAGGGAAAGCCGAAAGCTAAACCCAAATACCTAACTGGTTACATCATACATATTACATTCCATCAAACTATCTATATCATTACACTTAGAGCGCTTTCCATTCCTCCCAACCAAGCGTTTCATTATTGCTCAATTTTTGATCCATAGGAATCCAATAACTTTGACCTTTTCGACTATTTTCTGCAAGAATGATTGTTTTCCGCTAAAAACCCATTAATTTCATCTCTTCCACATAACCACATCATGGCCAGAAATAACAGCATGCACCACCTTCGCTTTCTTTTTCGACACTTTGATGTACCTTTGCATTTCCAACAAACCCTTCACATGAAAAGCAAACACTATATATGCTATATATTAATTAAGCATTAAAAACCAAATATATATGCGTACGAAGGATACGGAGGCTTTGATATGAAGAGCCGCAAAAGACGTGTACTAAAATGGCCCGTTTTGAAACGTACTAAATTGACCCGTTCCATAATGCACCCAACCCACTCATCTTGCAAGCTCCTAGTAGTAAAACAATTCCAACATGAAGGTAACAATCTAAGCAAATTCACATGAATATTTTTATTGTATGTTCAGGTAAACAAATTTACTCTATGTATCATTGCTAAGACAAAATTGCTAACAAAACATAATAACCAGCAATAAGAAAACACTACACTCAAAGGTAAATATAATAATAAAATATTATAGAATTAAGATAATAAAAAGTATAAACTATTTTCGTTACTGATTACCACCATCCTTTTTTAGTGCAAGATATAATGTACTAAATACATGTTATAGTAATGCTTACAATTTAATAGTTGAGATACTATTGTCATATGCGATATCTTTGATTACCTTGCAAAGAACTGGACCAGGAAAAAAACTGGCATAAGACCAGGATAGTTCAAATTGGCCATTGATTAACATCACCAGCTAAAGTGTCTGCCACATAGTCATTACCAACTACCCGATTAAAATAATAATTAGTAAATAAATAAAAAATAACAAAAAATTTGATTGGTTGTCAATTGGTAGGGGCCAACAATCTTCTTCTACACACCTGTCATCCCCCTAACCTTCCCCACCTTCACACCGGTAACATTGGCTGCCCATGCCACATCGCATAGCCGTTGCTTGGTTACGGACAGTCTAACGAAACAGAATAATGTTATAGAATAAGAAATCAACACATGCATGCCCTCCTGAGTGTTTGACTAATTCTGGTAGTTAAAGGACTTAACACCTAAATAATAGAACCTAACTTGAAAGTAGGGGTGAGCAAAATCAATTACCCGACCCGACCCAAAGAATACCCGACCCGACCCGATACCCGAGAAGCAAGTAAATCAATACCCGATTTAATACCCTATATTTAAAATCGGTTCCGGTTCTAGTGTTAATCGGGTATATCGGTTATCGGGTAAAGGACCGACCCACCATATTATGTTATGTATATCAGCCTGACAACATGAACATGAAGTCTGCAGTGCACTCTACATCCCCTCTCAAGCCCTTCGACAATGGAGAAGTGAATAAGCATTAGCATTCACTTTGATTTCAACTTGAAATATTCAATCCTAGTTCCATTTCAGCTGATTATTGGTGAGTTCCATTTCAATCCTACTTCCATAACATTCAATCCTAGTTCCATTTCAGCTGAATCTTGTTGGTTAATCTTATTGCAAATGTTAAATTCTTGATCATCTAGTATAACATGGTTATTGTAAAAACTGAAAAAATTATGGGAATTAGCAGTTATTTGATGGTTTATAGTTGATGGTGTGTTTATGCACACCAAGTGTTCGATATAATGTCCGAGTGAAAACTCATAGATATCGATCTTAATCCAAACAGTCCAGAATGCAGTAAAAGAGCAACTTTCAGGTTCGTTTCATGCAACAAACGAAGTTACGTTCTTCTGCATATGTTTTAATCATTCATTCGGTATTGGGCCTAAGCCCAATGATTAATCTGCTTTGGTTATTATGTAAAATCGGTTCCAATTCCAATGTCGGGTTTTCAAGTGTAACCTACCCAGAACCGACCCGACCCGATTACAACCTGAAAATCAGAACCGACAAAGAGACCGACATGCCTAGGTTCGGGTCGGGTTAGGTACAATATCGGTTCGGTTATCGGTCCTTTTCGGTCCGGACCTAATTTTGCTCACCCCTACTTGAAAGTGCAATAAACAACCCCTAACATTATTATAGTTGCCTTATTACGCTAGAGGGGTTGGCTAGATGTATTGAAAAAGAATCTAAAACTTAATAATTCAATTTCCAACTACACTAAAAAGAGCATTTTGGGTGGGAAAAATTAAATCCCTTTTAGGTTAGTATTCTCTTAGGACTTATAGATTATGCCAGTAAGAGAGCATAATGAATAAGGAACCTTAAACTTGCTTTAGACTTTTAATCTAAATATTAGAATTTGCAAAGAGTGCCTAAACATAAAAGTATGATGCTACTATTAGAATTGACCCATATCAAAATCACCAACTTTTGATCAAAACTTGTGTGACTTACAGAATTGGCATGTCTTAACTTATAATGTATTTAAAAACAGAGTAACAAACAAACTTTTAGTCAATATACCAGTTACCACCATATTTATCTTTTTACCCAAACACAAAATATATAGGTTGAATATGTTATGCTTAATGCGAAAGTAAAATAACAAAATACGATAATCATATGTGCCAATTCAAGTGTAAACATACCAAGTTTGTAGTTTTGTACGTACCGGCAACTTGTTGTATTTTCCTTTTTGTTGTCTTGGCAAAAGTTTTTGGCAGAGGTAGTGCTATTGTTGTTGACACGAAAGTAGTAACGGACGTGTCAGATGGCACAAAACCTTAAATAAGGAATATATAACTTTGCTTAGCTCCTCTATGGTCGAATAAATTGGTTCCCTAAAACATAAATTATACCAAAGTTTGTTATAAATGCAAAAAAGCAATATAACAGTAAATCATGTACAGAAAAAAAAAACTTATTTACTAAGAAAAATATTGTTGCATATTGTACTTTTGTGTTCCAGCCTTTCATCTCTATAAAACGCCATAAAAAGAGAAGATATAAAACCCTTAATTCAATGTACAATAGAAATGAGGCACAAAGCTTTCAGTTGGTTCACCAGAACAAAGTTACCTTGCAATTGTGTATTCCGAAAAAATTTGATGTAATCAACTTAACACTCCAACAATAATCTCAGCATTGTAAGGAAATATCCCTGAATGATATATGTGGAAAAATAGTTAAGCTTTATTAGTTAACCACATCCTAGCCTAACACTACTAACAATCCAGTGAAGATGAATAGAACATTGGCTTATTAGAAAACAAAGAATCATAAATTCTAAACCCATGAACATCTTCTTATCATGTTGACTTTCGGTGAAAAGTTGGGCGTATAACAACATCATTAACCTGTTTTTAATTGCAATCCAACTTCAATTCTCCATCTTGAATATAAGGCTGAGGGTAATTAAAAATCAAATTGAAAACTAACCAATGTAAAGCAAATATCTATAAGGCTGAGGGTATTTATGGATCAACTAATGACTATGAGACTGGGGGTATTTAAAAGTTCCTTTATAATTTTTAGCACACAGTCCAATCTCAACCAAATAGAAAAAACCCAAAAAATTAACCTGGTAGGCAGCGATGTTCATTGGGGGTTAGGGCTTAAAATTCAAATTGAAAACTAACTGGGATGTAAGAAAGGACCTGATCGCATTAAAGGTTGAACATATCTATGATGAACCGATTAGCAAATGAACCATAAGCATTTGAAGACTCACATGTTTGGCGAGAATTATTGCTCTGAATTGTTGTTCACATTGAATTACATTCATGAAGGTAATAATCCTGCAAACAAAGCAAGAAATTGAAATTATTTTGCATCAAATCCTGTTATTTCACATTGAAACAAATTATTAGAAAATTGATTTAAAAGTCCATGATTTCATTCATAGAAAATCACATACATGCTACATCCAATTAAGGAAAATATTTCAAGAAATCTTTAAAATGTATCAACTTTAATTCTTTTTTTTTAAATGGTGTGAACGAACTGACCATAATTCTTCAACAAAACTATCTGGTTTGATTGTTATCATAGCAGACAATGACTGAAATACGTAAAATAAATTAAAATCACTACTACATGAATAATCCTATAGAAATTAAAAAAGGTAAAACACCAACTTGAAATGAAAAGGATCGGTCCAAGTGATGCTCGATTCCTTCACTCCGCCCAAGTGATGCTCGATTCCTTCGATTGGTGTTTAATCCACAAGTTAACCAACGCTTTGATATCCTTCATAACCTTGCTCATAGAGACCTGATTGTTATTATAAATAACTCCGTTCCATAGCCGCCACTGTTTTCGCAACAAAGAGCACGCACACTGTTGGATCAATGAAAACTTCTTTAACATTTTCTTGCTCAGCATTACTCTTTTCGTAACTAAGAGAACGCACACTGTTGGATTGTTAAACATTTAAACCAACTAAACAATGAGAAGTTAAAAAAGGAAATATGGTACCTGGTAGCACGATACCCCGTGTTCTCTAAAAAAGAGTCTTGGAAGCTCAACCTCCGTGTATTCAGTTTAATTGTTTCTTTTCTTTGTTTTTCGAAAACCACATCCACTCTTTTTCGAAAATCATTCGAAATACCGAAATGTTCATACTTGAAAACAAAAGGTTCATAAAGTATTAAATAGTAAAACTTGAAAACCAATACTTCTTCATCAATCTTCAAAACCATCGTGGATGTGAGGAATTTAAACTGAGATTTGGAACTTTGATGATATAATCAGTTGGTAATGAAAGTCTATTTTGACATAAAATTGATTAAAGAGTATGATTAATATAAGTAATCCTTGTTCTAATCTTAAATCTAATCACCATATTCAAACTACAATATATATTTCATATTTACTTGCTATGCCTAACCGATATATGTACTTAATCTATAATATATCAAAGCTAATAGATAGTATGCCTACAAATACTGCAAAATATTAGGAATTTACTAATTAAAAAACTGGCTAAAATTAGCTAGGAAGTAGGAGCGACCTCAATGCGCAAACACTCACAAGCAGATTATGTAATATTCTCATAAAGAAAATATAAAGAACCATTAGACCAAGAAAAACAACTTATATGCAGATCGTGGCAAAAACACTCACAAGCCGGTTGAGTTTAAAGGAAAAGGAGTCATACTTTCTATGAGAAGGACATGGATATGTCTGGATATGCTCCATTATATGTCCTGCACTATAAGAAACATAAAAGAAGTTCAAAATACTATAGAAATCACATTGGTTATTTATTTTAGTTCTTCATAAAAATGTATAAAAAACTGTTTGCGGGTTGGTCCTACCTGACCGGTCCGACTTTGTTCACCGAATCACCCAATTTTGCACACCAATTACTGAACACTGTTACTGAAACACTTACATTCCGGTATGTTCAGAGAAAGATTTGGATTCTGTTTATCCTCTTCTCCACATCTGGGGTCCTGCAATTTATACAACCTTTACACTTAACCGGAACATATAAGTAAATATATGTATCAATATTCCTAATTTAATTAACAAATACGAAATTTAGTAATATCACCATTGATGAATAAAAATGTCAGATATAAGAAAAAAACGTCTTTGAATCTAACTAATGGTTCAAAATCAGATCCTCCTCTCCACCCTACAATGTAACTAATGGTCAATATTATAAACAAAAATTAAGATAACATAAATAATCAAAGCAAACATCCTCATTGAAGCATATCAACAAACACCTGGCATGCTAAATTCAACCTAGAACCTCTGTATTGAAAGGCCATTGGGTGTCTCCTTCCAAACCAATTGATCCAGGCCTCATCGGCTGAAGTAGTCAAGTAGAAACTGTAGTTGTAATTTAACAACTCATTAATTAAAGGTTAAAACACAACTCATTAATATTGTAAGCAGGGTTGTCAAGTGAAGATGAACGCATTGGTGGGGATGAGTTGAAATTTGATTGTTCATTCATATCAAGAAAAAATATCATTAATGTAGTGTACGTTAAATTATAAGGTTTGAAACATTTTTATGCACCAAAGTCATCTCAAATTCTCTCACGGGCATTTCATCGAGCATGTGGTATGCACGTATTCAATTAAATCTAGTAATAAGAATTTAACCAGTTCATCTACAAAATACATGTTTCACCAATACTCACCGTTCAAACCATCATTCCTGGTACAAAATTAATATATATTTCTTTACAAAAATTAAAACTGGTTTGTTGCAAAGTATAAATAACATACATGTTAAATACATATATGAAATGATAAAAAGAAGAGTCAAAATTCGAAATAGTCATGTGCATTGATGTCTGAAATAACATAACAATTCAGTAGAATTAGGGCATTCTATAAATACTAAACAAAACAAACCACAATAAGAGTTCAAATCAAATACTTATGCAATTTCCCTATCATCTCAACCACAAATCATCATTAATCACTAAATTATTATGTTGAAGATATGTTTCGTAACATATACTTCTTAATAATAAAAAAAAATTGCAGACCTGTCAAATGAACTGGCTCCGGATCAACTCGTCGGATCCCTAGACGTCATTGCTAGAGTCGGCGGCTAAGGCATTCTGACCGAGTTTTCAGATATGTAACAAAAAACCACACCAAGTACGATAGCAAGAATCAGATTCTAATAAAATTATTCAATATCCCCATAAGCAAGAAACCAAGAACGATCAAATATAAAAAACTTAACCAGAAATCAAAACCAAAAGGAGTCTAACCGATTATCATAAGGATTAAGATATGTATTATGTGGATCTAGTAAGACCTGGTTTGATATCTATGAAACACAAAAGAAACTCTCTGGATGAAAGTAATGTAATATAAACTCAGATTAAGAGGATGAATCGAAAAGAATATTGATTAAACGAAGATCGCACGACTGGATCAGAGAAATTGAGGAGCACCAGATGAACAAAATTAGGGTTTTCTAATAGCAACAAAAAAAATCAAATACAGAGGTGGAATCCAACTTACCGATGCTTGAATTTCGAAGTCTGATGATGAAGATAAAACAGAGCAAGCTTCTTCAGTCGTCGTTTGAAACATCCGATTAAAAGCAATAATTTGTATATAGGCTATAGAATTGGAAACGCTTCCATAATTTCCTAAAAAAACTTCCGATAATTGATTAACTTTTCAACCTACCATATATAATCCAAAGACACATTGAATGAAGAAAGAGGCGGCCAAGAGAATTGAAGGAAAATAGAGAGAAAAGGAGAATGGCGCCTGAAAACCCAATTCTCTGGCCAAAGAGAATAGCCACATCAAAGTCAAATAGTCAACACTATTTTGCTTTAGTATAAGAGATAGATTATTATAAAAGTATTATTATTTATCTCCAAAGTTACTTGTTTATCCATTATTATAATTATTATCCCTTATTATTAGATAAATATAAAAATAAGGTAAGAATGTATCTGGAAGTGACATATGTCCATAAATAATTTTCATTTATTAGTATAGAAAGATTAAATTGTTAATCTGAAAATAGCCCATCAACGACCTTTTTGAATATGGAGCCTTTTTTTAATTACAATTTAAGTTTAGATAGGTTATTTAAAAAGAGCTTAACATTTGACCTTTCGCTTGACTATCAATTACTATACATGAAATTAATCAGGAAATTAAACAACGGTTAAAAAAACATTCATTTTGAGTCACCAGAGATTACTCATATTCGCAAACGGATATTAAACATATCAACCTGAAACATTATACAAACATGCCATAATTTTAAAGTGTATATGTATTTGAACTAATTCTTTGACACAAATAATATAGAGTAAATTTCAAAACTTGTCTTTTATGTATGTATGTTATTCCAAATCATGTCCTTTGTCTTCAATAATTACATTAATGATACCTAATGTATATAAATCCTAACATGTTATATCCTTTACCCAAAATCCAGTTAATATTCTTAGTTAATTGTAGTCACGTGGGGCCCACATGAGGTCATTAATGTCTTTTGTTTGTGTAAGCTATTAAAACAAATAAATTAACAAAATAAAACCAATCCCACCAGGCCACCCCTACCCAAGATCGTCGGCCGGCTGACCCCACCCAATCCCAACTCCGACACCATCCCAACCCCCACCATCATCACAATACTAATGTTGAACAAGTTCCATGGTAACATATACTAATCTTGCACATATGAAAATGCAATCCACTCTGTCTAAGCAAATGGAAGCTGTAACTAAAAAAGTTGTTTGCACCTTTTGATCAAGCTTACAACTAATTTGATCAAACGTGCTTAGTTGTTTATAATCGAACTTGAGTTTAATTTTATTGCATTTGAATCTGATGACGTCGAACATTACCAAACATTAATCCAACGAACAAGATATCATAAATTATTAAATTCCACCATAATCTCCATACCCATAAGAACAATCCCAAAACAAAAAACAAAGCATGACAATTAAAGCTTAATTGCTTAAACCTTGTCAACAAAACTGATATCTCAAACTATCAACCACTGAAATCGAATCAAGATTATTAACTCAAGAACAAAGATGAAACTCAACTGATTGAAACAAGACACAAGTACAGATCTCTCAAACTAAACACTCTCACACACAAAGAGATTATCAAAGTGATAATCTCTAATGAATTACAACCGGATCTATGTTATAAACTTTGATAAACAACGGATCAAAGCTTTTACAGAAACAAACCCTAATTCACCTAGAGAGAGAAAGAAGAATTTGGAGAGAAGTATCGCACCAGACTTGTCTCGAAAGGATGACTTCTTTATAATAATATCTGCTTCTCTTTTTATCTCTTAGACTGGGTTGTTACCAGTTTGTTATAACAGCCCATGTAACCGCAACAAGCCTGTATCACCAGCCCAGTAGTCGCTTGGCCCATATAAGTCCATTATCACCAGCCCGGTAGTTCCTCAGCCCAACATGTTGCAAAGAAATATAAAAAAATATTGTCAAACAAGAACAATACATAATAACAAATATTAAATTATAAAACAAACAAAAAATAACCTTTTATATTTTTAACACCCCGCCTCAATTTAATATCCAAAGAAATCAAACATCTGCATTTTTGAACATAACTCACTGTGTTGTCCAACTAGAAGACCTTTTGTAAACAAGTCTGCTAGCTGATTTGCTGACTGAATTCCTCCAACACTTATAACACCTTTTGCAATCAACTCTCTAAAGAAAAACAAATCGACTTCAAAGTGTTTCGTCCGATCATGAAACACCGGATTAACTACTATGGACAAGGCAGCATTACTATCACAATACAACTTAACTGGCAACTTAACTGACACAGTTAACTCGAGCAACAGATTTTTCAGCCATACAACCTCACATGCTGCTGCACACATAGATCGATATTCAGCTTCGGCTGATGATCTAGACACATTAGCCTGTTTTTTACTTTTCCAGGAAACTAACGAATTCCCCAAAAATATACAAAACCCAGTAACAGACCTTCTTGACTCAAGACATTTTGCCCAGTCTGAGTCTGCATAAGCAACTAAGTCAAGAGACGACCCTTTATTGAACAACACTCCTTTGCCAGGAGATTGTTTCAAATATCGAAACAGCCTAAACACAACCTTTAAATGACCTTGAGACGGACAATGCATGCATTGACTCAAATAGTGAACAGTGTATGATATGTTTGGCCTAGTATGCGCAAGATAAATTAGCTTGCCCACTAGTTTTTGATATCCAGTTATACTATCGACAGTATCACTGTTATTTTTGCACAACTCTGTAACAACACTATTTTGTTCAATTGGATTATTTACCGGTTTGGATGCACTCATGCCATACTCGGCCAATAATTCTAAACAATATTTTCATTGTGACAAACACACTCCTTTATTACACTTAATCACCTCTATCCCAAGGAAATATTTTAACTCTCCCAAATCTTTAATTAGAAATTTGGTTTTAAGCCGTTGTTTAACTAGCTCTATTTCCTTAACAGAGTTACCAGTAATCACGATATCATCTACATATACAAGCAGATAAACAACAACATTTTGACTAACTTTGTAAAACAAAGAATAATCGCATTTACTTTGAATGAACCCTAATTCACACAACACATTTACCAACTTCTCATTCCACATTCTAGGTGCTTGTTTTAATCTGTATAGCGATTTTTTAAGTTTACACACCCTTTTTTCATCTTTAGAAAAATAGCCATCAGGTAAAGCCATGTACACATCTTCATGCAATTGACCATAAAGGAAAGCATTATTGATGTCTAGTTGAAACAACTTCCAACCACGTTCAACAGCAATAGATATTATACATCTAACTGTAACCAGTTTAACAACTGGTGAAAACGTTTCATCAAAATCTATCCCTTGTTTTTGGCTATAACCTTTAGCCACTAGTCTGGCCTTATACCTTTCTATTTTACAAGTGGACTTGTATTTGATTTTATATATCCACTTACAACCTACAACAGACCTACCAGGAGGCAGGTCCACAAGATCCCAGGTATCATTCCGATGAAGAGCTTCAATTTCTTCATTCATGGCAGATATCTAATTGGGATCATCATAAGCCTCACTAAAATTCTTTGGCTCATAGCTTTTATCTAGAACATAAATAGAACACCTATGTTCTAACGACATCCTAAAATAGTTTACTACTCTTTCTAACCCATATTTGACTTTACCTTCAACTATGAAGTCACTAAGATTTCTAGGTAATAAAGAACTCCTCACCGATCTCCTGAGTTGGCTTTGGTTACCTAATTCCTCACTCGTATTTCCCTCAGAAATGTTTTATTCTTCAGAAACAGGTATCATAGAATCAACTCTCTTAGAGACATGTTCCCTCACACTGGGCTGCTTATTAGAAGCCCTGCCAACAGTGTCAGTATCCATATCATCTAAATCAGACGCTTCACGTGTCCCTATCTCATTTGGTTCCTTTCCTTCATCATTGGGAGTTTTAAGTTGTTGTGCTTCTGTGTTCTCATATATGTCAAAAAAATTCAAATTGTTTATGTCACTAAAAACATTTTCATTAACTTGTTGAAAACCAACTCTATCTTTAAAAGGAAATACAGTTTCAAAAAACTTAACATCTCTAGAATAAAAAACAGTTTTATTGTCTAAAGTGTACATTTTATAACCCCTTTTCTCATTGGAATACCCAATGAAAACACATTTCTCAGCACGACTGCTGAGTTTATCACTATCATTTAACACGGTACAAAAACACAAACAACCAAACAACTTTAAGTGATTTAGGAAAGGTTCAAACCCATACACCAACTCATAGGGAGTTCTACCACCTAGCACCGAAGACGGAGTCCTATTAATCAAATAAGCAGCAGTCAACACACATTCTGACCAAAAACTAATAGGTAAAAAACTTTGGAACAGTAATGCTCTAGCAACATTCAACAAATGTCTATGCTTCCTTTCGACTATCCCATTCTGTTGAGGTGTGTATGTACAAGACGTTTGATGAAGTATACCTTTTTGTCTACAAAATAAGATCATTTGGTTATTTACAAACTCAGTTCCGTTATCACTTCGAAAACATTTTATATTTCTTTTAAACTAAGTTTTAGTCACATTTACAAAATCAACAATATTTTCAAAAACCTCATGTTTGGTCTTCATCAAACACACCCACACAGCTCTTTAGTAATCATCAACAATTGTTAAGAAAAACTTATGCCCTTCTCTACTAGTAACCTTGTAAGGGCCCATACATCTAAGTGTACAAGATCCCCTAAACTTTTAGACTTATGATAACTCAAAGGGAAAGGTTCCCTGTGTTGTTTGGCTCTTTGACAAACCTCACAAGGAAGCATAGAATCTGAAATTCCTAAGTTCAACTTATCTTTAAACACTTTTATAGCATGATTAGATGGATGTCCCAATCTAGCATGCCAAAGACTATTATAAGTATCAGAACTATAACACATCTTATCTACCATGCAAGAACTGCCACAAAAATACAACCCATCCATTTGATTACCAGTCACCAGGACTTTCTTGGTTGACAAGTCCTAAAAATAACAACGACTTTCATCAAAAATAACTATCATTTTATTGTCTCTAGCCAATTTGTGAACAGAAATAAGGTTTATGTTGTATTCAGGAACAACAAACACATCCTTAAGAATCACATTATTAACAAGCTTTACAGATCCAATTTTTGTTACTAAAGCATTTGAACCATTAGGATGTTTAACTGTTATTTTGAACTCAGATACATCTATAAAATCAATTAGACACTATTCATCTTTGATCATATGCTGATTTGCACCTGAATCAACAATCCAACCCATAGTCTGTTCACAATCAGACCCACTACTAAAACAAAACACAGGTTTAGAAAATAAACTAGCACAGAACAAACCACCACCTGAAACATTGCAGCTTTGTGGAGGCCCACTAGGCTTATCCCCTAACAGACTAAGAAGCCTTGTTATTGATCACTAGTCAAAGAATTAACAGAATTATTAGACGATTCAACGGAACTACTATTACTTGCAACTGCTTTCTTGACCTGACTGTTTCTTGGTGGTTTCATCCAAGAAGGATAACCAATAATTTCAAAACATTTATCCACAGAATGACCTATTTTATTACAGTGTGAACACTTCAAATTCTGATTTGAAACCTTATTAGTTTTCTAAAATTCAGTGGGTTGATTCACTTTAGAAACAAAGGCCATAGTCTGTGCCTTTTTTGCACCATTGCTAGAGTTTCTATGGGATTCTTCCCTAGAAACAATAGCAAATGCCTCCTTAACAGTAGGCAAGGTTTCTTTCATTGGAAAATTTGTTCTAACACTTTGATAAATCCCATCAAGACCCATTAAAAACTGCATTAGCTTAATCATATGATTAAAATTATTGAAATCCTTTGCAGCATCACAAGAACAAGTAGGCAGTTGCAAGATTTGATCTAATTGTCTCCACATAACATTCAATTTATGATAATATTCAGAGACACTTAAATCATTTTCAGTGAAACTGTTAATTTTCTGATACAAGTCATACACAACCGACCCATCTATTTTATTATATGTCTCTTTTAAATCTGTCCACACATCACTAGCAAGTTTAGAAAAAACTTGACCCATATACAATTCCTCACTAATAGAATTTAATATCCAAGTAAGAACTATAGAATTGCATATGTCCCATTGTCTGGCCAAAACACCATTATTCTCAGACTTTATACAAGTTTTATCAATAAAACCCCATTTTTTAACCTGTAATGCTAACTGCATTGCATTAGACCAACCTGTATAATTTTCAGATCCTTTTAGTTTCACAGTCACAATAGTCAAATTACTAGAGTCAGATGGATGCAAGTACAAAGGATCACTTGCATCCAATTTACTTACTAAGGTCTTAGGAGGTGGGTCACTAGGACCAGAACCACCACTTGTGACAACTAGACCATCAACCATTATAACACAAAGTCAAGTAGCAATCAAGAAAGAACAACAACAAGAAAGTAGTAACAACAACACTAAAGAACCATAACAATAACAGATCCTAACAGGGCGAAACCTTGACAGGGACCAGATCAGAGGTTCATCACTCAAGGTGCCTCTGCAAGCCTTATCAATGGAGCCGACTATACCTAGACCCAATCTAAAAAACCAACAACAACAAGTAACAAAGAGAATAGGAACCAAATAACAACCAGAATAGGGAACATATAACAAACAAGTAACAAACAAAAAAGGAATCAAATAACAACCAGAAATGCAACAGGATGTACCCTTCCTGTGTCCCAATCAATACCGACCCAACTAGTCCGGCAACAAAAATGCCTAAATGCAAGAACAGAAAATAAAAGAACAAAATCAAGGCACGATCTCACCAGGGGGGTGCAAATAACTCCTGCAAATCAGTCTTGCAGCCTTCACTTAGGGCTACAAGAACTGATTAGAAGAACACAGCTACACAGACCCGGTTAGTTTGCTATAAAGCCTTCTAGGGTTACAAAGAACAACTCGAATCACTGCAACAGCACCACAAACCCTAGATTAGGGTTTCAATCCTTCAAGATTCTCAAACTTCTTCACTATGCATGCACTCCAAAGAACCGGAAACCCACTGAATCGGCGTCAACAACAGATGGAGTCTTCAAAAACCGAAGTAATTCAGGCCAGATCCAGCGACGGACTCTTCAAAAACCGAAGTAATCAAGCCAAATCCAGTTAGACCTAAACAGATATAACCCAAGAAAAACACAGCGGAATGATATCACACCTAAGAGCTCACAAAAGCTCTGATACCATGTCAACAAAACTGGTATCTCAAACTATCAACCACTGAACTCGAATCAAGATTATTAACTCAAGAACAAAGATGAAACTCAACTGATTGAAACAAGACACAAGTACAGATCTCTCAAACGAAACACTCTCACACACAAAGAGATTATCAAAGTGATAATCACTAATGAATTACAACCGAATCTATGTTATAAACTTTGATAAGCAACAGATCAAAGCTTTTACAGAAACAAACCCTAATTCACCTAGAGAAAGAAAGAAGAATCTGGAGAGAAGTATCGCACCAGACTTGTCTCGAAAGGATGAGTTCTTTATAATAATATCTGCTTCTCTTTTTATCTCTTAGACTAGGTTGTTACCAGTTTGTTATAACAGCCCATGTAACCGCAACAAGCCTGTATCACCAGCCCAGTAGTCGCTCGGCCCATATAAGTCCATTATCACCAGCCCGGTAGTTCCTCAGCCCAACATGTTGCAAAGAAATATAAAAAAATATTGTCAAACAAGAACAATACATAATAACAGATATTAAATTGTAAAACAAACAAAAAAAAACTTTTATATTTTTAACAAACCTTTTGTTATCAAAGTAAAGTGATAATCTTTATTAAATAACAAAGCTACTTACATACAAACAAAACACACGTTAGATCCCGCCGAAACCTTAGAACTGCCGTTGGCACAGTCGCAAACCACCACAACCCTCGAGACCCACATGCATTGCCATTCAACACTTCCAAATCTATAGCTTGCAACCATTCATAACCCTTCGCAGCCCCAAGCAAACCCTCACGGCCACTGTCACCACATATTAAACCCACTTCGACACCCTCCGCCTTCCATTCTGTCATAAACCACCGTATCCGGTCGGACCTGAGTTTGTTCTGCCGCGTGTCTCGCCTTCCGAGTAACTGTTATCACTGCTCGGTTGAGACCCACCGTGGGCCCCACGTGACTACAATTAACTGAGAAAATTAACTGGGTTTGGGGTGAAGGATATAACATGTTAGATTTGTAAACATTAGGGATGATTAATGTAATTATTGAAGACAAAGAACATGATTTGCAATAACATACATAAAGGACGAGTTTTTTAATTTATTTATATAGATCATGTTTAGATCACCTAATCAACTAGTTAACGTAACACAATCTACAACTTAAAAGTCACTCAACTAAATGAATATCTTTCTAGTTTTAGACAATCGTGTTAGTGTTAATAATGGTACACTATTCTCCTATATCTCTATATATACATAGATATATAGAAAGAGAAATAGAGTGGAAAAGAATATGTAAATAAAATGACCCTGTATACAATGAACGAACAAATTGAGAAAAGATCATTATTTACAAAGTGATAGATAGATAAGATAGAAAAATTACAATGGTTAGTCAAAATAAGATTTAGTGGCCAAAAATAATTATCCAATAACCCAACAAACATTATCTTATACAACTACCAAATTCATTCATGTTATCTCATTGTATTATGAATTTAGTACACATATGTTAGTTGTTACATTTTTTTTGGAAGGTGTGTATTACTTGCGAATGTTGGGAGGTTTAGTATACGTTGTCTTAATTGAGTCCACACTAGAGAGTCCTTTTCGCACAATAGATCCCTAATTTAAAATCCCTCAACGAGAAACCTCTATCATCCAGACTCGAACTTGAGACCTGAATGAAAAAACTCACCTGGACCCACTATAGGTGAAACTTAAATACTCGTGACTACCACTAGAGCACTAGTGATGGTTATGGTACTTGTTACATAAGACTATGACTACGAGTCTAGGACCCACTGAGGTTAATATGGTAATTAGCGTTAAGATGCCAGAATCTTCCGGTTACATATGACTACGACTCTAGGACCCACTGAGGTTCATATGGTAATTAGCGTAAAGATGTCAGAATCTTCCGGTATATGCGGTTTTAATTTTATTACAAGATAACTTGCACCGTCCAAATCCAGCACCTTCCACAACTGGCAGTTAGTTCAGTTACTCACGCCACGTGTCCTCCTTTCCGGGTTCTTCCATTTTGAACGAAAAGTAAAGAAGTCAAATGACAATACGTCACCGTTTTGTTGTTCACAACCGCAATCTACAGCCACATGATTGATCTTGTTGTCACCTGGTGGATTCATCCTATGTATACTTTAGTTGGTGGTGATTATTAATTAACGATCTCAACCACCGCCACCGACTTGAATTTTTTAAATAAAACCATTCTTCGTATATGTTGTTTTTATTTATTAAACACTTTATAATTATAATATAACATTTGTTCACCTTGGTCCATGATGTTTTGATTTGCAAATGTTTGTGAGTTTGTCGATTGTGCGTAGAATGATCCATGGAGGCAGAAAAGTTCAACAATGCACATGGCTGTCCCGTTGATTATAATGATGCTTTGCATGTTGACCATATCATTGAACAAGTATTATCGGATTACTAGTACTTTCTCGAATTGTTATAACATAGTGGAACTTTTTCACGCGTTTAGTTATATTCGGTTTAAATGTTTAATTCATTACAGTATTTATATGTTATCGGTATTTGGTTTAGCAATTGAAAGAGATAATGTAAAAAATAAATTCGTGTTATGCTCAAAAGGATATCTTACATATTTACATCGATCGAAAACCATAAAAACAAATACATGTACCACTTACGATCATATTGATATCGGTATATATGTTGTTCGGGTGAATCAGCTCGATTCATTAAGATATCAATACAGTATTGCATTAGACACATCCTGACCAAAATGTAACGACCGCTTACATCATTAGACGCATCGTCGTAACAAGGTAATGACTAACTACATCACTAGATGCATCGTCGTCACAAGGTGACGACTGTCTACATCACCGCTACCAGAATAGTGAATACCAGCACACGAGACTCCAATACCATGTTTAGACACATGAATGCATATAACACATTCATCAAACATTTACATAAAAACACTTATATGCCCATAATCAATTAAAGTCGTTAAGCATGTGTGTCATCTCTTAACATTTAAACGTAAAAATGGGTGATAGAACTCACCTTAAAGCGTAAAATATCAACTACTAGAACACTACCATAAATTCGAATGCACTACACTATTGGACTCACGATGTGGATAACGTAACTCAATTACAACGTAACTCTAAATCGACACTCGAGAACATGAACTCGAAGTGGTGCTACTGTCCGACCCCCACGATCGTGAGCTGAGACGCCCGATCTTTCACGCGGTCAAAAGAAAATATTAAACAATGAAATTTACGACCAAATTGAATCTTTTGTACATTACTTGAAAATTTAAACAAAAGTTACAAGATATCTGACGTGTGCGTGTGAGGTTATAATTTTTAGATTATTTTAGCTCTTTTTACTCGCACATTAAGTTTTAAATTTATAAAACACGATATAATACTATCACTCTACACACACATTAGGGCACGTGAACACATCGCAGACGTAGTATAGTGATGACAAGATACTGAGGTCGTCCAAGGACACAAGAGTTTTTAGTACTGGCTTATCGTTAACGTCTAATCTAACCAAATTTTGATATAAAGGTTTTGAAAAAGATAAACTAAAAAGCAAAAAAAAAAAAATATATAAGGAAAAACAAATAGACAAGAAGGAATCACTTGGTTCCAATTCCTCTTTTATGCATCCTTTAATGATTTCTGCACTTTGGGCATTTTAAGAGATTATCTTTAAGTTATAGTAGTAGGCCCCCTTCCAGGCAGCGTCACCCTCAACCTATTGGTCTGAGTTAGCAGAGATACAGTCCCGCAAGGTCAGATTAATGAAAGATAATTAAGTAAGTTATTAATGCGAAAAGTGGTAGGCCCCCTTCCAGGCAGCGTTGCCCTCAACCCATTGGTCTGAGTCAGCAGGGATACAATCCTCGCAGGATTGTTTTAGAGTTTTAATAGTAGTTTATAGATAAAGGATTCAAGCGGTTTCTTACTTCTCCTGAGGCGAACAGTATCGCCTACTCGTGAAGTCTTACTAAGCTTGAACCAGGTTCTCGCAGGATCTATACACTAAACAAGACATAGAATTACCCAACCACCCTTCTAACCCCCTTCCAAGTAGTTAACGTGCTTTATATAGACCGTAAAGACACGAATGTGTGAATCAATGACGCATGAAAAATGGTTAAATAAATTCGCCTTCAATATAAAAAACTAGTTATTAAAGTCATTAATACATACCCAAATAAGAAGGAGCCAAAGATTGGAAATCAAAAAGTAATAAATAAAAGATTGTCTTCATCAAGTGATGTATGAGTTTAGCCAAGCATGACCTTTGTTTGACAAGAACTCTTACGATCGATCTTGGATCCCGAGACTACTACACACTCTAAATGATAGAAGATGGATGATGGTGGTGGGTGTTGGTGTTGTAGTGGTGGTGGAGTGTTGGCAAGTGTGAGAGAAGTGGTTTTCCAATTAATGGATTGGAATAAAACCAAGCACCCCTATTTATAGCTGAAGTTAGACGATCAACACGGCCTGTGCCCGCCTGGCATGACCCTGTGGCCATCCTTTTCTCTCTTCCTCATTAACTGTAGTGTCAGGTCTTGTACAAACACGGCCCCGTGCGTTAACGGCACGACCGTGGCCATTTTACTTGTTGTACTATCTCAGATTCTACGAATCTTAGAGTTAACCACGCCCCGTGTTGCCTTAGCACAGCCCCATGTTGGTCTGTCAGGTTTGTCCTTTGTTGTTGGCTTTTTCTTCTACAGAGAATCTTGACTGGACACGACCCATGCCTGGTGGGCACGGCCCGTGCCAAAGCTTCTGATCTTGCTATTTTGTTGGTTTGGATGTGGATGGGGGCTTGGCGAGTCATGTCAATCGGCCTTCTTTGTATTTGTGTTGGTTTTTGCTGTTATTTTGCTCCTTTTGTGCGTTCAAGCTCTTTTGACCCTGTAAATTAAAAAAGGAACAAAGAAACAAGCTTTTTCCAACATTAGTACCGAAAAAGGGTTGATTTTACGCCGTGTTTGATATAATTTATATGTTGCATTTTACGTACATAAAATACCTCCACACTTGAATCTTTGATTGTCCTCAAGGAAAACTCTATATCGTGGCTTAAACACCCAAACGAAATAGGTAGAAGAGAATGTTTTGGGCATATCTTTAGAGTGTCGGGAATCCAAGTTCTAATTTATTTTGTTTTTATTTTATTTTATTTACAATCTTAGTCGTCATGATTTATTTAAAACCCAAATTAAGAAAAATTATTTGTTTTGGGCATAACATGCCTTTATAAAATTCCATTTAGTTATATATAAATTTACACACCTCACAAGTGGTCACTCAACACTCGGCCGAAGTTGTGTAAGTTAAAACGCTCGTGCCCGGTTTGGAACTTACTCCTACTATAGGCTTGACAAACAATCAAACCTCCTCCTTTTTGACATTTGATCCTTGTAAATATCAAGAGGGCTTTAAAGGGTAGGTTGTGGTTTGGGTAGGTGTGTTTGGTAAAAATGGCGAAAGGCGTAAAAAGTATCGTTTTTTTCCATTGCTTTGTGGTTTAGCAAAAAATACTTTGGTTTTTTTTTGCCAAAGTTGAAACTGAGGCATACTTGTAATTTTATAACCGATATTTTTACAAAAAATAAAAGGTGAAAATAAAAAGGTTTACGGATGTGGATGTTTTTGCAAAAAAATATGTTCTTTTTGCGAGTTTAGAAATGAAAAGGGTTAAGGCTCAAAGGGGTTTATCTGTGGGGATGTTTTTGGTAAAGAAAAAGAAAAATAAAGGTTTTGAAGTGAAAAATGGGTTTGATCCTAATGTCTCCATCATTTACTTACTTGGATTTGTGTCGGTAAGGACTTGGAATGTATTGTTTTGGCAAGTTCTAGATTTGTGAGAACCAAACGGGCTATTCACACAAGAAACGGAAATTAAGCAATTAGTATATATGTGTATTTATATGCTCGGTAAGGCTTAAAACTCACTTTTGTGGGAATAAAGAGTTATAGTGTAAAAATGTGTATATAATCAAATTTTACAAAGATTTATTATGCCCGTTTTTATAATTTTCTTAATTTGTTCTTTTTATCACGACGCTATCAGCTGTAAATTAGTAAAAACATAATTTTTAGAACTTATTTTACCCAACTAAACAAAGATAAGTAAAAAGAAAATAAAAAAAATTGGAAAAGTTTGGGGTGATTAGCGGTTTTACAAGGCGAGTTTTGTGTAAGGCTTGTTTTTAGGACAAACGATTCAAGGTTTTATCATCCTCCCCACACTTACATTACACATTGTCCTCAATATGTCCCTAATAAGATTTATTTTGGTTAAATGTGTAAAAAGTGTGTGAAAATAATAGTTTTTTTGGTTACTGGCACTTGCAGCACGAGGGCGTGCTATGGGGACACGACCCCGTGACCAAAGCGCCAGTAACAATTGTGAACAGACTTACAGTATGATGGACACGGGGGCATGCTAGATGAGCACGGCCCGTGCCACCTTCTCGGCAGAAAATTTTTGGACATCAGACACGACCCCGTGCAAGAGACACTGGTGTGCAGTTTTTGAGGTGGGAGGCTGTCACGACCCCTGACCCCATCCTAGGAGCGGAATCGGGAGCCGTGAGCAGCCAAGTGGTACCGGTGGTTATTTTTGAAAACATTGCAGCGAAAATTTCATCAGGACCGTGAGTTAGGAAAATATCAGAGTTTTAGAAAACACCGGATTTTAATTTATTAAATAGATGGGATAAAACCCAAGTTTTACAAAGGTAGCTTTAATATGGGATAAACCCGAATACATAAAACAACTTTTCTTAATTTAATTTAATGGCTAAATCAAGCCACTTCTGTAAGCCTTTTGGTGCCGTACCCAACTCTTATCCCGACCTACTGTAATTACCTGAAACGCGTTTTAAAAGTGTTTTGTCAGCAGGAAATACTGGTGAGTTCATTCAGTTTGTACAAAATGACCCATAGTTATAAATTACAGCATAAGAGCGATTACAATGACCTTTATCTTATTTTTATCTGGCGCCGTGTCACATCCGTGTGACGATGGTCATACCACTATTGGGTCCTTTCACCCAAGTAGTGATGATTATCACTATTAGGATTGATTAGCCTAACTGTGAGAATTAATAATGTGCACAATACCCCACTAGCCAGTGATTTAAGATAACCACGACTTAATCCCTGTAATTATAACTTTGAAAATAATAGGAGTATTGTAAAACATTGTTGATAAAAAGAGAATGACTCACATTATAAGCATGTAGTATTGATTTTCTTGATTCTACGCCTTCTGATAATTAAGCATATACTTTATTGTTCTGAACCTTCTGATGATTTAAACATCCATTTTGATTGTAAGAGTATGGTGTAGAGTTTCGGGTAGTTAAACTAAATAACAGAGTGGACTACGTATTAGTGTAAAACCACATCAAACCTAACGATGGTCACGAGATTCGAACCTTAACGAAATTCACAAAGTATAGTACTTTGGAATCCGTTTAACGAACTCACAAAGTACAGCACTTTGGCATCCGTTTGTTGGTTTCTGAATCGATCGGACAGAACATCGCATCGGTGATTATTGGTTAGAACACCAACGTATAGAGAGAAGAAGAGAAGAAATGTGCAAAGGAAATGAATTCCTAGGCTTCCTATTTATAGGTAAGAAGTATGAAATTTCTAGGAAGTTTCCTATAGCTTTTCTAGGAAGTTACCTATACATCTTTTAGAAAGCTTCCTACCCATATATATATCTTCTTATACCTTCCTCGTACCTTCCTTTGATATTATCTATCTCATATATATTTATTTTCCTGTATATCTATTTAGGTGTTTAATTTACCTACTTAATTAGCTTAATTATCCCGCTTAGCTTAATTAATCTTGCTTAACTTAATTAATCTTGCTTAGCTTAATTAATCTTGCTTAGCTTAATTAATCTTGCTTAGCTTAATTAATCTCGTTTAGCTTAATTAATCTTGCTTAACTGATTAATTAATCATACTTAACTTAATTAATCATATTTAGCTTAATTAATCTTACTTAACTGATTAATAAATCTTACTTAGCTGATTAAGTTTAACTTTATCTATTAAGGTTTCTTAATAACTAAGTTTTATTTAACTAGTAAGATTTACTTAATTGCTAATTATTCTACTTTAGCATCTTCCTGGTTACGAGTTCTAATTTTTTAGGTAAAATGGAACTCGTATTAGTGTATTAACTCAATTCAACTTTAACGATAATCACGAAATCAAAACCCTCACGATGAATGACAAAGTATAACCGTATATCGGCAGCACTTAAACATCCATTGGATTCACAACAAATGACAAAGTATAGCCCGAGTTTGGGCAGCACTTAAACATCCATTGGATTCACGACGAACGACAAAGTACAGTACTTAAACATCCATTGGATTGGTTTCAATAGATCGGGTAAAGTATCGTACCAGTGATTAGAGTTATTACCCTAATAACGGGCAGAGTTTCGGGGTTTTATAAGTTCTGACGTTAGAATGACAGAACAACAGAACAGGAGAAAGAAAAGAATTGAGCGATTTGAAATGAAACCGTAAACCTCAATATATAAACCGAAATAGGGGCGCGTCGCGGCCTGCGTGAACTTGAAGGAACACTTACGCGGCCCGCGTAGGTGTTGGATCAGATCGGAGGTTGCTGAGTCATCAGTGGTCGCGACACGTGGACAACACGTGTCCCTTAAGCTTGTCCGGAGAATTGCCTTGCTGTCGCGGCCCGCGTAGACTACCCTTATGTCTTATGCGGCCCGCGTGGACTCCAAATTTCTTGATTTCTTGATTTTTCACAAGGATTAGGGTTTCAAGGGTCCGGGTTTCCACTTATGGAGCGTTTTAGGACACTTTCGTGCGAGTCGTTACATCCTCCCCACCTTGTTTTAAATCTCGTCCTCGAGATTTGGGCTACGATATTTCTTTTTGAGTTATGTCACGTCTTAGTTAATAAAATAATATTAAGGTAAATGATACAGAATCAAAATATCAGATTTTGTGAATATGAGTTGTACAATAAATAGGACTCAATGGTTCAACTGAATTATTTGAAAAATCAATGTCAAAGAATGATATATTTTCCAAGGTGATTAGGTTTACTAGGTTTAACAATAGAGGAAATTCAACCAATAGAATTCCAAATGAACGTTCAAAATATACAAATCAACAATAGAATTTACTACCAATGGAAACTTGCGTGGGTTGTTGTATGATTGAAACTTGAATCAACAAGCATGAAATGATTTGTCAATTAATGAACCAATAAATGAATAAGATAACATCAAAGTGTTGACATTGTTGAATTGCAAGGTTACACCGTAATGAAATACAACCGACCCTGGTGTATCATCGTCTTAATACATAATTGCATTAAGACTATTTGAATGATGTGTCAAACGAAAAACATAAATAGTTCCGCATGAAACGACTGATAGTAATTAGCACAAGCTACAAGTTTAGACCGACGTCACAGGGTGTCGTAGTGAATGCAACAATTCAATACTAGTGGTGATCGAACAAGTACCACCTGTGTTTTGCATGAAATGCCCGATCATGATTAGCCCAAGCTACAAGTTCATACCGACACCACAAGGTGTCGTAGTGATTGAAACAATGCAATAATAGAAGTGATCAAACAAGTATCACCGTGTTTTGAAATTAAGCGAGGGTTCACAAAGTAAATATGAAAATAATTTTATAGGATCTATAACTGAAAATGGAACAAATAAACAGTGTTTTTGAGAAAGGCAATGAATATCACGAAATGTTCGCTCGATGGTGAAAGAACCATTAAGAGGTACACCGGAATATTTAACACGAACTTGGGTACCATTATCTTAACACACAATTGCATTAAGACTGATAATACATAAATCGAACAAGCGGATTTAATATCAATAAACAAATAAATAATTAAATAATTAAATCCGTGCATGGTGTGAGCAACGAGATTAGCGCAAGCTTCAGATTTGTGAAAACGTCACCACAAGGTGATCGTGATCAAAGAAACGATTCAATGAAGTCGAGGACCAAGCAAGCATGTTATGTTTCAAAACAAATGAAGTGCTTGTTGGTACTATTTTGAATATGATAGGGACCTTGAATTGAATACGTACTGCAAGCAAGTTCAAACAGTTGAATTTGGTTTAAACAAAACGAGTCCAAGAAAGTTCTAACATGGTTACAACAAAAACCATGTATACCATTCAAAAGAAAATCGAGTTTTTCAAGAAATTCATCGATTAGATATCAAAGAGTCATCGTTTTGCAAAACGCGGTTTACAATGCAAAGATCAAGTATAGCGGAACGATATGTGAGTTTTAATAAAACAACAAATTGGAATGAAGTCCTCCTATGGTCTTCATAACTCAAACGAACCACATGCACAACAAACAGTGCATGTGTAACGTGTGGATTTACCAAGAAATGAAATAGATCAATATTTGCTACTATGAAAGAAATCCTCATGGTATGATGACCATTTAGGGGAAGTAGAAACGCGAAAGTCAATTCATTATATGCAGAAGTCAGGATTTCAACGAAAGAAATATAAGAACTTTATCTTGAATTTCGTGTGATAACCGGTGTTAAGTGACATTATCCTGGAAATGTCGAATATTGCATATTTTGTCGTCCATGAAATAGGGGGATTGTACCGATATGTGACTTCTTTTGCAGTGCCAATAATTATGACTCTGATTAGACTGTGCACCGATGGTTGTAAAATCTTGTTCCAACGTACCTCACCGAGATTCATGTCGTTTGTAGGATCACGTGGCCAAGTGCTGCTTTTTGATTAGAAGTTCTTCCACTGACGGGATTCGCATTGGTGTCGTCATGGCCAATTATATTTTCCAAAGGTCTTGCCTTGAAAGTCGTGTGTGATATACTTCGACGTATAATTTAAGTTTCATGTGTTTTCTTGTGCACCAGCACAACTTTACATGCTCCTTACGTGCGTTAATAGTTTATGGTATCGCATTGAAATTCTTATACTTTTGATGGCGTACCAACTTAAAGGGTTCCCGTCGTTTATTTTGTCGCATGAGTTACGAGGTAGATGATCAAACGAAATAATGTTTGATATCGGAATTATAGATATATGCAAGAGATTCTTGATAAAGAAATCTATATTTATTATTGACACATATGCTTGTGCTTTATTCTTAATCATCAATTGTTATGGTTTTTGGAATTCCTTATATATATATATATTTCACATGCTGTAATATACATACCCTTCATAAGGTCAATGTATTTAACAAATTCATATTTCTAAAAACAATTCAGATATCAGGTCATGATACTATTTAGGGAAATTTTGTCACTTGTTTGACATATTATATACCCCGTCTTATTCGGTTCTTGCCGGAGAGGTAACCTTATTACATCCGGACAAGCTAGAGAGTCTGCTACACCATACCCAGTCTTGCCGGAGAAGAAATTTATATTTTCCATAAATAGATCTTTCTTAAATCATGATCTGGAAAGTGTATTATGACTTTCAACAAAGACTAAGCAAATTAGTCTTCACATGACGGATCATGTTCTAGAACAAAGTAGTACTAATAAATAAGAAATAACAGTGGTCAAGTGTTATTGCTTATTTATTATACTTGCAATGTTCTAGTTATCTTTCTCATAGCATACCAAAAGCCCATCACACTTTATTTACACAAGTATTTAGCTTATCCCAAAGCTTATACTAAGGCATCTTTTCTTAAGTTCAAGTTTAAATGTTATCATGTGTGCTACCAGTTAATAGCAATTTCCTAACTCTTTTATTTAAGCTTAAGTATTCTTATCACAACACCTATTGGCTTAAATCAGTGGCTCTGATACCACCTTCTGTCACGACCCTCGACCCTACCCTAGGAGCAGAATCGGGAGCCACGAGTAGCCAAGTGGTACCGGTGGTTATTTTTGAAAACATTGCAGCGGAAATTCATCAGGACCGCGAGTTAGGAAAAATATCAGAGTTTTAGAAAACGCCGGATTTTTATTTATTAAATAGATGGGATAAAACCCAAGTTTTACAAAGGTAGCTTTAATATGGGATAAACCTGAATACATAAAACAACTTTTCTTAATTTAATTTAATTGCTAAATCAAGCCACTTCTGTAAGCCTTTTGGTGCCGTATCCAACTCTTATTCCGATCTATTGTAATTACCTGAAACGTGTTTTAAAAAGGTTTTGTCAGCAGGAAATACTGGTGAGTTCATTCAGTTTGTACAAAATGACCCATAGTTATAAATTACAGCATAAGAGCGATTACAATGGCCTTTATCTTATTTTTATCTGGCGTCGTGTCACAGCCGTGTGACGATGGTCATACCACTATTGGGTCCTTTCACCCAAGTAGTGATGATTATCACTGTTAGGATTGATTAGCCTAACTGTGAGAATTAGTAATGTGCACAATACCCCACTAGCCAGTGATTTAAGATAACCACGACTTAATCCCTGTAATTATAACTTTGAAAATAGTAGGAGTATTGTAAAACATTGTTGATAAAAAGAGAATGACTCACATTATAAGCATGTAGTATTGATTTGCTTGATTCTACGCCTTCTGATAATTAAGCATATACTTTATTGTTCTGAACCTTCTGATGATTTAAACATCCATTTTGATTGTAAGAGTATGGTGTAGAGTTTCGGGTAGCTAAACATTTAGTTTAACAGAGTGGAATACGTATTAGTGTAAAACCACATCAAACCTAACGATGGTCACGAGATTCGAACCTTAACGAAATTCACAAAGTATAGTACTTTGGCATCCGTTTAACAAACTCACAAAGTACAACACTTTGGCATCCGTTTGTTGGTTCCTGAATCGATCGGACAGAACATCGCATCGGTGATTATTGGTTAGAACACCAACGTATAGAGAGAAGAAGAAAAGAAATGAGCAAAGGAAATGAATTCCTAGGCTTCCTATTTATAGGTAAGAAGTATGAAATTTCTAGGAAGTTTCCTATAGCTTTTCTAGGAAGTTACCTATACATCTTCTAGGAAGCTTCCTACCCATATATATATCTTCTTATACCTTCCTTTGATATTATCTATCTCATATATATTTATTTTCCTGTATATCTATTTAAGTGTTTAATTTACTTACTTAATTAGCTTAATTATCCCGCTTAGCTTAATTAATCTTGTTTAACTTAATTAATCTCGCTTAGCTTAATTAATCTTGCTTAGCTTAATTAATCTTGCTTAGCTTAATTAATCTCGTTTAGCTTAATTAATCTTGCTTAACTGATTAATTAATCATACTTAACTTAATTAATCATACTTAGCTTAATTAATCTTACTTAACTGATTAATAAATCTTACTTTGCTGATTAAGTTTAACTTTATCTATTAAGGTTTCTTAATAGCTAAGTTTTATTTAACTAGTAAGATTTACTTAATTGCTAATTATTCTACTTTGGCATCTTCCTGGTTACGAGTTCTAATTTTTTAGATAAAATGGAACTCATATTAGTGTATTAACTCAATTCAACTTTAACGATAATCACGAAATCAAAACCCTCACGATGAATGACAAAGTATAGCCGTATATCGGCAGCACTTAAACATCCATTGGATTCACGACGAATGACAAAGTATAGCCCGAGTTTGGGCAGCACGTAAACATCCATTGGATTCACGACGAATGACAAAGTACAGTACTTAAACATCCATTGGATTGGTTTCAATAGATCGGATAAAGTATCGTACCAGTGATTAGAGTTATTACCCTAATAACGGGCAGAGTTTCGGGGTTTTAGAAGTTCTGACGTTAGAATGACAGAACAACTGAACAAGAGAAAGAAAAGAATTGAGCGATTTGAAATGAAACCGTAAACCTCAATATATAGGCCAAAATAGGGGCGCGTCGCAGCGTGAACTTGAAGGAACACTTACGCGGCCCGCGTAGGTGTTTGGATCAGATCGGAGGTTGCTGAGTCATCAGTGGTCGCGACATGTGGAGAACACGTGTCCCTTAAGCTTATCCGGAGAATTGCCTTGCTGTCGCGGCCCGCGTAGACTACCCTTATGTCTTACGCGGCCCGTGTGGACTCCAAATTTCTTGATTTCTTGATTTTTCACAAGGATTAGGGTTTCAGGGGACCGGGTTTCCACTTATGGAGCGTTTTAGGACACTTTCGTGCGAGTCGTTACAGAGGCTCTGGTTTACGTGCATGGGTTGCATTTTTCATCATCCGTCATCCTCTTTTGAGCATGTTTCATTCCTACAAAGATAAAACTTAAAAGAAACATTAAAGTAAGGATTAAACTCAGATTTAAACTACTTAACTAATTGATAGTCCATGGAATGCTTCCATGGTGCACCATGTTTATAAAAGCCCTTGGCTAGACCCAAAGTCAGTCAAATGTTACCCGAGCGGGATGACTCGCATCCCGAGTTGCATTGTTAAAGGGCGTCGTCTAGGCTTGAGTCAATTGCTTTGATGTATTTGACCGGATCATCCTCTGCTCGTTGTCCCACCTCGAAGTTGATCTCATTTTCACCAACCCTCAATGTTAGTCGTCCATCGCTCGTATCCACCATAGCCTGTGCGGTGGCAAGGAAGGGTTTTCCTAATATGAGCGGGATTTCGGTGTCTTCTTCCATGTCTAGAATAACAAAGTCCTCTAGGAAAACAAATTCTCGGACCTTCACCGATAGATTTTCTATGACACCTTAGGGGTATTTTACCGACCTATCTGCAAGTTGTATGTTCATCCTTGTAGGGCGTGGCTTTCCTAACTCGAGTCGATTGAACATAGAGGCCATCATTAGATTAATGCTAGCCCCCAAGTCGGCTAGTGCATTTCTTATTGGTGATCCACCAATAGAGCAAGGAATGGTGAAGCTTCCGGGATCAATTTTCTTTTGCGGGAGTTTGTTGAGGATTGTCGCTGAGCATTCTTCACTTAAGGTGACTTGTTAAATGGATTCAGTTTTTTTTTGTGGGTGAATAAGTCTCTCATGAACTTGGAGTATTTTGGCATCTGAGTGGGGACTTCCACAAAAGGGAGATTGATGTGAAGTTGTTTAAGCAAGCTCACCAACTTAATGAATTGCTCGTCGGTCTTTTGCCGAAGTAAACGACCGGGGTAAGGGACCGGGGGTGGTTTGGTTGTGTCGGTATTTTGGGGTTGAGTATTTTCTTGGTTATTGGTAATGGGTGTTTTAGTGGGGATTGGATCGGGTTGTTGTGGTGTTGATTCAGTCTCGGGTCCTACCTTCCGGCTTCTTAGGTTGATTGCGTTTACTTGGGCTTTTGGGTTTATTTCGGTGTTACTAGGTAAGGCTCCTTGTGGTCTCTCGGCGAAATTTTGGGCAAGTTGGCTTATTTGTTTTTCTATATTTTGAACACCAGCCCGTTGGTTTCTAATTTCAGCTTCAGTTTGTAAGAACCTTTCCGAGTACATTTTATCGGATTCGGAGAGGAGGTGAGTGATAATATCCTCAAGCCTTTCACTTCCTCCTTGATTTTGTTGGTTATTATCCCCTGATTCCTTCCAACTAAATTAGGGATGATTACACCACTTGGGAGTGAAAGAGTTACTTGGAGCTCCCGGTGGCCGTGGCCGGTTATTTAGGTAATTTATGTAAGACCCTTAATAATTTTAACATTTCTATATTATTAAAGTAAGCATTTTGTATGAAAAATGACACTTAACAAAAACTTTTACATCGATAGTATTTAGACATGTTTAAAACATTCAAAACATAGTTAATAATGTTTACATAAATCACTTTTTATAAACAAAACGAGATCAAATGTGGAAGCTTCATTTGGACGTGTGTTCGGTTCTTATTCATCGCTTGATCTTCATCCGGAGGCCTATGTCATACGCCTATAATCAAAACCAACTTAAAAGTTAGTTTTGATATGTAACAATCCTCAAGAAAACCCACACCCTCGATTATTTTTCCGACACCCTAAAAATATTTAAAATATCCCAAAATGTCTTTAAATGCACCCTGTATGTGAAAACCGAGCCCGAAATATAACATAACATTAAAAATGATTAAAAAACAAGTTTATTTAAGTTGAGGCGGGCCGCGTAGACCCACCCCAACATTTACGCGGACGGTATTAGGATCAGAACCTGATCCCGTTTGTTTTCTTTAGTTCAGGCGGGTCGCGTAAGCTTAAGCTTACCTTTACGCGGGCCACGAGAGTCTTAGAACACGGCAGAACCCTGTGCCGACACGTGTCATCAATGTGTTGAGCCTATTCATGACCCGGACCAGCTACAACCTAGACCCCTAGGCCACGCGGGCCGCGTAAGCCCTTCTTGTCTTTTACGCGGGCCGCGAGAAGGGCAGATTACAGCCCTATATAAAGGAGGCATCGGGCCTTCAGTCTGCTCGTTCAATTTTCTTTTCTCGATCTCAAAATCAGAATAGTAGAAGTTATAGCCGGGTATTATACCCCCTAAATAGCGAGGTTCTGCTACGATGCAAGTATCATAACCCCTGGAGACGTATTAGATACTCTGCCCGATTGATTTAGGGTTCCGTAACGGCTGTCGTGGTTCTGCCCGACGTAATCGTTGGAATGCCGTCTCGGGGAGGGTATTACTAATGTTAAAATGGGTTATTATACTAACACACGTGCATTTGTGTAAATTATAGATTATTCCCAGGAAATCTTTATTGAAAACCCTAAAACAACAATGTGAGTAATCCTATTTTTGTTAAATGTTTTTACAAAACCTTACATACTTTTCCATGCATAACAGTTATTGAGTATTTGTAAGAATATAATTATCGTGGGTATGTTGGGGTTTTGTATACAAAATTTGTTACCACCTGGTCAAGGAGTAACATTTCCACAAGTTGGGTCCGACAGTACCAACGGGTGATAATTGATATAACTTAGAAACAAATGTAATTGCGGGATCGCCCTCAATACTGTTCACTGTGACTTTTTATTTAAACTTGATTAAACTGGGATTCACTCACCAGTATTTCCCACTGACAAAATGTTTTTAAAACGCGTTTCAGATAACAAAATGTGAACGCCAAATAGAAGCCAGCTGGACAGCACTGAAGGCTTGGAAAAGTGGCAATAAAGTTACCTAAGAATAAAATAGATGTTTTGTTAAATAAAATAGGATTTATTCCTATAAAAGTGTGTATACTGAAAACTTGGGTTTTACCCATATGTTTAAACACCCGTCGCGTGCCGCGACGGGTTTGAGGAACCTTGTCGTGTGCCGCGACAATAGTCGCGTGCCGCATGGGCTTGTCCGGCCTATCGTCGCGCGACGCGAGCACCCATTTTTGACAGATTGTTTCTAAATTTTGAGCTGCATTTTGCGCAGCTATGCATCCTTCCCAATTACTAACTTAAACTTTCATAACTTTCAATCTACACATCCGTTTAACACGATTCTTGTTACTATGCGACCGTAATACAATTACGGACACGCTTATCACCTTGGTTTGAAATAAAATCTAATTTATAAGATATTGGCTTATAAATCCCTTATGTGATTATTCGACCCGTTTGATCTTAACATCACACTACATGTTATATAACAATGGTTATTTCTTGTCGTTTTTACCCATTCCGAGCTAGTCAAACATTAGCGTTTTCGCTTCCATTACATGGTTTGCTTAAGCATTTACGTTCACCGCTTTACTTTGTAACTTTCTAAACATTAAACCAACATTTAACCACTTACTTTATTTTGACCCGTTTAGAGGTTTTTAGCATATAAGCATAAATTCGCTCATCATTACTCGCATCTTACTTCTTCATTAAGATATCTATTTGCCTTCCACAAAAACTATATTTGTGGTGGATTTACTATGGTGATCTAACTATTCCGAAGTCTACCATTCGGTTAGTCAATTTTACGGAAAAGGCCCATTTTTGGGCGTTTGACCCAAAAGGGATTATGCAAATGACTTTTACATTTATCAAGGACTTATTTGGTAATAATACTCACTTCTAAATAACCTTTAAAGTTCGTTTGCCCGGTTTATTGAACAAGGGCGTTTTGGTCAACTTTAGTCCCACATTTTACGACGAAGGACTTTCACTAAATATTTGACCAAAATCACACGTTTAACTATAATCTTATCTATGCGTACCTGGCTTGGGTCAAAGTATTGACCCGTTTTAATACCTCGCCCCAATAATTTGCTAATACATAGCAATGAAATTTCCATAGGCTGTTTTACCCTGTGAGCATTAGACTCGACAAGCACTTATTAGTCGTTGTGGGTCAAATGGTATTAACATTACCATTTGACCCATTTGGTCTAAACGTCCATTTCATTATTTAACCCATTTCATATTTCTCACCGTATAGTTATATCTTTTAAATCTGTTTCTTACGCGTGTTAAATGTTTTAAATATGCATATATGTTACAACAAGAGGTTAAATGTTATTAAAAACATTAGCGGGTATCAACGAATGTGTTATATGATGATCACATGCACTAACTTACACGAACAAGTAATTGTATGTCAAACGTGATTCTATGGCTATGTTAGACTACGTGTAGGATTACATGAATTAAACTAACTGAAACGGTAAACATATCAGGAATAGATTGACCATTCTTGATTACCCTTCATGTTTACTACTGAGCAAACTAATGTGAGTTCATAACCTTTTCCAAAAGCATGCGTTCCTAGTTTGGAACAACATTTTTTTACGGGAGCCCTGGTTGGGATTACACGCGCGTTCTAGGTGGAACCACTTAACATACTATCCACTGGAGGTGGAATAGTAAACTTGGACTAAACGACCACTCTATCATGAAATTCCCTATATTTTTACCGATTAGTTTGCCGGGGAGGCTACGCGGGGTATTAGTTGATAGCATTATTAGGTTTGACAAACCTCACACCGTGCTAGGAGTCGGGCGTGAACTTTTAACCTTCACTTTTTACATTAATGTTGATAGACGTTAACAAGGTGTTAAATGTTATTAAAAACATTAGCGGGTATTAACGAATGTGTTATATGATGATCACATGCACTAACTTACACGAACAAGTAATTGTATGTCAAACGTGATTCTATGGCTATGTTAGACTACGTGTAGGATTACATGAATTAAACTAACTGAAACGGTAAACATATCAGGAATTGGTTGACCATTCTTGATTACCTTTCACATTTACTATCGAGCAAACTAATGTGAGTTCAAAACCTTTTCCAAAAGCATGCGTTCCTAGTTTGGAACAACATTTTTTTACGGGAGCCCTGGTTGGGATTACACGCGCGTTCTAGGTGGAACCACTTAACATACTATCCACTGGAGGTGGAATAGTACACTTGGACTAAACGACCACTCTATCATGAAATTCCCTATATTTTTACCGATTAGTTTGCCGGGGAGGCTACGCGGGGTATTAGTTGATAGCGTTATTAGGTTTGACAAACCTCACACTGTGCTAGAAGTCGGGCGTGAACTTTTAACCTTCACTTTTACATTAATGTTGATAGACGTTAACAAGGTGTTAAATGTTATTAAAAACATTAGCTGGTATCAACGAATGTGTTATATGATGATCACATGCACTAACTTACACGAACAAGTAATTGTATGTCAAACGTGGTTCTATGGCTATGTTAGACTACGTGTTGGATTACATGAATTAAACTAACTAAAACGGTAAACATATCAGGAAGAGATTGACCATTCTTGATTACCTTTCATGTTTACTACCGAGCAAACTAATGTGAGTTCAAAACCTTTTCTAAAAGCATGCATTCCTAGTTTGGAACAACATTTTTTTACGGGAGCCCTAGCTGGGATTACACGCGCGTTCTAGGTGGAACCACTTAACATACTATCCACTGGAGGTGGAATAGTACACTTGGACTAAACGACCACTCTATCATGAAATTCCCTATATTTTTACCGATTATTTTGCCAGGGAGGCTACGCGGGGTATTAGTTGATAGCATTATTAGGTTTGAGAAACCTCACACCGTGCTAGGAGTCGGGCGTGAACTTTTAACCTTCACTTTTACATTAATGTTGATAGACGTTAATGAGGGCACAATACGAAATGTCAGCATTCGGTACATAATTTAGTCATTTGGGGAGACGAAATTTGTGAATTCGCCAACTTTATTGTTGACACGTAATTTCATGCTTTGCAGGTCATTAGGTACAGCTGGGACGAACGGTTGCAATTGCTGGAGTGGTGTGGTTTGATAAACATTATGTTTTAAATTACTATTAAACTTGTGGTTTTAAATTCTTGTTGGGTTTTAACTTTATTTCCGCTGCAAATTAAAAATGTGTTTTGACAACTAAAACTTGATCACTAATCATGTTGTTAGTGATGTTTTTATGTTTTTAAATAATTGGTTCCACCTGATTAGTGGCTAGATCCTGATCAGTCACACGCCTCGCCGAAAACTCCGCATGTGGAATTTGAGGGTGTGACACTAACCGGGTTCGACCCCCTCCCCTATCAGAGACCACAACTAAAGCCGGTTAGGACCCTAATCAGGTCCGACGACGAGTTTTGCGCAAACTGAGACCAATGACCGGTGATGTAGTCGCCAACCTCCCCTCCCCGGTGGTGAGGGTCCCAAATCGATTTAATCTAGAACTATAACCAATTTCGTATTGGAAAATTTACCTTTGACCGTAATTGGGGAATAATATAAAGGAGTTGACTTGAAATTCAAATCTGAATAATTGGATTTAAATTTGAAATGAATGTTTGAATTAGATGTTGAAGAAGAAAAAGGGTTTGTGATTAAGACAAAATTTTGATAAGAGTGGTTTGAGATTTAAGTGTTCAAAATTTTTATATGGGAGGGAAAAATTTTAGTATGAGGTTTAGAAGAGCATTAAAACTTTCAAGATAAAAATGACACAAAAATCTATGTCAATTTTTTTTTTCAGATTTTAGAAAAGATGGTGTTTTCTACGAGATTTTGCAAAGTCATAAATCAGTGTGTGTCATAATTCCTGTGTCATTGAAGTCTTATTCCTCAGTTGCTTTTTTTTTTCCTGTCTAAAATAGCAACCAGTTCCTCCACATAATCCGGCTTGTCATCAACCACAATACCTTTTAGTGGCACATGTGCCTTATCGTTTCCAGATACTTACGCAAGTGGGACACATGAAATGTCTAGTGTATCCATGTTAACTCTTCTTGTAACTCTAATCAGGACGCAACAGTACCAACACGCACTACTATCTTGAACAACCGGATATACCACAAACTCAATCTGCCTAACTTACGCAATCTTGTTATGCCTGGTGAAACCTTAAGCATAACTCGATTTCTATACGATAAGGGTTCGTTTGGTATGAGGTAATGGAATGGACAAAAGGAAAGAAATGGATCCTTACCATTTCATTGTGTTGTTTGGTTACCATGTGGGAATGGAATAAATCATTACTTTGTGTTGTTTGATAGGTAGGAAAAAAATAAAGGAATAAAATTGAATTGGTGGTTAGTGGAAGTGGAGGTGGCGGTGGTGGTTGGCGATAGCGGGGGGCGGTGGTTGGTTGGTGGCGGTGACGATGACGGTGGGTGGTGGAGGTAGTGGTGGCCGACGGTGGTGGTCGGTGGTGGTCGGTGGTGGAGGTGGAGATGATATAGGGTAAAAGAGATAATGAAATGATAAAAAAACAATGGGGATGGATGAAATGAATTTTAGATGTTTTAGAGAGAATGAAATGAACGGGGTCATAGGTGATTTCATTCCATTAACAAATCAAAGACAAACTTTTGCATTCTCTTACAATTGTCCATTCCATTCCACCTCTTATTCTTATATACCAAGCACTGCTTAAACTTCATAAGCTATAAAGCGTTGCTTACTGGGTTCATACATCATCATCATACTAAGTAAATCCCACCAATAGCAAAGCTAAGGTAGGGTATGAGTAGGATAAGATGTAGACAACCTTAACTCTACCCAGAAGGAATAGAGAGGATGCTTTCAGTGAGACCCCGGTGTCACACCCCAACTGATGGCGGAATCATCGGGGCGTGGCACTAGGCGAATCAGATTGCTCAAGAGAATCCATAACAACTAAAAGCGACAATATTTATTACATTTGTTATCCCATACTAACAAACAATACAATCAAATAAGTTATCACAGATTTCTTATCCTCTCGAACAATACAAATCCGGCAACCTAGATTTTAGGTGAGTTTCTAGACTTCCTAGCTTGATTTGATGTAGACTGCGACTAAACCTGCAACATACGTTAAAACAACGTCAATACAAAAGTATTGGCTAGTATACAAGTTTTGGTAGCGAAACATAGTAGATAAAAAGTGCTGCGAATTACCACATACATAAACGAGATACCTCAACATACATGCATATAAGACAGATACTACCAGTCAAGTCACTCGAGCTGCGATTGTGATTGCTATTCATCCTAACTAGACCCCGTCGGGTACTATAGTACTATACTAGTTAAGGCGGGACCTCACGAGTATAAGTCCTAACACATATGTAACTAGCATCACGTGTAAATATGCATAACAGTTATTCGCAAGTGATAAACAGTTTAATTGTATAATTTGTTTTGATAAGTTCGATTTGATAGGAACGTATGTTACACCCAAAATGCGATAAAAAGGGTTCGAGTATACTCACAGTCGGTGTTCAGCAAGTAACCACATATGTAACAAGCATCACGTGTAAATATGCATAACAGTTATTCGCAAGTGATAAACAGTTTAATTGTATAATTCGTTTTGATAAGTTCGATTTGATAGGAACGTATGTTACACCCAAATTGCGATAAAAAGGGTTCGAGTATACTCACAGTCGGTGTTCAGCAAGTAACCACAACTTGGTTGGATTGAAGGGAGCGCGTCTGAGATTAGCCTGATTACGGATTGATAGCGTAAGCGTTGAACAATGCGTTAAATGGTGGCGAGCGAACCTAGTGTCGAATGGCAATCCGATCGGATGGCTATCCGATCGGTTGGCCATTCGATTGGATGTCAATCCGTTCGGATGGTCATCCTATCGGATGGCCATTTGATTGGATTGACATTCGTTTGGTAAGGATGTGTTTGTGTATGTTGGCTTTGAAGTTTTCGTTGTAGCATTTTGAGAACAAAGAAGTATCTCTACCTTTCAGGTCGATCGATCGAACGGTTGTTCGATCGGATAGCGATTCGATTGGTAGGACACTTAGTGATAACAAGTTCCCAGCAGGATTGTCACTCGATCGGATAGAAATCCGTTAGAACTGATGTTCTTTGAAAGTTATGAAAATGGTTAAGTGTCGAAGTTCTAAATGTCAAACGATCGGATGGTCGTTCGATCGAATGGCTATCCAATCGGACGACAATCCGTTCGACATTCAGATCTTTGGAAGTTGAATAAAAAGTTTGAACCAAGTGCAATCCGATCGGATAGCTGCTCAGTCGGATGGCTATCCGATCGGACGACAATCCGTCCCAACGAATCTGATCGTTTTGAACTTGATTATTTTTGAAAATTTGCGGTTTGATCGAGACGGTGTGGCAACGTATTAACAATGGAACTCCACCAAGGCTAAGTCATCAGATTGGGTGGGAATCACCCCGTTCGATCAGTTAACTGTCCTTGATGGTTGTTCGTGTTCAACCCGTTAACCGGTCATCTCGTCGATAGAAATCATTTCTCAAACCGACACCTCACTATAGAATGAGTAGAAGGTCTGAACGAGCTCCGATTCTATCTGTTTTGAGTGAAAAGTATAGAAAGCTTGAGAGAAACTTGAAATACTTAGATTCGTCTTAGATCTAGGTGAAATTAGTGCTTACACATCGTGGAATACATTAGATCTGAACTGTTCTTGATGAGATAAGGTCACACTTCATTGATCCTAAGAACTCCATGATGACATCACCTTAGAACGCCCCAAATCAGAGGATTTTACGGTGAAAATGTGAGATTTGATGTTGGAAAAGATGAAGGAGTGCGTGTAGATCATAGAAGTACAATATTTGAGGTCAAAACTTACAAGAATCGCGAGGAATCGGGAGAAATAGAGCCAAAAGCGTGCTGGTCGAACGGGAGTTGTCACATCACTGTTCAAGTGATGTGACAGGTGCTATTTATAGGTGAAGACAAGAGAAGGTGATGGAGTGCAATGGATCGGATGGCAATCCGATTGGATGGCAATCCGATCGGATGGCTATCCGATCGGTCGTCCATTCGATCGAATAGTCACTCGATCGGTGGTCCCCGGCGAATTGCGTTTCGATGTTTCGTTTTGTTCACTAAGCATTACGATAGTTTGGTTACACATTTTCATACCCACATTCATATATTTATTATAATTAGTCACAAAAGGTCGTATAAATATCCACATTTCAAAGTCTGCGTTGCGACAATCGAGTTGCGCGTTTCGAATATGCATTGCGTTGTGACACATCACAACTATCGAGGAGGGTAGAATAGGTCCTCATTCAACGTCATCGTGAGTGTTAGTATGTGCGATGTGATGTGTTATAGCGACAAAGTAAGCGTAATATGCGAAAATACTGCGAAGTGGCGATGTATTCGATATAGCCACATTATGATCCGAATCTCTGGTGCTAGGCGTAACGAGTATAACAAGTAGTAACAACGCACGGACGTGCGGGTTGTTACAGTGTCCCCTGCTTTAGGAAATTTCGTCCTGAAATTAATCCACAAGAAGGGTTGCGAGGATCGATACGAGTGGGAGTAGTGATGAAAGCGTCAAAATAAGCGGGCGATCGATTGAAATTCGACGAGCGAGAGCGTTGCGATGACTGGCGATGGCAGCGAGTAAGGCGGTTTGCATAACAAAAGATGGCAACACACGAAAAGCGATCCAAAAGTGTTTTGAATTTTCGAAAAGTTGATTAATTCGAAAGGTTGGAGAAAACTTATGAAAAATCTACCCACAGTACGGTGTGAAACTGTTTCGATGTTCGCACCAGCGCTATGAGAGGAGTTTTATTAGGTTACGAAAAGATTTTAAGATGCATAAAACTCGTTTTACAAAACTTTCTCGTTACGCGGCATTAGCTTGAGTCGATTGTCACACCAACGTTACAAGAAAATCTCGTTTTGTACAAAGATTTTGATCAAGTTTTAGAAAAAGTTCGTAGGAAAAAGCTTTGTTTACACAGAGGTTGTAAATAATATCAAAGATTTTAAATTTAAAGTCGGCCCCGCATGGCACTTCCCCACGAAAGTTCGACAATATGGCTAAAACACTTATATATAGGAAGTACCAATGGCGTATCCACCATGTTTTAGCCATATGGCTTCCGTCCCGTGAGGCAGTGTCATGTGCGTCGACATAGTATCGATAGATTTCGATTCCTTCGGTCCAAGCGAAAGATGGTTGGACCAAGTGTAAGAGAAAGATTGAGCAAACTGAGCGATAAAGTCGTTTACGAACTCAGTTCAGCGATACGAGTGAGTGCGGTAAGCGATACGTGGTACACGATAATTGATAGCGCAACACAATCATAATCATAGTAAGCAAAGACGACAGCGATAAGCAAAAAAGCGATAAGCGACGATTAATGCGTTGCAAGCGATGGGAACATGCGATTTGATTAGATTAAACAACAACACAAATTTTAACTAACATTAAGCCCCACATGGCCTTTTTCCTCGAAAGTCTGCTGATATGGCTAAAACACTTATATATAGGAAGTACCAGCGGCGTATCCACCATGTATTAACCCTATCAGTTTCGTCTCGTGAAACGAGGTCATGTGTGCTAACATATCACATATAAGATAGATAATGGTAAGCTATAGCGATAGCGATAAACGTCAAGCGATACATGATGAGCGATAGAGCAATGCACAGAGCGATAGAGCGATACATACGATAAGCGATAGCGCGATACACAAAGTAAGCGATAGAGATTGCGAGATAGATTCCAGCGATAATGCGATTGCGAGCGTGTTTGACTTATTAAAAGTCTAGCGATGACACGTTTTGAGTTGCGATTGAGTTTGTTAGGCCTTGTGATATAGTTTAGTGTGTCGAAAATAGATTTAATAGTATACTTGGTCTAATAATGTTCAACTTGTATGGCACTTTCTTCACAAGACATTGGTTGGCATGGCGAAGCACTTATATATAGGAAGTACCAGCGGCGTATCCACCATGCTTTCACCACACTCCTCTGTCCCGTGAACAGGTGTCACACTGTGTCGACATGGTCAAAATGCTTATATATAGGAAGTACCAGCGGCGTATCCACCACGCTTAACCATGCTTTTAACGTTACGACATCATTGAGTCTCATTACGATCTCCGTGCGCTGATCACAATAATCCCGTGTGCACCCGTGATTACGTTGTCCCTTGCACGTTTATCGCAACTCGTTTCAAGAACACATAGTAGGGGTAAAACACATTATATAGTATATAGTGCTAATATATAGTGCTAGTATATAGTCCGTGCGCGAGTACGAGGGAATGAGAGTCCACATTGTGTCGAGAAATAGAACAAGTTCAACATGTAAAAGAAATTAACTATGAAAATCGTATCATTAGAACAACATTGGAAGCATAACTAATGTTGTTGGGGAGGACTTCTGTGGAGACTGCGATTGTTGCTGAAATTCCTCAAGTCTGCGGCCCCGTGCGGCAGTGCTGGGTAAAATGACCATACCCGTTGCAATTTGCGCAATAGCGACAGTTAGCTTCTGGCGGGTGATGATACGTACACGTGAAACACAGGGGATGAGTTCCGTCGTAGGCGCGCTTCGAGTGAACTGGAACTGCTTGGAGAGGTTCTGGTTGCGACAGTTCAGTTTTTGAAGAGTTTGGGCTCATGGTCTTTCGTTTGCGGCTGAGCTGAGCTTCCTGAAGTGGTGCGTTATCATCGGGGGATTCGTCTAAGGACTCACTTGAAGAATCGTTGGTAGAATCGTCGGAAGAATCGATGACAATTGCTTGGTGAGCTTGTTTGACAGGATTCTTGGAGAAGAATCCATCCAAGACTCGTTTATCGTTGATTTCTGCGGCCAAGCGGTAGGTTTCTTCGATGGTAGCAGGTCTTGCAGCTTCAGGTCTTGCAGCTTCGACAAAATCGCCCACACATTCAGGCAAGCCGCGAATGTACTTCGTGATGGCTTTCTCTGAAGTGTTGACTTGACTTGGGCAGGTTATGCTAAGTTATTTGAACCTTGCGGTGTAGCCAGTATTGTTACCTTCGACTTGCTTGATTTCCCAAAATTCGTCTTCTAGCTTCTGGACTTTGTGGGGAGGGCAGTACTCTTTCCTCATGAGCTCTTTCAGCTCATCCCAAGAGAGAGCATAAGCCGCAGAGATCCCACGTTTGTTACGTTCAGCTGTCCACCAGTCGAGTGCTCGCGATTGAAATACTCCGGTTGCGCAAGTAGTACGGAAACTATCGGGACACCCACTCTGACGAAGGGTAACGTCGATAGAATTGAACCACTGTGGTAGCTGGGAGACACCTCCTTCACCCGTGAATTCCATCGGATCACAGGCTTTGAAGTGTTTGTAAAGGAAAGCAAATTGCGGCGCTTACGTCTTAGCGTCTTCCGAGGTTCGAGAGTTGCTGAGAGAGTGCACTTGAGCGACAATTTGAGGAATGACCTTGGCCACTTCCTAGGCCACAATCGAGGCAATCCTCTTTTCGGCGCTTCGTTTGGCCCTTCTCCTAGCTGTTTGTCTCGAGGTAGAGTCGTTGGAAGACATCTAGACAGAGAGAGATTTGGAGTGAGATTCGATCATAATGATTTTTGAGTTTTGCGATGCGATTGAGCGCGATCAAAACTTGTTGCGAGTAATATAATAGATTTCACATAGGAGCCATATAGGAGCCACATAGGAGACATGAGATTCCTAAGTTCCCACACAATTGATTTGCTTGTATATGTATATATATAGGTTCGTATAAACTACACCTTTATGCTTGCATAGATAGCGCGAGGACGTGATGTAGAGAGAGAGAGCGAGAGCGAGTAATTAGGCATTAGTTTTGTTGCGAACATTCATTTTTTTTCGTTTTAGATTGCGATGGCTGTGCGAGTTGTGCGTTTATAAAGCAGGGAGCGAAAATTGGTAAATCGAGAAATCGATAAAGCGTAAAGTTTTAGGTTGTAAACACATAAGGGTAAATCAGTTCCATAAAGCGTAAAATCGGCGATTCGTATGCTAGACAGATAGATAGAATGCCTCGGGTGTTTAGGCGTCAACTACCCAAGGTAACCCAACCATACCCAACAAGTTCATACACGCGCGTTGCCCTAGAAGACTATGTTTCCACTGGGATGCAACTCATGGCATTCATCCTCCTAGTCATCGCGTGGCTCGAGTCATCGTCATGGTCGAGTCCTTGGTGAGAGCTTTTGAAAACCTTTTTTATATAGAGTGGAACAGTTTATTAAGATACGGGTTACACACCTGACTTAATTACTTCGCTCCTAGTTGTGGTTGTGCTCTTCGAATAAGTTCGAGAGTTCCACTAGATTTTGAAATGGAGGCTTTCGTTGAGTTATGGATGTCACTCCTAGCTCAACGAAAAGTTCTCATGCTAGAAAAATGCGCAGAGTGAGCGATCTTATCGAGAGTTCTTGATTTTCACGCCTGATCTCGACTGGACCACTCGGTTGTGTTATGCGAGTATTTTCGAAAACATGTGTATTATGTTGGCCTTAGGAAAGGCTAAGTAATATTCCGGCCTTAGGAAAGGCGCTTCGCGTGAAATTGTAGTATGCGATGTTCACGCGAATTTGTAGTTTTAGCGTATTCGAGCGAGAGTATCAAGTAGGCCCGTACAATTCCTACTGGGTTCGCACGAGTCAGCCCGTTGGTACCTAGACTATAGACTAGGTCGTTTCTAAGACATTGACCCGGACTAGGTCAAGTCTGGCCTAATTCCCTATAGTTATGGCTCTGATACCAATCTGCCACAACGCAACCGATGGCGGAATCATCGGGGCGTGGCACTAGGCGAATCAGATTGCTCAAGAGTATCCATAACAACTAAAAGCGACAATATTTATTACATTTGTTATCCCATACTAACAAACAATACAATTACATAAGTTATCACAGATTTCTTGTCCTCTCGAACAATACAAATCCGGCAACTTAGATTTTAGGTGAGTTTCTAGACTTCCTAGCTTGATTTGATGTAGACTGCGACTAAACCTGCAACATACGTTAAAACAATGTTAATACAAAAGTATTGGCGAGTATACAAGTTTTGGTAGCGAAACATAGTAGATAAAAAGTGCTGCGAATTACCACATACATAAAAGAGATACCACAACTTGGTTGGATTGAAGGGAGCGCGTCTGAGATTAGCCTGATTACGGATTGATAGCGTAAGCGTTGAACAGTGCGTTAAATTGTGACGAGTGAACCTAGTGTCAATGGCAATCCGATCGGATGGCTATCCGATCGGTTGGCCATTCGATTGGATGTCAATCCATTTGGATGGTCATCCGATCGGATGGCCATTCGATTGGATTGACATTCGTTTGGTAAGGATGTGTTTGTGTATGTTGGCTTTAAAGTTTTCGTTGTAGCATTTTCAGAACAGAGAAGTATCTCTACCTTTCAGGTCGATCGATCGAACCGTCGTTCGATCGGATAGCGATCCGATTGGCAGGAAACTTAGTGATAACAAGTTCCCAGCAGGATTGTCACTCGATCGGATAGCAATCCGATCGGATAGCAATCCGTTAGAATTGATGTTCTTTGAAAGTTATGAAAATGGTTAAGTGTCGAAGTTCCAAATGTCAAACGATCGGATGGTCGTTCGATCGGATGGCTATCCGATCGGACGACAATCCGTTCGACGTTCAGATCTTTGGAAGTTGAATAAAAACTTTGAACCAAGTGCAATCCGATCGGATAGCAGCTCGGTCGGATGGCTATCCGATCGACGGAAATCCGTCCCAACGAATCTGATCGTTTTGAACTTGATTATTTTTGAAAGTTTGTGGTTTGATCGAGATGGTGTGGCAACGTATTAACAGTGGAACTCCACCAAGGCTAAGTCATCAGATTGGGTGGGAATCACCCCGTTTGATCAGTTAACTGTCCTTGACGGTTGTTCGTGTTCAACCCGTTAACCGGTCATCTCGTCGATAGAAATCAGTTCTCAAACCGACACCTCACTATAGAATGAGTAGAAGGTCTGAACGAGCTCCGATTCTATCGGTTTTGAGTGAAAAGTATAGAAAGCTTGAGAGAAACTTGAAATACTTAGATTCGTCTTAGATCTAGGTGAAATTAGTGCTTACACATCGTGGAATCCATTAGATCTGAACTGTTCTTGATGAGATGAGGTCACACTTCATTGTTCCTAAGAACTCCATGATGACATCACCTTAGAACGCCCCAAATCAGAGGATTTTACGGTGAAAATGTGAGATTTGATGTTGGAAAAGATGAAAGAGTGCATGTAGATCATAGAAGTACAAGATTTGAGGTAGAAACTTACAAGAATCGCGAGGAATCGGGAGAAATAGAGCCAAAAGCGTGCTGGTCGAACGGGAGCTGTCACATCACTGTTCAAGTGATGTGACAGGTGCTATTTATAGGTGAAGAGAAGAGAATGTGATAGAGTGCAATGGATCGTATGGCAATCCGATCGGTCGACCATTCGATCGAATAGTCACTCGATCGGTGGTCTCCGGCGAATTGCGTTTCGATGTTTCGTTTTGTTCGCTAAGCGTTGCGATAGTTTGGTTACACATTTTCATATCCACATTCATATATTTATTATAATTAGTCACAAAGGGTCGTATAAATATCCACATTTCAAAGTCTGCGTTGCGACAATCGAGTTGCGCGTTTCGTATATGCGTTGCGTTACGACACATCACGGCTATCGAGGAGGGTATAATAGGTCCTCACTCAACGTCATCGTGAGTGTTAGTATGTGCGATGTGATGTGTTATAGAGATATAGTATGCGTAATATGCAAAAATACTGCGAAGTAGCGATGTATTCGATATAGCCACATTATGATCTGAATCTCTGGTGCTAGGCGTAACGAGTATAACGAGTAGTAACAACGCACGAACGTGCGGGTTCTTACACCCGGCTCGATAGTAGTTTTGCATCAAGCCTTGGACATAAGGCACATAACACTAAAAAATCGGGACAGAGGCCGATTAGTGTTGGTACCCTTTTGTCTTTCGGGTATCAATGGCACCACATGATGCATGATTAACCGTCCGCCGCTTTTAATATTATTTATACGAAATTAGTAAAATTGTTTTACCTAAAACTAAGTTAAGTAGAATTATTTTTACGAAATTAGTAAAATTGCTTGCTTCGTTCATACATGTAGCATAATTGTTTTATCTAAAGCTAACTTATCTATGAAATACAAACTAATACACTCCAATCTTCTAACCGACCCCATTGTTGAGGCACACTGCTGGTAAATGTATTTGTTAGGGAGACTTTACTACTATATGTAGATATTCCATTATATTAGAAAAATCTTCTAATATTTGTTAGATATAATTTATTGAAAAACAAAGTTGATAATCAATCTTTAAGAATGGCAGTATTTATTAAAAGAATTGTATACACATTTTTATTGAACATTATAATATAAAGAATAGTAATTTAGTAAGGAAAACGAATAATAATAGTAATAAGAGTAAATTACAAGTTTTGTCCTTTATGTTTACACTAAATTACAGGCGCTGTCCTCTAGTGCAAAAGTTAACAAGTTTTGTCCTTAATGTTGCAAAATCTTGCACGTTATGTCCTTTAGGCCAAACCCAGTTAATTTTTTTCTGTTAAATAAATATATTTTTGTAATTTAAGAAGCCAGATGAGGGTATTTTTGTAAATTTATCCATTTAATTAAAAAATAAAAAAATAAAAACATTATACCCCTTTCTCTGTTCAGTCTCTCTCCCTTCTTTCTCTCTCTTCACTCTCTCAACACCATAGTCATTCATAAACAGAACCCCCAAACTAAAACATCATCCGATCTTCAACCATTGTTCATAAACAAGAATAGGATAAGATATCCATGGTTTCATCTGTGTCATTTACTGATTCACATAACTGTGGGGCCATCACATAGAAACATATCTACAACAGAACAAAATCATAAGCATGCTTTGTTTCAAATGAAAACATAGAAGAACACAGATTAGTAACTAGTAAGTACTTTGGACTTTTGCCAAACGGGAACACTAGATATCAGTAAAAAATCCAAAAATCCCCAAACAATTTATACACATAATGTAAACCCATACCAAAATCTCATTTTACACCGTCAATTGTGTCGGTGGTGGTTGTAATCTTCAAACCCAGGGGTTCGTTCACCGTCATCGATCCGCCATCCAAACCCGCAACACTGCCGCCACAAAACGACATCTCCTCACCTCCAAAACCGGTGCCCTAACCCGCAACACCAACCAGATTCTTCTGCAATCCTAGAAGAGAAGAAATCATATGCTTTGTTGATGCAGATTTTGTGTCCGATGCTTGTCGAATAGATTAGTTATTATTTTACGCTGAATTTGTAATAGTTAGTGAAACGGTCTATCGAACGTGTATAGACCCGCTCGTTTGAAGTGGTCAAACGAGAGGGTTATTCGGTTGACCGTGTGTGTTTGCTAGACAAATTATGGTTGTATATGTTGGTGTCGAAGGATAAGGCATCGAAGGATTGTGTATCCTTCGATGAGCTCGAAAGATATCCATCGAAGGTTGAAGATGGACCTCGAAGGATATGGCATCCTTCGAGGTATGTGTGTATCTTTCGAAAGCTGGATGGTCGACAGATGATCTATCGACCAGTCAGTTTAATCCTTCGACCGTGCAACCTGTGTTTGGTATAAATACCAACACCTTGTCATTTGCAACATAAGAGTGAGAGCACAAGTGTGTGCTAGAGAGTGAATGGAGGTTTGAGTCCTCACCGGGAGAAATCACCACTTGATTTCTCCCTGGATGTATACTTCTTTGGTATTAGTTCGGTTATCATGTAATCGGGCCGACTTGTAATGTTTACTACCGGATTAATACAAAGTTTGTTATGTTTATCCTCTCTTATCTCTTCCATCTTTGAACATGAACATGAAAATCACGGATTGGATCCCGAAACACGGACCTACAATTGGTATCAGAGCCATGGTGCCCGATTTAGTAAAACTAACCGTTTACTAAGTCACATGTGCTCTAGATCTGTGATTTTTATGGGTTTTTGTTCAAGATGTAAAAATGGTGAAAGTGAGAAAAACTCAGATCTGGACCCGAATATTCAGATCTGTAATAAAACGAGTGTTGGGTTTTATGTTTTTCTCTAAAATACTCAAGTTTTCTTCATCAAAAATCGTGTACAAGTGTTTTCGTTAAATCTGCTGTTTTACCCAGATGTCTGTGGTCTTGATGTTCTTCACATCTTCATGTGTTGAAAGATGTGAAGAACTTCGAAAGATCAAAAGAATTCATCGAAGGTTCAAAACATAATCTCGAAGGATCAACACAAAATTTTGAAAGATCAGATATTTTCTTTATATTTTCGAAGGGTCAACCAACTGTTTTAGAAAGATCACTTCAATCCCTTGAAAGATCAACTCCTGTCCTCGAAAGGTCAACTCAATTCATCGAAGGATCATAAACAGTTCTGTTCGAAGGGTCAAATTAAAAAAAAAAAAAATTCGAAAGATCATTGTGTTTCTCGAATGGTCATCTTCAACAATCTCGAAGGGTCATAAGAACAAATTTCGAAGGATCAGAATCGATAGATCTTCATGTTGTTTCGAAAGATCAAACATGTTCGAAAGATGTGTGTGAAATCCAGATCTGTGAATCATCTTTCGAGACCGTTTTGGTGTTTGTCTTTCGTTTGAAAGATCAGATCTGATATGCTCGAATGACGAAACAGTTTTCGAAGGATCCAGATCTGGAACTCATCATCTTTCGGTTGACAATTTTTGAAGGATCCAGATATGTTCTTCAGACAGATTGTTGGGGTTTTGGTTCTTTGTGTATCGATGATGTTGATGAAATTAGCTGGTGACTTTGAGCATTTAGGGTTTTGATTGTTTGAAGGCAATTGAAAGAGGAGAATGAAGAAGACAAAGTGATGGTTGAGGTGTAAAGAAAAATGACTGTTGCTGCTCTTGTTATCGCTAAGAGAGAGACAAAATAGAGATTGTTGGCCAGCTGTAAAGTAAAAAAAAAAACACGGTATGGTATTTCTCTTTGCGTGGTCAACAAAATCTACATAGTCTTGAAACATGTTCTGGGCCCAGTCTTTTATTTATTTATTATTTGGGCTTGTTCTCACGAAAATTTTGGATCTAAATGGCCACTCATATAATGATGTTATATTATATGACATTTGGGTATTAGAAATTGTGATTTTATTCTGTATGTGGGCTTACATATTCAATTGTGCCAAGCATGGAAGTGTAGACATGTGCATGATGGGATTAGTGATTTGTACATTATGTGGTCTGGTCAGTATAAAAGTCATGATGGGAGTGGGGTCGGGTGTTCACAAAGATTATTTGAATCGGGCTTCCAAATTTCAACATCAAAATTCGTACGGGTTTTGGGAGCGCGCGGGGTGATGCAGTATGATGAAAACAAGAGATGATGAAAACTTGATTTTTGAAAAATGTGGGGTAGTCACGGTTACCGATGCAAATGGCAAAAATGGTGACGCGACTATTATGGGCCAAAAACAACACGATATGTTCGCTTCCGCGCATCAGTATTTATGATTGTTACCGGTTATTCGGAAATGTTCGAAAGGATTTTGTTTATTGTCATATTCTCGCATTTGAAGACGAACGTATGAACCTGGAACGTCTATACCGGTCCTAACGAGTTCACAAAGTCTTTGGTCTTTGGGGGGATACAAGTCAGATCCTACGGGGTACCAGGGGACGTTCTTATTCAACTAGATTATGCAAAGAAGAAAGTCATGTTCGTGAATTTTCGGAACCGAGAACATTCAATGAAGATTGATGACATTTCCGCTCAGTGGAGGGAATTGGTGAACATTTGACGACAGTTTCTTTGAAGTGGAAAGAATCTGTTAAGGTTTAGAGATCTTACCAAAGAAATGGGGGGATAAAAATTTTCATTTGTTGAATTTCTTCGGTAAAATTCTAAACGCAATCACAGGTGGTAGAGTTTGTGATTTTCTGGTGAGACAAGGGGGTTCTGCGTGGAATGTTTTGCACAGAAAAGTGCATTACTTGGTCGATTCCACAAAGACGGTTTACAGAAGATAGTTTACCAGAAATCTCTATCAATGTAGTATGCTTGAAGATCAAGACTTGATGCAGTTGTTATAGAATGGAACCCTTATCAAATGCCGGTTGGAGTATTGGAAGATCAGCGGAAGATCGGTCAATTGAGTCCTTTGAGGAAATTGCACAACACTCAACACGGACGCGCGTACTCTGAGGGGGAAGTTTTATACAATGAGCATCAAGATACTACTTACCTGGATCATCGGTCAAGGGGGAATTTGTTTACACAGAGAAGATGATTACTTGACTGAAGATCGATGATTGCAGTTGCATTTTCAGCATTCGACAGCAACGGACAAGGGGGAATTTGTTGATGCAGATTTTGTGTCCGATGCTTGTCGAATAGATTAGTTATTATTTTACGCTGAATTTGTAATAGTTAGTGAAACGGTCTATCGAACGTGTATAGACCCGCTCGTTTGAAGTGGTCAAACGAGAGGGTTATTCGGTTGACCGTGTGTGTTTGCTAGACAAATTATGGTTGTATATGTTGGTGTCGAAGGATAAGGCATCGAAGGATTGTGTATCCTTTGATGAGCTCGAAAGATATCCATCGAAGGTTGAAGATGGACCTCGAAGGATATGGCATCCTTCGAGGTATGTGTGTATCTTTCGAAAGCTGGATGGTCGACAGATGATCTATCGACCAGTCAGTTTAATCCTTCGACCGTGCAACCTGTGTTTGGTATAAATACCAACACCTTGTCATTTGCAACATAAGAGTGAGAGCACAAGTGTGTGCTAGAGAGTGAATGGAGGTTTGAGTCCTCACCGGGAGAAATCACCACTTGATTTCTCCCTGGATGTATACTTCTTTGGTATTAGTTCGGTTATCATGTAATCGGGCCGACTTGTAATGTTTACTACCGGATTAATACAAAGTTTGTTATGTTTATCCTCTCTTATCTCTTCCATCTTTGACCATGAACATGAAAATCACGGATTGGATCCCGAAACACGGACCTACATGCTTCAATTGTGGGTTTATGCTTGCTAAATATTCTAATCGGGTACTGGTCATGGTCACCGTCTATTAGAGAGAGAGAGAGAGAAGTGAGAGAGAGTGGGGAAGGTGGTAGATGGTGGCGTTGACAGTGGCGGTGGTAGGTGGGGTGGGGGCGGTGGTGGCTGGTGGCGCTGGTGGTGGTTGGGTTTAGAGAGAGAGAGATAGAGTGGAGTGGTGGATGGTGGTTGTAGGGGTGGCCGGTGGGGATGGTGGTTGCAGTGGTGGATAGCAGCTGAGGCTGTGGTTGATGGTGTAGAGATAGAGAGAGAGGCAGAGAACTAGATCAAAAATTGCAGTGAGAGAGAGAATAGGAGAATCTCTATCTTTATGATTTATATATATATATATATATATATATATATAGATAGATAATAAAATAATAATAATAGTATTTTTTAATAATAATAATAATAAATACATAGGTAAAAAGACAAAAGTACCCTTAGGTGGCCAGATTTAACCAAAAAAATTAACTGAGTTTGGCCTAAAGGACATAACGTGAAAGATTTTGCAACATTAAGGACAAAACTTGTCAACTTTTTCGCTAAAGGACAGCGCCTGTAATTTGGTGTAAACATAAAGGACAAAACTTGTAATTTACTCTAATAATAATAATAATAATAATAATAATAATAATAATAATAATAATAATAATAATAATAATAATAACATTAATAATAATAATAATAATATAGTTTTATAAGTTTTAAAGTTTAGGAATTAAAAAACTAGATTTCTTTTGATTTCATAAGTTAAGATGTACAATATTATAAAAAATAGAGTAAATTACGTTTTTGGGCCGAATAGTTATACCGCTTTAACCCTATCAGACGAAAAAGAAATCTTTTGACATTTCAGCCCCCAAGATCAATTTTTCTAACATTTTTTACCCCTATCACTAACTCCATCTATTTAATTCATGAAAATCCGGTATGGCTCCTTAACATCAAACTATGTAATGAGTAGTAGATGACTTGATTTTAATTAACAAATCCTAAAAAATAAATCCAGATATCCCAATTTAACAAAAGTGAATATTTAATTCATGAAAATCCGGTATGGCTCCTTAACATCAAACTATGTAATGAGTAGTAGATGACTTGATTTTAATTAACAAATCCTAAAAAATAAATCCAGATATCCCAATTTAACAAAAGTGAAGTGGAATATAATTAACAAACCCTTAATTTTAAATTATTCGTACGTTTCATTTTTACAATTTTTTAATCCCCTACACTTTCTATATAAACCCTATACCAGCCAAAGTTCATTTCACCAACAAACCATTCACAAAACACACTTAAATTACTTCTTTCCTATCCACAAACACAAACACAATCTTCAATCTTCATTCACAATCACCATGGCTCCACCAGTCGCTAAAAACACCGCCAACGGAATGATGACATCCGGTCTGGTGAAGGCAAAAACATTGCCTCGCCGTGCCTACGTCACCTTCTTGGCCGGAGACGGTGACTACTGGAAAGGTGTGGTTGCACTCGCCAAGGGTCTCCGCAAGGCCAAGTCGATCTACCCGCTCGTCGTCGTAATGCTTCCTGATGTTCCGATGGATCATCGACAGAAATTGTTGTCGCAAGGGTGCATCATCCGGGAGATTGAACCACTCTGCCCGCCGGAAAACCAGACACAGTTTGCTATGGCTTATTATGTCATTAATTACTCCAAGCTCCGTATTTGGGAGGTAACAAATCATTCTTTTTTTTGTTCGTTGTTAAAAAAGCACTAATTTACGGTAGCAAATTTTGTAACCCTTTTGCGACCAAACTAACAGCAATGAATTTTGCCATCATGTGATTCCGTCGCTAAAACTGTGACGTTTTTCGGTCATATATACCTTGTTTTTCGGTATATGCAAAGTTTTAAATTTTTAGGATTTATACCCATACCTGATAAGCAAATATAACTCCTTACGACACACTCACTCAGTGGCGGAATCAGAATGATTTAGTTAGGGGGTCATCATAAGCTTATTTTCTACACTGGTTCAAATTAGGGGGTCCATCTCTAAGTTTGTTCTTCAAAAACTCAAAAATTATAAATAAAAATTCAAAAAGTTCCAGTGACTGGAGGGTCAACGGACCCTCCTGACCCCTCTCTGGTTCCGCCCCTGCACTCACTCACAGTTATGTGAGCTAAAGTTTCTTTTTCTGATTCTATCGTCTTATCTTATCATTTCGTATACTATTTCTTAACTTAGAAATTACAAATTTCAATCATATTTTATTTTAAAACATTGTTGTATAAGTTGATTAGAACTATTTAATATTTCATTTATTTAACATAATTTAACACACGAGTTTCTAATATGTTTTCTATATACATATATAGTTTCTAACTTGGTATTTATATATACACATTTAGGGGACTCGGGCTCGTGCCGTTATTGTATAACGGAAACATGTTCAACGCGTGATGGGCCGCCGCCGGCTATTGTTCAACGCGTTATATTATAACGAAAACCCCGATTTCGTGATATTTTCAACGCGTTATTGTTTTATTTTATGAGGGTAGTTATTGGTTGGGGGGAAATTGTTGGGTGTGGTGGTGAGTGATGACCACCCCCACTAAAAAAGGTTGTGAGTGATGAAAAAACGGGAGATGACATGGCGAAACTTGATTGGTGCTTGTGAGTGATAGATTCTATCACTAGTGAACCACCCGTGTCCCCTTATGTTTATATATATACGTGTGAGAGTTTTCTTAAGTTAAAATTTTTCTTTTTAATCTCTGTAATAACATAACACATGATCTTGCAGTTCGTGGAGTATAGCAAGATGATATACTTAGACGGAGACATACAAGTATTCGACAACATAGACCATCTCTTCGACTTACCAGACGGCCACTTCTACGCCGTCATGGACTGTTTCTGCGAGCCAAACTGGCGCAACAGCCCCCAATACCAAATCGGCTACTGTCAACAATCACCAAACAAAGTCCAGTGGCCAGAGCACCAACTGGGCCCCAAACCCCCACTCTACTTCAACGCCGGTATGTTCGTCTTCGAGCCCAGTCTCTCCACCTACTACGACCTCCTAGACTCCGTAAAAACAACCCCACCAACACTATTCGCCGAACAAGATTTCTTAAACATGTTTTTTAAAGACATTTACAAGCCTATTCCCACCGAATACAACTTGATTTTGGCGATGTTGTGGCGCCACCCAGAGAATGTGGAGCTTGAGAAAGTGAAGGTGGTGCATTACTGTGCTGATGGGTCGAAGCCATGGAGGTATACTGGAAAAGAGGTGAATATGGATCGGGTTGATATTAAGATGTTGGTGGAGAAGTGGTGGGAGATTTATAACGATGAGACGTTGGATTATTGGCGGATTTGTGGGCATTCGATGGGTGCGCAGGTGACCGCCGTGGATAAGCCGACTCCGGTGGTTAGTAAGAGTGGCCGGCGTTACATCACCGCCCCGTCGGCGGCTTAGAGTTTATATATGATGGTGTTTAGTAATATTATATATTTTTTTTCAAATGTTTTTTTTTTTTTATTGTTAGTTTTGAGAAAGCCAGTAACTAAAATCAATAGTGGTTTTTATTTTGGTTTTGGTGAGGTGGCTTTCGGTAATTTGGTTTTAGTGTGGGATTGTAAGTACCTTGTAACTATGATTACTGGGATTTTCAGCTTAATATAAATGGAAATTCGTATTTATATTCATAACAAGTGGACTCATGTGGATTTTCAATGTTGGTATGTTCTTAATGATTTCTTAGGAAGTTTTTTTTTACTTTAATATGTGATGTTAGATTATTTAGAAATTGTATATCTTTATCGGTTACTAAGGTTTCTTTGTATTCACATTATGTATCTCAAGATTATATACAACTTATTTCAATACCTCACGAGGAACCGAGTGTATCCGCTTGAGTTTTTTTTATCTTTTTATATGGTGAATTGGACGAAGACTCCTATAAACATCGAATTGGACGACGACTCCTATAAACATCAAAAGTTTGATTTCACTGTAGGTTTCAACTTTCAAATGATGATTAACCCGTATTACAAATGTGCATGATAGAAGTAAAAGAGCGCATATGGTTGCACCGCTAACTATGTCGCCCCTTTATAGAAAGGAATAATAGATTTTAATCATCTTAACTATCGTCCGTTGACCGGTAATAATTCCAACTTTAAAAATTCACACTAGCGATCCTATATTTCACATATTGGCCTTCAATGAACCCTGACTAACAAAAGCACAACGTCGTTATTCTCCGATTCTCCGATCGCCGTACACAATCCATTTGCTTCCATAATGACGTTGTTTGTACACGCGGAGCGGTGGAGATGTTGGTCGACATATACAATCCATTTGCTTGGATATCATGGGCCCACTTTAAAAAACTAGAAAATCTATCCATTCCCTTCTTAAAGTCAAGATAATAAATATTAAAGAACTGTTATCCTTTGAGGATATGATTGTTTATCTCTGATTCTCTGTAGAGTGTAGATTTGTAAAATAAGCAAAATAACAATAGCAGTTGTTTGTTTCATGGTTTTGCTTTCATAGGGCATGTCCTATGATTGAACTAGTGTAGACTCTCTACACTACTTGTTTTTTATGTTTGTGAATATATAAAATCATCGGGGTAACCCTTTACCAAAAAAAAAAAAACTCAACTAATTTAAATAAATAATGTATTAAATTTAACATACAAGTCATTTAAATCACTTGTCTTACACGTATTAAATAATAAAAAAATACAAGTGTTGATATGTTAAAACCTAAAATTATGGTTTTGAAATTTCATAAAATTTTTTGTTACACCATTAGCTATATATTTTAGCTATATATTACCCCCGTGTTTTCGAATGTCAAAGTCAAAGTCCAAGTCAACTTTGACTGTTAATGTTTCTCTTGCTTTTTTGTATTATGTGGAGTAAGTGTTGTCTAAATAAAATGATCGAATGATTACTCAATGCAACCGATTTACGACTGTGAATAGTAGGAAGTAACAATGCGATAAAGTTAACTAATCAGTAATCAAACCGATCTAACTATCATCGAACTCGAAACTAGAATTACGCAAATTTTGCTGGGGTTATACGTGTATGTGTGCCTTATGTGTTACATGTGCGTGTTTACTTTATGTTTTGTGTGGTGATCAATCGAAACTCGAATCGAAACTCGAAAAGCAAACAAACTCAATCGGAACCGACATCGAAACGTGAATTATAGCTGATTGTATGTTAGATATAGTAGTTGGGACTGAAAGTAATTTGAATAGGAAACTCTATCGTATTCGTATCATCGTCCGTCGAAATCGAAATATCAAAAATCGTCGCAAAACACTCAAAAAGGGGTTCCTGATCGAACAGGAATCACTGATCGAACAGGCTAGCCGATCGAACATGCTGTTCGATCGAGCAGCCCAACCGGTCGGAGACCCTGGCCGATCGGTTACCATTTTCCTCTTTTGGAGCCTATAAATAGGGCTGTCATTGTCTTCTTTTCCACTTTTTGAAAGCTCTGACCGAACCAGCCCTTGTTCTTCACCTTTTCTCAGATTTCTCTCAACTCCGGTAAGTTTTCATCCTAATTCTTGTACGTTCTTGATCAATGCATGATTCTAAACCTTTCTATCTTTCAAAACTTGATTTCTAACCGTGAAATCACCAAGATCTAAGTGTTCTTGGATGATGTCATCATGGTGTTCTTGAAGAACATCATACTTTGCCCTCATTCAACCATGAATAGCTTATATCTAACCGATTTCCACATAGACAAACTAAAATCTATCATAGATCTAGACATTTCACCGATTTCGGGTTAAACGTTAAACTACCGTTCCGAACAGTTCACCGGCCGAACTTGGGTGATTCCTGTCCGAACCGGTGAAGCAAGTAAGAACCCACGTTCTATGGTTTAACTCGCTGTCAAAATACCTCAAAATCATATCAAAACAACCAAAACAGCCAAGTGGTAGACGAAAGGCCGACCAGGTCAGAATTGCTGGCCGAACGGCTAGGCTGTTCGAACGAACAGCCCAGCCGATCGACCGGGCCAGCCGATCGGCTAGCACATGGTCCCACACTTTTCAAACTTCATGAAGTATGATATTGACGAAGTGATGTTCGATCGAATATGCTAATCGATTGGTAAACATTACTCTTCGGATCATGAGATACTATGCTTCAGCACTTAATCGATTTTATAACTTGTTCGTAGTATGGAGTGCCACCCGATCGAGCATGCTGTTCGATCGAGTGACATCCTGCTGAGAACTACTTCTGAAGTTCCTAACCGATCGGTTAAGCCGGCCGATCGAACAGACCGTTCGATCGATCGACCAGAAAAGTAAGAACACTTCAGTGTTCTCAAATACTACAACGAAAACTTCAAAAGTTCAAACCATCATACACAAACACATCAGAGGAAGAAACAATCCACTCGAATGGCCCAGCCGATCGAGCCTACCGGCCGATCGAACAGGACTTTCAAACCGAACGAACAGCCCGTTCGATCGAACCTGCTGTTCGATCGACCAGGCTATTCGATCCATTTACCCTCGTTTGCATTTCCGCGTTACTCATTGTTGTGCTATCGAACTATTCAGGCTAACCCTACTCTCAGCGCTCCCTTCAATCCATAATTAATCACTATGAGTATACTCGATCCCTTTTTGCTTTCAGCACTTTTGGGTGTTACATACGTTACTTATCAAATCACAATCGAACGCACTATTCAAACTATTTAAACGCTAACCGATTGCATGTATTACGTGATTAAATGAATGCTTGTTGTTATGTTTATACATGGAATGCTGTCTACCTGCCTTAGCAACATGGTACTCTAGTTTGGACTCAGCACCCGTTCACACGGGGGTTGTTAAGGACAATTACTTGCATGGATTACGGTGGTAATCATGTATTGCGAACTGTCTCGGACAGTCAACCCGCAGTCGTTGGTATCGATGGACCCATGTCGATAATTAACATGCTTCGTTTCCCTCTGTATACGTGTTGGTTATGCGTAAACTATTCGAACTCTATATGCTATTATCAAACTTGTATGCTCACCTTTACATTATATGTATTGACTTTATTTTAACGTATGTGACAGGTGTTTAGGATGCTTACTTGCTCTTCCTGCTGTGAAATAGAGGCTAGGAAAGAGTCTAGAAACCAAGACAATTTATATTTATGTACTTAAATCTGAGTTGTCGGAACATGTTTTGTTTGAAGGATATCTATGTCTGTAATAACTAAATTTATCTTATGGGTCACGGTATGGGACGTGATATTTAAACTATTCGATAATAATAGTTGTTATGGAATTTCTTTGAATAATCTGTTTCGCTCAGTGCCATGCCCCGATGATTCCGCCATCGGTTGGGGTGTGACAGATTGGTATCAGAGCCATAACTATAGGGAACTAGGCTAGACACGACCTAGTCCGGGTCACTGTCTTAGAGACCTAGACTATAGCTAGGAACCATCAGACCAAGTTTATGTGTTGTATTCTGCAATTCTTCGCTATCACTGCACCCGAATTTCCAGTCTAAGGTCAAGCGATTCAGTCAGGATTAGGTGTGAAAACCGCAAACTCCCGACTAAATTTCCTGACTTATGATGATTTTATCCATTTACTCATGCTCATCCTGATATTTTCACTAACATACGAGGAAAATTATACCAAATCAGGAGTGAAATCCCCATTTTGATGAAAATTCTTCTTAGATTTCCTTAAAAACAAGGGAGGAATTGTTAAGCCAGGGGTGAAACCCTAACCTTGACAATTTGTTCCGATCTTTATTGCATCTCACCAAGGCTTCGACGGACTCCAACGACCTGAACTCACAAGTATGACCTAGGGAATGCGTGTAGAATGCCCAGGAATCGAGGCAGAAACACGACCTCTAGAGTCGAAAGTGACGACAAGTCCACTGTGAATAGTCGAACTGCCTTGGTTAGCCGATGTCTAGTAGCTGCAGACAATCTATCACCCGATTTTATGTGTTTCGATTCTGAGAACCGCAGCCGCGTACTCTGATGACTCGTTGATTTTATATGTTTATGTGTGCTTTATCTGTTTACATCTCTGGGAAGTTATTCGATTTTTGCCACCATTTCGAACAACACACACGACTTGCATTGCCGTTTTGTCTCAATTTGATCTCCAGTTGCTGCAATCTAGACGATATCATACTAGGTTATGCTATACGACTAAGTTAGGCTATACTATACGATGCTATTCGATATGCTATATGTGATCGTTATACGAACGACATGCGAGCTTGAAAGGATAGGTTTCTGTATTCTGACTGACTCTGTGCTTACGTGTCTATGTGCTTCTGTGAATCTGTGCTCTAATTGCTTATGTGCTACTGTGGTTATGTGAATTTTGTGCCTTTGGTGTTTATGTGGTTATATGATTCGTGCCTTGCTCGTGTTCCTGAGCTTTAGTAGTCTAGACGTGTGAGGAGAGATTCGATTTCGTTGTGTTGAGTCCTGTGACGATGTCTGTTGCAGACCATGTCGTCGTCTGGGTCCCGACACCACCTGACTCGTCAAGAGAAGAGAGACAAGCGTCTCGCCGCTATCATCGCTAAAAGTGTAGCAAAGGCTGTGAGCAACGTTTATGAAAACGCCAGCAAGTCGTCTGAAGAATCGCGAACAGACGCTCCCAAAGATGCAAACAAGGTTGCTTTCAGTTTCAAGCAATTCAAAGCATGCGGACCCAAAGAGTTCACCGGAGAAGATGGCCCTACTGCCATGTTCCATTGGTTCGACTCAGTCGAAGTCACTCTGCGCCAAAGCGGATGTCCTGAAAATCTCCGCACTCTCAATGCTACAGGCGTCTTCCAGTCCCGTGCTCTAGACTGGTGGACAACCGAACGGAACAAGCGCGGAAATGATGCAGCTTACGAGCTAACATGGGAGGAGTTGAAGGCAATTATGATCGACGAATTCTGCCCTCCTCATGAACGCCAAAAGCTGGAGGACGAGTTTTGGAGCATCAAGCAGAAGGATGGAGACAATGCTGCTTTAACTGCTCGCTTCAAGCAGCTTAGCATCATATGTCCCGATCAGGTCAAGACCCCAGATCAAACCATCAAGAAGTACATTCGAGCTCTGCCCGATTGTGTAGCCGACTTTGTTCACGCCGCCAAGCCAGCAACGATTGAAGAGACTTACCTACTTGCCACTGAGGCCAATGACAAGCGAGTGAAGTCTGGCTTTTGGGATATGCAAACCAAGTCTCTGCACCAAGCCACCGCAACAGCACCCACCGACACCCCCACTGCTCAATCCTCCAAGTCATCAAGAAGAAGGAAGAAGCACAACAACAACAGCTCCAGCAACAAGTTGTGCTGCCGCAACAACTGCTGCTCCTCTACAAGCTGTACCAGCTCAGCAGCAACAGCACCACCGCACAGCTCCAGTGATCAATGCACCGCCAGCAAAGCATGCATACACAGGCCCTCACCCGCTCTGCCCGACATGCTCGTATCATCATCCAGTGGGTCTAGCCAGTCGTTTTTGCGCTCACTGCAACCTTTACGGTCATTTCACTTCGAATTGTCGCTTTGGTCCCCATCAAGCCCCAGCGCAAGCTACTGTCCACCAAGCTCTGCTCCCCGCCCCTCAAGGCCAACAAGCAGCTCAAGCACCTGCAGTCAATGCTCGAGTATGCTTTGCATGTGGTGATCCTAACCACTTTGCAAAAAGATGCCCGAACAGGGTGGTCAAACAAGAGCCCCAGCAGCAACAACCGCAGCCTCAGCAACAGCAGCAAGCAGCCCATGCTCGAACCTTCAACATCAATGCCCGTCAGGCTCAGGCGGATAACAACGTGGTTAATGGTACGTTCCTTGTGAATGGTATTTATGCATCGTGTTTGTTTGATACTGGAGCCGATAACTGCTTTGTATCGTTTGAATTCGAGAAGCTCCTTAGTCGTAAGCACTCTTATCTGTCCTCGTCATTCGAAGTCGAAGTCGCTACTGGAAGAACTGTCGCCGTTAACTCTGTTCTCCGTGATTGTACTCTAGAGCTCAACAATCACATCTTTCCAATCGACCTTATTCCGATGCAACTCGGAAGTTTCGACGTCATAGTAGGCATGGACTTTCTTCGCGAAAACCATGCTGAAGTTGTGTGTTTTGATAAGATGATTCGATTCTCGCTCGCAAATGGTGATTTTCTATGTGTATACGATGAAACAGCGTCGAAAGGTCTCAAGTTAATGTCATGTGTACAAGCCAGTAAGTATCTCCGCAAGGAGTACAGGGCTTTCTTGGCCAACATAGTAGTAGCGGAAAAAGGGAAGAAGAAGAAAGCTGAAGTCAAAGACGTTCCAGTGGTTCGTGAATTTCCTCAGGTGTTCCCTGATGACCTTCCTGGACTACATATCGACTTTCTATCGACCTTATTCCGGGAGCGAACCCTGTTGCCAAAGCCCTGTATCGACTCGCTCCATCCGAAATGCGAGAACTCTCGAACAACTCCAGGAATTACTCGAAAAAGGCTTTATTCGCCCGAGCACCTCTCCTTGGGGCGCGCCAGTCCTTTTCGTCAAAAAGAAGGACGGGTCGTTCCGGATGTGCATCGATTATCGGGAGTTGAATAAGCTGACCACTAAGAACCGATACCCTTTACCCCGAATCGACGACCTATTTGATCAGCTACAAGGTGCCAAGTGTTTCTCGAAGATCGATCTACGTTCAGGCTACCATCAGTTGCGGATTCAAGAGGAAGATATCCCCAAACCCGCTTTTCGAACCCGATATTGCCACTATGAATTCGTTGTTATGCCTTTTGGTCTAACTAACGCACCCACGGTCTTTATGGATCTGATGAATCGCATGTGTAAGCCTTTCTTAGACCGTTTCGTCATCGTGTTCATTGACGATGCCTTGATTTATTCCAAATCGAAGACCGAACACGCGCAACATCTACGTTTGGTTCTCGAGTTACTTCAGGGGAACCAACTCTATGCCAAGTTCTCCAAGTGTGAATTCTGGTTGGAGGAGGTTCGGTTTCTGGGTCACATCGTGAATAGTCAAGGTATACACGTCGATCCCGCGAAGATTGAAGCAGTCAAAAGTTGGATTACGCCTAAGAACCCGTCAGAAGTTCGTTCATTTCTCAGACTAGCGGGCTATTATCGACGATTTATTGAAGGATTCTCCAAAATCGTTGTGCCGCTTACCGCTCTTACTCATAAAGACAAGCCTTTTGTGTGGGGAACCGCACAAGAGTCTGCCTTTCAAACCCTCAAGCACATGCTGTGCAACGCTCCAATTCTTACACTGCCCGACGGAAGCAACGACTTCGTTGTCTATTGTGATGCTTCCAACCTTGGCCTTGGTTGTGTTCTTATGCAATGAGACAAGGTTATAGCTTACGCATCTCGTCAGCTCAAGATCCACGAGAAGAACTATACAACCCATGACCTCGAGCTAGGCGCAGTTGTCTTTGCATTAAAGATTTGGCGACACTACCTGTATGGTACCAAGTGTACGATCTTCACTGATCACAGGAGTTTACAACATATCTTCAATCAGAGGGAACTTAATATACGTCAACGCCGATGGGTAAACTCCTCAACGACTACGACTGTGAGATTCGTTATCACCCAGGCAAGGCGAATGTGGTTGCCGACGCGCTCAGCAGAAAGAGTTACGTGCTCAGTATCTGAAATGTTCAAGCCCAGCATAACCTCGAAACCCTCATCCGCGAAGCTCAACATGCTTGCTTTAACGAGCGTACATTGAAGAAAGAGAGGATCTATCACGATGGAGCTCAGTTAGTAAGCAAATCTGATGGGATTTTCTACTATCTGGACCGAATTTGGATCCCTAAGCGGACCGATTTGCGAAAGATTATCATGAATGAAGCCCACAAATCCCGATATTCTATTCATCCTGGCGCTGATAAGATGTACCAGGACCTGCGTTATAAGTACTGGTGGCCGGGCATGAAACGGGATATCGGTCTTTACGTTGGAAGTTGCTTAACTTGCGCAAGAGTCAAGGCTGAACATCAAATACCTTCTGGCTTACTCGAACAACCGCCGATACCTATATGGAAGTGGGAGAGTATAGCTATGGATTTCATAACGAAACTTCCGCCCACGCCATCAGGTCACGACAGTATCTGGGTCATTGTTGATCGTTTGACCAAATCAGCTCACTTTTTGCCGATACGAGAAGACTATAAGGTGGAACGACTAGCCCAAATCTACACCGACGAGATCATATGTAATCATGGTACGCCTCGTGACATCATCTCAGATCGTGACGCTCGGTTTACTTCGAGATTGTGGGAAACGTTTCAAGCGGCTCTTGGTACGTCGCTTAATCTGAGTACTGCATTCCATCCACAAACCGACGGACAGACTGAAAGAACGATCCGTACTCTTGAAGACATGCTCCGGGCGTATGTCATAGATTTTGGTGGTAGTTGGAACAAACACCTACCATTAGTCGAATTCTCGTACAATAATAGTTACCATGCCAGCATCCAAATGGCACCCTTCGAGGCCTTATGTCACGACCCCCGACCCCATCCTGGCCGGAATCGATGCCGTGAGCAGTCCAGTGGTACCGGTGATTATTTTGAAAAACATTGCAGCGGAAATTTCATCAGGACCGTGAGTTAGGAAAAATATCAGAGTTTAGAAACACCGGATTTTCTTTAAAAAGATGGAATAAATTCCATGTTTTACAAAGGTAGCTTTTAATAAAAACAATATTTCTTAATTTGAAAATAAGCCACTTCATGAAGTCCTTCAGTGTCGGATCCAATCCTTACTCCAATCTATTGTAATTACCTGAAACGCGTTTTAAAAAGGTTTTGTCAGCAGGAAATACTGAGTGAATCATTCATTTTACTAAAACGACACATTAGTTATAATTCACAGTGTTAAGATCTTTTACAATGTTTCTGATATCAACCAACTACCCACAGTACTTTACCACTCGACCCATTGGCCCACCTGTCTAATGGTGTCTGTGATTATGGTCATATCACCCAATGGCTGCCCCAATGGTGAAGATTATCAAGTAATATGCACAATACCCCACATACCGGCTGTAACTTGGTGATTACATAAACTTAATCACTGTAAGTTATAATTCTGAAAATAATTTGGAGTATTGTAAACAGTTAACAACTCACAAACTGTGAGAATAGAGTTTATAAAAGAAGAATAACTCACAAATCAGCATGCAGGATTGAGTTAACAAACTTCCTGATTCTACTTCTTTCGATAATTAGGCATGCACTTTATTATTCTGGATCTTCTGATGATTTTATAGTTTGTTTGATTGTAAGGGTGTAGTTGGGAGTATTCTTGGTAGTTTAACAGAATGGAATACGTATTGGTGCAAAACCCAAATCAAACCTTAACGGTAGTCATGAGATTCGAACCTTAACGAATTTCACAAAAACCGGGTTAATGATCAATACGGCTTTTACGATAACTCACGAGATCAAATTTTCACAACGAACGACAAAGTGCGATACTTAAACTCATTCATCGAATTAACGACGAACGACAAAGTATAATACTTAAACTCATCCATCGAATTAACGACGAACGACAAAGTATAACCCTAATGTGGGCGGCACTTAAACATCCATTGGATATATTGATCACTCGGAAAATGAATCGTAATAGCGATTGAGTGATTATTGGTTAGAACTCCAACGTATAGAGAGAAGAAGAAAAGAAATGAGCAAAGAAAAATGAATCCTAAGCTTCTTATTTATAGCAAGCAGGCAAGCACCTCAATTCATAATTCTGATCGATGATAAGTTGACGTGCCTACCTACCTGCTTGACGTGCTAGCTAGCTTGCTTATATATATTAATTCAGCTGCTTCACTCGTTTTTCTTGCATAACTTTTAAAATATAACGTTTTATAAAACGACGAATATGTCTTTAGAACGAGCATATTTTTATCTACGTTTTAACCTAAGTTTCATTAAAAACGGAGTAAGGAAAAAAAATAATATATTTTATTATTAATATTAAACGTTCTTATACGACCCCATATATATCTATTTTTTAATAAACCTTACTTAGCTTAATTAATCTTGTTAGCTTAATTAATATTGATTAACTGATTAATTAATCATACTAAACTTAATTAGGGTTTCCTTATTGCATAATTATCATACTAAATATTAATTTTAGTGAGGGTTGTTACACCTTATATGGAAAGAGATATCGTTCGCCTATTGTGTGGCACGAGATCGGTCATTCGCAATAAACCGGTCCCGATATACTACAAGAAACGACTGACAAAATCCTCTAGATTCGAGACAACTTGGTGAAAGCTCGGAACAGACAGAAAAGTTATGCCGATAGAAGACGCAAGCCCCTTGAATTTGAAGTTGGCGACTACGTACTCCTAAAGGTATCACCTTGGAAGGGTGTAGTCAGATTCGGCAAGAAAGGGAAACTAGCGCCTCGGTATGTTGGACCTTTTAAGATTCTGGAAAGGATCGGAAAAGTCGCCTACAGACTCGAACTACCGGAAGAACTCAGCAACGTCCACCCGACTTTCCATGTGTCTAACCTCCGAAAATGCCTTACGGATCATGATCTAATCGTACCGCTCGACGATCTTCAGGTCAACGAAACCTTACACTTCGTGGAAAAGCCTGTTGAAATCATGGATCGCCAAACCAAGCAACTCAGGCGCTCACGCATCCCTATCGTGAAGGTCCGATGGGAAGGCAAGCGAGGCGCGGAGTTCACTTGGGAACTCGAAAGCGACATGAAGGCCAAGTACCCGCAATTGTTTGAATAAAGATCTGAAACGTCAAATTGGTAAACGACTCACGGCGATGTGCAACTTCGAGCCTAATTTCGGGATGAAATTCCCTAAACAAGGGGAGGCTGTAACACCCCGTGTTTTCGAATGTCAAAGTCAAAGTCAAAGTCCAAGTCAACTTTGACTTCTTTGACTGTTAATGTTTCTCTTGCTTTATGTATTATGTGGAGTAAGTGTTGTCTAAATAAAATGATCGAATGATTACTCAATGCGACCGATTTACGACTGTGAATAGTAGGAAGTAACAATGCGATAAAGTTAACTAATCAGTAATCAAACCGATCTAACTATCATCGAACTCGAAACTCGAATTACACGAATTTTGGTGTGGTTATACGTTTATGTGTGCCTTATGTGTTACCTGTGCGTGTTTACTTTATGTTTTGTGTGGTGATCAATCGAAACTCGAAAAGCAAACAAACTAAATCGGAACCGACATCGAAACGTGAATTATAGATGATTGTATATTAGATATAGTAGTTGGGACTGAAAGTAATTTGAATAGGAAACTCTATCGTATTCGTATCATTGTCCGTCGAAATCGAAATATCAAAAATCGTCGCAAAACACTCAAAAAGGGGTTCCTGATCGAACAGGAATCACTGATCGAACAGGCTAGCCGATCGAACATGTTGTTCGATCGAGCAGCCCAACCGGTCGGAGACCCTGGCCGATCGGTTACCATTTTCCTCTTTTGGAGCCTAAAAATAGGGCTGTCATTGTCTTCTTTTCCACTTTTGGAAAGCTCTGACCGAACCAGCCCTTGTTCTTCACCTTTTCTCAGATTTCTCTCAACTCTGGTAAGTTTTCATCCTAATTCTTGTACGTTCTTGATCAATGCATGATTCTACACCTTTCTATCTTTCAAAACTTGATTTCTAACCGTGAAATCACCAAGATCTAAGTGTTCTTGGATGATGTCATCATGGTGTTCTTGAAGAACATCATACTTTGGCCTCATTCAACCATGAATAGCTAATATCTAACCGATTTCCACATAGACAAACTAAAATCTATCATAGATCTAGACATTTCACCGATTTCGGGTTAAACGTTAAACTACCGTTCCGAACAGTTCACCGGCCGGACTTGGGTGATTCCTGTCCGAACCGGTGAAGCAAGTAAGAACCCACGTTCTATGGTTTAACTCGCTGTCAAAATACCTCAAAATCATATCAAAACAACCAAAACAACCAAGTGGTAGACGAAAGGCCGACCAGGTCAGAATTGCTGGCCGAACGGCTATGCTGTTCGAACGAACAGCCCAGCCGATCGGACATACCAGCCGATCGACCGGGCCAGCCGATCGGCTAGCACATGGTCCCACACTTTTCAAACTTCATGAAGTATGATATTGACGAAGTGATGTTCGATCGAATATGCTAATCAATTGGTAAACATTACTCTTCGGATCATGAGATACTATGCTTCAGCACTTAATCGATTTTATAACTTGTTCGTAGTATGGAGTGCCACCCGATCGAGCATGCTGTTCGATCGAGTGACATCCTGCTGAGAACTACTTCTGAAGTTCCTAACCGATCGGTTAAGACGGCCGATCGAACAGACCGTTCGCTCGATCGACCTGGAAGGTAAGAACACTTCAGTGTTCTCAAATACTACAACGAAAACTTCAAAAGTTCAAACCATCATACACAAACACATCAGAGGAAGAAATAATCCACTCGAATGGCCAGCCGATCGAGCCTACCGGCCGATCGAACAGGACTGTTCAAACGGACTTTCAAATCGAACGAACAGCCCGTTCGATCGAACCTGCTATTCGATCGACCAGGCTATTCGATCCATTTACCCTCGTTTGCATTTCCGCGTTACTCATTGTTGTGCTATCGAACTATTCAGGCTAACCCTACTCTCAGCGCTCCCTTCAATCCATAATCAATCACTGTGAGTATACTCGATCCCTTTTTGCTTTCAGCACTTTTGGGTGTTACATACGTTATTTATCAAATCACAATCGAACGCACTATTCAAACTATTTAAACGCTAACCGATTGCATGTATTACATGATTAAATGAATGCTTGTTGTTATGTTTACACATGGAATGCTGTCTACCTGCCTTAGCAACATGGTACTATAGTTTGGACTCAGCACCCGTTCACACGGGGGTTGTTAAGGACAATTACTTGCATGGATTACGGTGGTAATCATGTATTGCGAACTGTCTCGGACAGTCAACCCGCAATCGTTGGTATCGATGGACCCATGTCGATAATTAACATGCTTCGTTTCCCTCTGTATACGTGCTGGTTTTGCGTAAACATTCGAACTCTATATGCTATTATCAAACTTGTATGCTCACCTTTACATTATATGTATTGACTTTATTTTAACGTATGTGACAGGTGTTTAGGATGCTTACTTGCTCTTCCTGCTGTGAAATAGAGGCTAGGAAAGAGTCTAGAAACCAAGACAATTTATATTTATGTACTTAAATCTGAGTTGTCGGAACATGTTTTGTTTGAAGGATATCTGTGTCTGTAATAACTAAATTTATCTTATGGGTCACGGTATGGGACGTGATATTTAAACTATTCGGTAATAATAGTTGTTATGGAATTTCTTTGAACAATCTGTTTCGCTCAGTGCCATGCCCCGATGATTCCGCCATCGGTTGGGGTGTGACAGTAAGTAAACTGTATTTCGTTTGAATGGGGTTTTATATACACAACTACTAATTTTACTTTTTTTTTTGGTCTTTTTTTTTGTAATGAATGAATTGTAACATGTAAAATTAACTTGGATATTTATATTATTGATGAGCAAATCGTATCAAATCCTGTAATCAAACCGGTATCGTAGTGGTACCAAATTTACTATACCAAATCATTTTCAGTACCAATTTGCTACCCATCTTTTGGCGTTTTCAGAATCGTTACTTTCGGTTCGACACCGGTCTAGCACCATACCTGTATTTATTGATTTTTACCTTCAAATACCATACCGTATTGTACCGAGCATTTTCGGTGCCGGTACATAATTTTGATGATTTTTCGGATCGGTACTTTCAGTGCCGTTAGCGGTACCAAGCTCATCCATATTTTAACATGTTAGCACCGTAATAACTAAACTGAAAACAACCGAATTTCCAACGTGTAGGACGTGTGGGTCCTATTATTATATATTAGGTTATTTAAAATCGTTTTCTTAGGACGGGTTGACTATTGGTAAGGGTCATTTTTATTTATGTTTTGATATTCTTTATCTGCTTGTCGTTGCTGACACGCGTTTTGCAGTCATTGGGTCCCCGCCGCAATGCACGGACGGAAAATCAACTAGTTCATTTGAAAATGTATTTAGTCAAAATTTATATATGATACTTCTAATATTTGAATGACCTTAATACAATCGAATACATACACATCTTCATCTATATCTATATATCTATATAATCTAATATTATCAAATAAAATACTCAATCTTGTATTTTAATAAAATCAAAAGCCACTTACAGGTTTGAATTGAATTATATGCAATAAAACACTACATCTTATACTAATACCTAACACTAACACTGATGTAGAAAGTAGTGGGGAAGCTTAATATTTCGAACGCATAGGGGGGGAGTCAATGGACTTAAAAGTTTTTATTAAATTGGGGAGTTGAAAACGTATATACCAAAAAATTTCTATACGAAAACTACACTCTCCATCAATGAGCGAAAAGTTCGGGGGGTCGGCCGCCTTCTCCCGCCCCTTAAAAGCTTCGCCCATGGTAGAAAGAGATCACTAATAATGACTAATTTTAAGTGAGATCAAACTTAAATCTCTAAAATTTCACTTAATTTATATAAGGTTTTGTGCTTAAACATAAGGTTATAACAGTGTACATGCATGGAGTTGCAGTCTCCTTAAATGTAGCATCTAAATGAGATATTATATGTCCAACACTCCAAAGCTAGATCTATTTTTAATTAATGTCAAGTCACGTGTGAGACATCTAGAGTTGCATTTGAAGGGAAACTAGCTAGGTTCGTCCAAGAACAAAAAGAAAAAAAAGTGACATCAATTACAAGAAGTCAATAACACATTTCGATTGCGATGTGGTGAGAATTAAGCATGCAAATTGAGGAATAAAAGCTAGGGTTAGAAGACAGAAGAAGAGCATTTACATCGATGTTGGTTCAATCAAGAGCATATCAGAGTCACGAAGAGAAGTTTTCCGAATAAAAAATTTTGAATATACTGTTGTGACGTGTTTGTGTCTATATACGTTTGAATACAAGTTTTGTTCAAAATCAAACAGATAAAACTATGAAGAACCAAACCGATATCATTAATTCGAATAACTTCGATAACAATACCAGTTTCATTAAAAAAATATACCAGTTATACAAAATATAAACACTTCAAACTACATGACTAGAATCCTGGATGAATTGGGGTGGAATGATGTTAAATTCACAATAATTTGCTAAAATATTATTGTATGGTTAAAAAACAGTTATTTAAATACCCCAACAAACATTTCATTAAATTATTACACTACATGTTACTTGCTACATAAGACTCGAGTCTAGGACCTACCTAGCGTAAAGATGACAGAATCTTCCGGTATATGCGGAGTTTGATTAGGATAACTTGCACCGTCCAAATCCAGCACCTTCCACAACAAGCAGTTAGTTCAGTTACTCACGCCACGTGTCCTCCTTGACCATACGTCGCCTTTTAACTGGTCATAAACGCAATCTACAGCCACACGATTGATCATGTTGTCACCTGCCGGATTCATCCACGGCATGTAATTTATTTAATTTGGTATTGATCATTGTCAACCACCGCCACCGACTACGATATGAGATAAAACCATGCATTCTTCACTGTACATATTATAATATTCGGTCCATGATGTTTATTTAATATGTGATGCTTTTGATTTGCAAATATTTGCTCATTACGCGTAGAATGATCCATGGAGGCATTTTTATATATAACAACTAGTCTAAGTCCCCGTGTAATACACGGGTAGCTAAACAACAAAAAATGTATACTTTAATACGTAAATACTTTATTACAGGTTTGTTCGAATATTAAGATAAATAAGATCTTATAAAAATTAATTAACGATTACATTTCATATTAATTATCATGTATACGTCTATAAGTAATTTTTTGAAATGAAATAAATGTTGTATTAAATCTATAAAAAATATAAATTGGATTTAAATCACAAACCCGCTTTTCCCACTTTTACATAAAAGTAGTTAACTCTTACCTAATAAAAAATGTCCACATTAAATCACAACCCCGCTTTTCCCACTTTTATATAAAAGCATCAAATTGCATATTTAGGTATAATTAATAGTAATTATGTTACATCAAATGGTTTTATAAGAAAGAAAAAAAATTGCTGCCAAAGAATCCCCTAAGAGCAGATGTGTAGCCTTGAAAATATGGAGCTTCTTTTCATCCATTAACCTGTAAACTGTTTCCACAATATACATTCATAACATTAATCGATATTACCTTCATAATAAAAATGGGGCAACTAATAAAATTTATAATATGATAATTTCACCCTTCTCATTTTCCTTAAGCTTTATATGTATGCAAATGAGTATATATGACATAATTCTTTTGTTAGGTGGTTATAATAATATTATACCAGTTGAAGATAACGTCAATACTATAATTAAATTAGATAATCAGCATATGGAGTCAACTACAAGAAAGTCAACTTAGAATGCATTTTATAAAAAAACATAACACGAGTCGATTATTAATAAAGCACTCATATCTCCTAAAATGCTTAAATATGTACAAAAATATTACCTGAACACAAGGGCTTTTAGTCTCAACATGATTACCAGACGACGCGTCTCTCCATTTTGAAGCTAAAGATTCAACAATATCAATCCATCAAAAGCATTATCAGGCTACTTTCAATCCGTTTGACCCATTCACATTTAGGTAACTTAATTCTCACTTAACCCATTGACCCACTTGAAATAACAATAACCAAATGACCCATTCATAGGTAAATGGATAATAAATTGCGGCCTTCGCCATTCTTAAACATTAATCACCGGGTCAACTTGTTAAGAAAAAAATTCTTCAAAACACTGACCTTGTCGCAATTTGTTTTTTCCATGTGAGATAAAAAAACTAACAGTTTGGAAATGTTACTCGACCCACCCATCAATGCACATATATAGAAGACTACACAATTCCTATGTAAACTCCGAATGATGTATAAACGATGCACCGGAGGAAAATTAACAAAAAAAAAAAAAGGAAGAATAACTACATACCTATGGCTATGGTGGCCCATTGCATACTCTTCATGAACCATCTTGTGTATCTCCTTCCTCCCATTATCTGATGTAAAAATAGATAATTAGTTTTGTTGTAGACTTGCAGCATGTAAGAAAGTGATTCCTTAACCTCTGAATAACCAAATAATCTGAAGCATAATATGTTATCCAAACACTAAATGCTGGTCATTACAACTTCAAGTTGAAATTATCTATTAGTAGTCTATATCATCCAACAATTAATTTTAGATCATGAAAAAATCTAAACCCACCGAATCTCGACAACCCAAATAATATTAGATCATGGATAAATCAAAACCCATATAATTCTTTAGAAATTATATGATGAACCCGACAATAAAAAAAAGATGACTAATGAACAAAATCAACTTCCATATGAGTTTAAATTACATGAACATGAAGATAAAATCTAGAAAATTAGTACTGAATCCATTACTCCAAAACGACTCCATTAAGCTCTAAATCAACACTGCGTTTTAAAGGATTACAAAATTATGGTTTTAAAAGACCAATATGATAACAGATGACCTATTGAGTGTCAAGAGTTTCATTGCTTTCAACTATTAAAACCAACTATCAATTGTGATTTAGGGGGTATTTAGTGTTGTGTTTAAAGCAATTACGTGATTTGAAAATTTGTTTTGAGCCTCTGAGTGTTTGAAAATTCAGATTATATAATGTTTAGATGTGAATAGAGGTAAAAATAAATCAGAGTCTGTTTTATTGTAGCAACTCCTAAATTTATTTTACCCCTACATAATCAATAAGTCATACCCAGATACACTTTACCCAAAGTCTGATGAAAGTAATAATACAAAAATATAGAACTCACAAAAATCCATGATGTGGTTCCTACATATTGAACAGTTATCGATGACAGTATCTGCATCAACCAACAAACTAACTGAGAAAAAAATCACAAATACTTAAAGAAGTAGAAAGACAGAAATTGTACCCCAAGCCCAAAGAGCAAGAGCGTTGCAGTTTTTGATTTCCAAAAGCTTAATGTAAATGTAATTTTAATGAAAAACACTTTAACATGCCAAACAACGTTCCACATCGATGTCCACAAAACCCAACAAACCTAACCAAAAAAATCAAAGAAACAGGAGAAGAGCATGGCGCATACCGGACAACCTCTGAGCATCACCATCATCGGCCAGTTAATGATTTCAGTATTCTACCTCTGTATCGTTTCACAATATGTTTTCGACAAAGATGGTGTTAAGATGGTGACTGAGGACCATTTATCTGAGTATGACCCACTTCCATCTCAAAGTAATTTTATCTGAGTTAGCTTTTTAAATTGTTAAATCGACCCATTAAAGATAAAACAGAATCGACCCATTATTAACTGGTCGAAGTTGCGAAATCTATATTGATGCCAATTTCTTTGAATGCACATAACAAAAAAACAGTAAAACATGTGAGTTGCCAGTTTACTTACACCTGTATTTACAAAAAAAAAAAAAAAGTAAACACTTACCTTGGAATGAAACTGGCAATGATCCTCCTTTACTACAAATGGCTCACCGATTGTTGAAAACCATCCCTCTTTTCCTTAATCACCATAATGGTATGGCTAACAATCACCACCGCCCACAACCACTAACAACTCATCTGCCACCAGATTTTCGCACTCAAACCACCTGCTACACTCATGCCTCTCTATAAAACAACAATTAAAAAAACACATAACTCCAATACTTTTCCAAATATATGTATTAGTTCATTTAACATAAAAGTTTAACCTTGTCTCAATCTTAGCATACCAGTAATAACAAAAACTCTATGTCCAATTAGTTATTTGCTCTCCTTGTCTTCAGTATCCATGGCCTGCACCCAAAATTCGACAACAATTTAATTATGAAAGCAAAGTAATGATAAGTAGCAAAACAAAAAAAACTATATATTAGGTAGGTATGGTGGTCATTTCCCTGATAACGCTAAAAAACTATTACATTCCTTGTGAGAATTAGGAAATCCAAAACGCAAATCGTTACAGTCTTAAATGGAACTCGTTTAGATAGGTTTGGTTCTCCTCGATTTGATATTTTAATCTTCCGGTGTTGGTACTGTCTGGTTCTGTCCCGATGAGCACCCGCAACAATTAGTAGAAGTCAATCTGGTGAGCCAAAATGCCACCTACACATAACAGTTTACAAAATTAAACAATTATTCAACTAACATTAATACATAAAGGTCAGCTCGAAAAATTAGAAACAATGCAGTCAAGTGGAACGAAAAAAAAAATGAAGAATTAACTATGTTATTTGGTGTTGCTCTTTTGTCACCGCTACCGAAAAGCTCAGTCACCAAAAAAAAGAAGTTTTTTTTTGTCTAATACCTTATATTAAAGTCTTTTAGGCTTTTGAATGCATTTTTTAGCAGCTTAACCATCTGACTGGTTATACCAAGACTTGAACAAAGATGCCTCTAATGATTTCAGATTTGTAAAAACATAATGCTTAGCAACTTTACCAAAATATAGCAAAAACTAAAATTTAAATTGAAAAAAAAAGCGAACAAAAGCAAACTTACCATAAAATCACCAGCAAGGATAATGCCCATATGTACTAACTGGCCCATTTCAAGCTCTTACTGTATATTACATCCCGATCAGATGTGATTGCTTTCAAGTAGCTATAAAATGCTGCAAAAGTACTCATACACCTTTGTTTTGTAATCATGATTAGCATAATATATATATTTCATAACAAATAAAATAAAATGAATGAAAATGGTTTGTTGGCTGGACTTGGTCTGGGAATAAAGGTAATTTACTCTTAAAAGAAAGATGCTTACTCTGCATCACCAAACCCAGTTTGACCCATTATCCCCCACCCACCCATTTTGCCACATTTATAAAACAGGGTATCGGTAGTTACCTGTCGGCATATCGTAATGCTCACTAAAAGTATTGGGCGTGTCGAAAACAAACCAGTTAGTGAAAATTTAAAACAACCAAATGATTTCATACACACCATTACTCATTTGCTCTACCATCATAAATCCAAGCTTGTTACCATTACAACAATATTTGCTAATTACATTATAGTGTACATGATATTCTAAACAAATAGGCAACAATTAACAGATTCATGAGGCTCAGAGTAAGCAAAAGGACCAAGCCACCATGGCTGCAATAGGGGTTACAGGTACTAAGCTGCCATCCTCCATAGCTGCCACACCATGGCGACATATTGCCTTTATTTTGTTATAACTCATCACAGCCTCTGTGTAACAACGATCCATTTAAACCTAACACAATTACAATTCCTATTTAACGGTCGTTAAATTACTATTTCTAACAACGGTACAACCGTTTCACCACACGGTACAACACCAAATAGCTATAAAATGTTACTGGTTGATGTTGTAGCATTTTATAGTACATAAATGAATATACCAATGAACCGGCATCACCATACGTCCAACAAAACCCTAGCCGCCATGCCCGGAGGCGGTGGCTAGGTATTCTAAACCAGCGTTAACGTTGATACCCAACTATTAACGACCGTCCAGTGACGACCACCCTCCTGACAACACAAAATCACCATGACCAACACAAAACCGCATACAAAAAACAATTAACGACCTAATCAACAACAACAACATAAGAAATCATACAACCAAATTAAAACTTCATAACATCTAACAAAAGAAAAATGGCAAATAAAGAAGGGATCCTAACCAACTCAGATTTATACAGATCCGTCATATGAACCAGAAACCCAACTTCCATACCTGCAAAAAAAAAAAAATACACACAAAAATATTGAAATTAGAACCATATTATCTACCAGAAAGAACAAAAAGTCTGTACAATTCCATTAGGGTGTATAACAACTTCAAAAAACACACAAATTACAACAATGAACTGGATAAACCGCATATGAAAAAGAATTAGCGGATCAGTTGATATCAACAACAACATAGAAATCATAGAACAAAGTTAAGGTTTTCTAATAGCAAGCACAAAAAATCACATACAGAGGTGGAATGCAAGTTACCGTTCGATGCAAAACTCTGGATAAAGAATTAGCAACTTCAATAAACACACAAATTACAACAATGAACGGGTTAAATCCGCATATCAACAACAATTAGCGGATCCGTTGACATCAACAACATCATAGAAATCATACAACAAAATTAGGGTTTTTGAATAGCAACAAAAATATCAAATACAGAGGTGGAATCCAACTTACCGATCCTTATATTTCGAAGTCTGATGATGAACATAAAACAGAGCACGATTCTTCAGTGATCGATTGAAACATTCGATTAAAAGCAATAATTTGTAAATAGGCGATAGAATTGGAAACGGTTCCATAATTTCCTAAACAAACTTCCAATTATTGAATCAGTATTCAACCTTCCATATATAATCTAAAGGAAGCGTATTAGAGAATTGAAGGAAATTGAAAGAAAATAGAGAGAAGAGATAGATGGCGTCCAAAAAACAATTCTCTGGCCAAAGAGCATTGCCACATATCAAGTAAAAAGTCAACATTATTTTGCTTTAGTATAAGAGATAGATTTACATTGAAGCTTGTGAAGAGTGTAAGAACTGGCAAAAATTTAAAGCTTATTTACATTATTGCCATTAATTCATTCGGCCACAACTCTCACGAATTTTTTTTTGTTTCTCAAATAACTTTTCCTTTTTTTTATTTTTCTTTGTTTCTCAAATAACTTTTCCTTTTTTTTTTAGTTTCTTCATAGTTCATTTTCACATATACAATACACTACTTAATTTTTGACTTTCAGTTTGTGGTTTTGTTTTTTTAATTCCTTCACTCGCACACACATGGTTTTTTTTTAATTATTTATATTATTATTTCAATTTCAATCTTTAATATTGCACATATGTTGTGTTTCCATTATGACTTCAAAGATTTGCATACTTCAAATGCTACGACGTACTTACTAATATCAACGTCTCGGTAGCTGAGTTAATCTACGTTTCGACGTAAATTATAATCATAACTGAGTTATTAATATATATTTATTTCATTTTTTAAATACACTTCCATTTTTAACACTTATTTTTACGACGTGACATTTTTCTTGATCTTCGAATGTACGTAGTACCTTTTGTATCTAAGTTTCAATCGCTTTCATTTTCGAGTTGTCTATATTTTGATGTAAATTTTAATTAAAGCTGAGTCGGGTCATATATGTTATATTTTTTTTAATAAGCTTTCATTCCTAAGACATGACATTTTTCTTGATTTATGAACTTTTACGTTATTTAAGAAGCAACTTGCTTTTTCTATTTACATTTGATTTTTTCTTTTTATATTTCAATAATCATCTACATTTCGATGTAAATTTTAAGCAAAACTGAGTAGGGTTATATATGATATAATTTTAGACGTGACATTTTTCTCGATTTTCGAAATTTTTTATTATCTCAGTAGCGACTTGCTTTTTCTATCTACATTTCGATATTCAAAACAGAACCGCCGCAACACGCGGTATATTTCACTAGTTAAAAAAAAGAGTTAAATGCCATTTAGTACCTGTGGTTTGGCCATTTTCTCAGTTTAGTTCAAAGGTTTCATTTTTTCCCATGGGTCCAAAAAAGTTTCACCGTTGTCATTTTAGTCCACTAGGTTAACTTCATCCATTAATTCCGTTAACGAGAATGGCAATTTGGTGATTTTATAAGGCTGAATTAACCTTCTAGTTAACAGAATTGTATATAAAATGATCGAATTGCCCTTCTCGTTAACAGAAAAAATGAATGAAGTTAACCCAGTGGACTAAAATGGCAAGAATGAAACCTTTTTTGGCCCACACGTAAAAATGAAACCTTTGAACTAAACTGACAAAATAACCTAAACCACAAGAACTAAAATGACATTTAACTCAAAAAAAAAAATAACGTTCAACTTCGTAGATAAATGCAATTATATATTTGGTAAATTATATGATAATAACTTGTAATAAAATTGTCAGAACGTCATTCAAGCTTAAAACTGATGCCGTTTAAATCAAACTAGCTTTTTTTGACGTCGCGTGTTGTGGCAAAACTGAGCAAATGATAATTTAAAACAAACGTGATTTGAAAATAAATCATGTTGTTTAGAAAAATAAATCATTAAAGCGATTTAGTTTATAATCGTACCGCTTTATGGTACCAAATAAATACTTTATTATGAGTTCAACTTCATTTTTAACAAAACTTATAACGAAATGTCGGGAAAAAAATCAAGCATAACTATATACTTAAGTTTTTAGAAAAAAAGTTATAAACGTAAATTATTTAAAAACTTTCAAGTTAAGTTAATCGATAAATTAATATATGTTCTAAAAAAAGAAAAAAAATTATTAGAAAAAATGGTAAAGGAAATATATGGTTTAAAAAGGAAAAAAGGTAAAAAATATGTTATTAAAAGTAAATATAAAATAAACTATTATAATATATTAAATAAAAATAAAAAAAGTTATATATTATTATAAAAATAAAGTTAATATTCATCATTAAGAATATATAATTTGGATAAAATTCCTAAAATGTTTTAGAAAGACATCAATAATGGCATAATGCAGACTTTTATATACAATTTTATATGCCATTCAAATATATTTATCTTTTCAAATTTAGTAAGTGTGAAGTAATCAAAATCGACTCCACTCTTCTAAGCATAGTCGAACGTAAGTTATTGCAACTTTCTACGAGTTTATATATTTTCACTTATAGACTTAAAAAAAACAAAATTAATATGAGTTCATGTAATTGATATGAGTTCATGTAATTAATTTAAGTTCATGTAATTACTTTCAAAAACATTAGAATCCACCAATGATTCTACTAAGTTTTCTTTTTGAAAAGTCTATGATGTTTTGAATATAAAGCCCAAAAAAAAAAAAAGTAAAAAATATGTAGTTTTGGGTGATATAAAGAATAATCGTGACCAACTTTAGTTAGCTTTTCCTTTTTCTGGTATAAACATTTTGCTTAGTTAGGGGTGGTCACTAGTGATAAAATTTTATCACTCACAATATTCAATTATGTTTTGTCATCTCAGGAACCATTTTTCCATCACTCACAACCTTTTTTAGTGGGGGTTGTCATCACTCACCACCACACCTAACAATTCCCCCTCAACCAACAATTACACTCACAAATAAAACCATCACGCGTTGTAAAAATAATGAAATCATGTTTTTGTTAATATATAACGCGTTATACTATTAGGTGGGGGTGGGAATATGGAAGTTCAACGCGTTATCCATTGTATCATGGAAAAATAACGGGAGTGCCCTCCCCCCCTATGTATTATATTAATTAAGTAGTTGTGTTAGGTTTAATTATATGCCAAATTTAATGTTGGTGTTAAGTGTGGTTAAAGTATATTTCTTTACTTTATCCAAAAAAAAAGTATATTTCTTTATATTTAATAATTACTATAAAAGTAAAATTAAATCCTTTTTCTTTCAAAACTTCTTGTATTTTCTAATGATTATACAGTAGTATATTAAATTAAAAAAAAAAGTATATTTGTAGGGAACTACACATGTTGCATGGGAGGACTCCTTTTTTGTTCATAATTTAGGGCAAAACCTTGTGATCCTTCGTTTTCAGTTTGGCCTATATCACTAGCACCTTTTGACTTTTTTTAACAATCCTGACCCTGCATCCTAGCTATATTTGTACTTCTTACTTTAGAGGATGAACGTTTTCTCATCAATGACCAACATAAAGGAGACACGAACCATCAATGTTGGACACATTGTGCGGACTTGGGTTAGGTGCATTATATGTATCGTTTGGTGTCAAATTGTATGGTCTTTATTTTTCTAGTGTGTGACACGAGTCTGGAGGGCTAACGTTTTTTTAAACAATAATCAAGAAAATTTATATATAAAAAGGAGACAACGATGTAAAGATGAAGATAAACCTTACCTCTAATTCTAACCAACCCGGCGTAGAAACAAAACACACTCTGTTATGTCCTACATGTAGGTATGATCTGGGAAGGAAGAGGTGATAACAAGCTTTATCTCTATCCCAGATGATAGAGAGGCTCCCAAGGAGAAGCTTGATTCATCAAATCCTTTTTTTTAGAAATACAAATAACATAAAGAACATATTAGTAGTAGAAAAGAACAAAAATAAAGAGTGTGTGACAAAGAAAAACACATGTCATCTAAAAAGGAACTAAAAAATGTATGATACACCAAGACCGCCTATGCAAAGGTACAAGAAACTTATAACTCTCTCTAAAACGTCTCCCTAAACTCCCTAAAAATCCCTTAACCATTGTCATACTTCTCTAAAAAACTCTTATCATGTAATATGTCCTAGTGGAGGTACAAATCTAACAAATGATCATCTTTATCTACTCATCCATGTCAGTTTGGGTCTACCTGTAACACCCTAAAAAATGGGTTTATTAATTATATTAAAGTAACCGAAAATAAACGGGTAAAATACCGTAAGCGGTAAAAATAAACCAGGTAAATATTAGGAACTGATGATTATTTACACATGGTGTATATATTGGTTCTATCGAATAATAATGTAACTAGGATTTACTATCCTAGTTAATCATAAAGTGCTAAACAATAAGAAAGCTTGATGTAAATTAGCCCAAATTATAAACCTATAAATGTGGAGGGACTAACCATGGGCAATTGTAACAAGTTTTAATTAAAACAAATAAATAACACAAAACACCCACATACGTGTGTGTGTGTCTGCGATTTTACCAGAGCCAAGAAAGGCTCTCATGTTCAAACCCTAAAACTACAAAAATTCACCAAATTGAAAGGGGAAATCAAGCCCAAATAGAAAACCAAGCACAAATTAGTGATCACCTCCGTAAAGGGATCATAAGGTATGTAAAAATTTCATTATTTGGTTCCATCTAAAATTCTGGATGAACACTTATGATTCGAAATTAAGCTTGCATGATAGTTGTTTGGGTGAATTTGGGTTGAAATCATGCCTAGGAATAAACCCTAGCCATTAGTTCGTTGAATTATGTTCATCACTATGAAAATCCATAATCACCAATATAGGTGTTTAGTGGGTTTTGTAGAAACATGTCAAACACTAGGATTATGATTATCATTCTAGTGTATTTTGAGTTTGATGAAGTAATTTCAGATTTATTGATGTGAAAATTCGACATGAACTTACCTAATTGATGTTAATCTTGGCTAAATAATTAGTCATGAACTTGATTGTAAATTGTATGAAACGAGTTGACGTGAATTCGCGCGTTGCGGCGGGACCGTTAAATCGAACAAAATATAAATATTAAAACGTTTAACCAAGCACGCGTGTTACGGACCGATACGTATAACTTTTTATGAAAAGAATGACTAAGTTGAAGCGATAACATTAGTACCTTATGCAACGGGCACTCGCTCTGCTACAATAGAGAAAACCCAAATGCCCAAAAGAATTCACATCGATCAAAAACCATAAAGATGAATTTCTCTACCTCTCTCGCATTATAAAAAATATAAAATTTACGTGAATTAAAAATACACAACAAATATTATCTCTCTGTCGAAGCAACTATTTCTCTTACTGCTTTTGACATTATAACGAACCTGTTATTAATATTGCTTCTGGCATCTCTACCTTAATAAATAAATAGAAAATAAAAGAAAAAGGGAAGAGTAATTTAGTTTTGAGATTAATAATAATAATTATCATTACTATAAAATGCGTATGATGGGGCGTTATTTATTTTCGTGAAACTTATATCAGAAATTTTAACTCATTTGTTTATTAGGTTTGCTTAATTCTTCAATAGTTAGTTAACTTTTTGATTCGTAGGAGTGATGTTATGGTTTTGAGTTTTTAAAGTGAATATATACACCTATTAAAACTTGGGATTTAAGATATGACATTAAAATGAGATCTAATTTGTGCAGTAAGGGAAAAGGGAGGGAGAAAATTATCATATTGGGAGTGGTAAAATAGTGGGTGAGAGATTAATGGTAAAACAGTGGATGTAAGCACCAAACAACTCATCAAAAATACGTGTGTTATCTAAATACCACCATTCAAAATCATCTCTCACATCTCCAAATACCACCATTCAAAAGCATTGGAGGAAATCACCACCGACACCACAACACCACCATTGAACCACCGCCACCACAGCACAACCACCGAACCTGCACAGCCACCACGGTTCCATCATTTGCTCCAAATGAAACATTTCCTTTTCATAGGAATGCTACATCTGGAAAATTATTTTGACTAAATTGCATGCAAGGTCAAAAAATAGGTAAAAACTCTACCAAAATTAAAAAAAGGATAAAAGGTTACAGATTTCTGGACAGTTAAATCAAATTGATTGCAAGGGAGAAAATTAAACAGATTTACTTTTTCTTTTGGAACAGCAAATGGATTTACTTTTTGTTGCGAGATTATGCAATTAATAAAACCACCATCGGCCGTCTCTTCTTGTTGAACCGGTGACGGTGGAGTAAATTGAAAATTTGTGCAGAATCCGGCCGGTGCCAACTACGTTCGGGTTTTGTGGCAGATTACTTTGCGGCGGAATAGTTTTATTAATTGGAAATTGAGTGACTGGATTTATGAATGCAACTCCCCTCACACCATGAGTCTGCCAAGGTTTCAGATGGGTGATACATGACCGGCGGTTATTCTGGTTGTGTGAGGGTTATATAGGAGTAGAAACGGTTCTGACGGCGGTGAAACGATGGTGGGGGAGACACGTCGGTGGATGAATGTTTGTGTCGGTTCCATAACGGTGTGTCTACCACCGGTGGAGTATAAAAAATAATAACTTTCAGTTTTCAAATATACTTGGACAGTTAGACTCAGGGGTAAAGATGATAGCATTTAATGAATCGGTGGGATAAGGGGACACGGGGTGGTTCACTAGTGATAGAATCTATCACTCACAAGCATCAATCAAGTTTCGCCATGTTATCAACCATTTTTTCATCACTCACAATCTTTTTTAGGCGGGGTGGTCATCACTCACCACCACACCCAACAATTTCCCCCCAACCAACAATTACACTCACAAACCAAAAGAATAACGGAGTGATAAAAATAACGAAAATCCGCTGCCGTGATGATATAACGCGTTGATGTTTATGGGTGGGGTGGCCATCACTCGTTGAAAATGGCCATCACTCGTTATAAACCTTCCACCCCGTGTGGCCTAAGTCCAAGCATTTGAAACGGTGGCGTTGCATGGCTATGTGACGGTTAATTTATATTGGCTCAACGGTGGGATTAATGCAAGTTTTGAAACAGTGGCGTTGCATTTAAAACGGTGCTGGTAGTTATTTGGTAGTTATTTGGTTAGTAAATGTATAAGAGTATAATATGCCCTTTAGGTGTTTGTAGAAATGTCTAAAAGAAAGCTAAATGTTGGAAATTTGAACTAAAACGCATACTTGTATATTATGGCGAATTATGCGTTATATAATATGAAAAGAGTTCTAAACGACTCGTGGTTGAACTCTATAGGCAAGGAAACCGGGACGTCAAGCGGACAAGCCGGTGGTGATACACGTTTGAAGGGAGCGCTTTAAAGGTACGCGACTTGTCTTGTGTTTATATTTGTGTAGACAAGCTTAGTCGTGATTATGCTAAATGTTGATATAGTGAAATTGTAAGTGTTTGGTAAGTCTATGAAGTGATGAAATTCACTCGACAAATCAAACGGGTCAAAATAGTTGGTTAGGTACGATTATTGGTAATATTGTTTAATTAGTCATGTCGGAATGTAAATAAAGTGAGGTAACTCATTAGACAAAGAATGGGTCAAAATAATGATCGAAATGGTAGTGCTTGAAGTGACTTAAATGTCACTCGTTAAATTTGAGTTATAAAAGCGTAAACCATGGAATGGAAGTAATACGCTAAGGTAGACAAGCTCGGGAATGGGTAATTGTGGTTAGAAACCAATGATGATGAATTACGCAAGTACGTGACTTTGGTCCCGTCATAATATGAATATTCTTTTAAATTTTAGTGTGTTAATGATGTAGAAATGTAGAATATGCGTTTGACGTGTCAACGAAGTGGCGTAGTTCACTCGACACTCAAACAGGTCGAAATATTATTTATAAACAGTTTGGTTCGACAATAAGGTGAGGATTTCACTTGTCAACCAAACGGGTCAAAACCATGTTCATAAAATGATCATGTGCATAGTAAATTGGAAATATCATATTGCGCTAGTGCTAGATAGCAATATTAGCAATGAAAGGTTATACTAAGTTAAGGTTATGAATCCGTGTTATCGGGTCGAATGGTAGAAATTAGTTGCAAGAATTGCATAATGTAGCAATGCTTGAATATATAGAAAACAAGTATGAAACTCAAATACGAGCGTGAAGCCATGTAATGGTACGGATACACCAAGAATTTCAAGCCCGGGGAATGGGTAAATAAGATTAAAATGCCAAAGAATAAATTGACAAACAATTTGCACACATAGTTAATGGGTCGAATAATCGAAACAAGGGTTTTGTGGGCCGTTCATTCATAATACGAGTTTCGTTAAGTGAAATTTATATGGTTAGATCCGTAATTTTAATACGGACATATAGGAAAAAGAATCGGCTAAAACGGATATGTAAATAAAAAGTTATGGGGAATTAAGCAAAAAAAAAAATTAATATAAGAAGGCTGAGCTGGGCGAACCGTGGGCCACAGTCCTGAACCGTGGCTCACAGTCTGGCAATTCTGTTTTGAGCTGGGCGAACCGTGGGCCATAGTCCTGAACCGTGGCTCACAGTTTGGCAGTTAAATTGTTTGTTTTTCATTATTTAAGCAATAGAACTCGTTTTTACTTAATATTAACACGTCAAAACTAACGATTATTGTGGTTTTGACCATAGGTGATGCTCGTTTGTTGTGGATGTTGATCAAGCAAGGGAATCAAGAACCGAACACAATTTTTGAATGCTTCCGCGCTAATCTAATCTAGTTTTAAAACATGTTGTTTTGTAAACTCTTTTGAATGTTGAACATTTTAATCTAGTTAGTCGACTATGTTTAAATTCTATAATGACGTACATCTTAGTTATTAACTAAACTTTTGTTGGTCATGTATTTCGAATTTAAAAAGTCCGTATTTTATGGTTATAAAATGAAATTATAAGACGAGTGTTACAAGTTGGTAATCAGAGCTCAAGGTTGTCAACAAAGCGTGTTCGGTTCAAGCTTGATCAATCATCCGGTAAGAATTAGTTATTTAGTAGATTATATTAGATTGTTAGAAAAAGGAATTCGAGTTGATGTGCATGGGAAGAGCGTGTTAATACACTCAAACCCGAAAAGTGCACTAAACATAAATGGTTTAAGCAAGTTACAAATTTGGCTAAATCAAAATAAAATATGCAAACGATAATGGAACAAAATGTTTGACAATGGATATAAACATTTCAGAATTGAGATGTCTGATGTCGGTAAAAGATGATTAGGTAGTATGAATCCTAATCATAGATTGAATATAAAATAAGTATTTGTAAAGTAAGTATATTTGAATGTCTCGTATATAACAGTACGGGAAACATCGAATAGTAAGATTAATAATAAATTGGAAATGTTCGAATGAGATGATGACCGTGTCTTAAGATGTCAGGGGTTAAACGATTCAAATGGCAAAAGGTTCGGAAGCATGACGAAGAACATGCTAGCAAAGAACCTAAATCAAGTTATGACTTGAGATAACGAAGTGCCAATCAAGTACACGTTTTAAATTACGATAAGACAAGTAGAATGCAACGATTCACATAATGAATGATAGTTGCATATAGGCATACTTGATTAATGAAATAAATGAATTATGTAAAAAGAATATATAAATAAGGGTGAGTATGTGAAACCGAGGTAAAAGTAATATCGATAAATGTTGCAATGGGAAGGAGTGCGCGTACACTCGAACCCGGAATGCAAAGAAAGATAAGTATCATAATGGGAAAGAGTGTGTGTACACTCGAACCCAGAATTTGCAATAGAAGTAAATAGCAAAGACAAGGTTATAGACTGGGCCAAGCCAAATAAAAACATGTAGAAACATCGATTATATTGATAAACGATGTGGGCAAATTCCATACAAGGACATGGAATAATAAAATGAAATGAATTAATATTAGTTATTATTATAAGAGGATGATGTCAACCATAGTTGGCGACGATACGGTATCCCTCATGACTGAGGAGATACGCGAAAGGATCTATGGGAAAGTCGGAAAGGCTACTGAAGTCGATTAACCCGAAATAACGGAAAGGCTACAATGTCACCATGATAACGGCAAAGAAAGAAAAGATTAACGAGTTGAGAGAAAGCCCATTGGGGTGAGTATCACAGGTACACGTATTAAAATTTCATTAAGATAACGTTGGGCAACAAGTAGACAATGGATTAAGGCTAAGAATGAGAAATTAAGACTTGGGCTGAAAATATCCTCAAGGAAAACTAAATGAATGATACGTGTTATTCGCCATTGCGAATAAGAAAGTATCGTTAAATGCAGATTTAGACGCCAGTGCGAATAAGAAAGTATCGTTAAATGCAGATTTAGAAACTTGGGTATGAGTAACCATCCAAGTAACACGTTATTAATTAAATCCTTACAAAAAAAACATTAAGATAAAAAGACCCGGGTAACGGGCTGTAAAGAAATATAGGTACAAACTGGGTAACGGTAAGCAGAGAACAAACCGACGTGTAAAAGACGTAAGAAGTCATACAGTCGGAAGAATAGTTCAAAAAGAAAACGAATGTAGCCTTAGACTACGGTCAAGGTCAAATGAACTTCAAACACAAAAATAAATTATTCCAAACATAACAAGGGGTGCCTTGATGCTATGTAAATATACATACATTTCAATAATGACACGAGTAAGAGATGAAACTACGGGATTGTCACGGCCCCCGGCTCGGTTTGACCCGTTCCAGGAGCCGCGGGACAGAAATCCTGCGGTACTTGATTGATTATGAGTTTAGCAGCGGAAAATTTATTTACAGGATCGGCTAAGTTAAAACTTTTCCTGATTATTTTATTTCACAATTCAGGATAAACCCCGATAATTTACAATAATAAGATTTTACTGATAAAACATATTTCTTTATTTTATATTGAGCCACTATCTTAAGCTTGAAATGCTTCCCCTGCATTTTTCCTGAATTACAGCAGATCACCTGAAACATGTTTGAAAAAGATTTTGTCAGCGGGGAAATACTGAGTGAATTATTCTAGTTATTGGAAAATGACACATTTATTATAATTCACAGTGGTAAGATCTTTTACAATGTTTCTGATATCAACCAATCTACCCACAGTACTTTACCACTCGACCCATTGGCCCACATGTCCAATGGTGTCTGTGATTATGGTCATATCACCCAATGGCTGCCCCAATGGTGAAGATTATCAAGTAATGTGCACAATACCCCACATACCGGCTGTAATTTGGTGATTACATAAACTTAATCACTGTAAGTTATAATTCTGAAAATAATTTGGAGTATTGTAAAAACTGTTAACAACTCACAAGCTGTGAGAAAAGAGTTTATAAAAGAAGAATAACTCACATTGCAGATTTAGTACTGACAGAATATGATTTTAGCCCGGTTAACCTAATTTCAACAATAATGCACACAAAACAGGGTTAGTGATCAATACAGCAGTTACGATAACTCACGAGATCAAATTCTCACAATGAATGACAAAGTGCAATACTTCAACTCATTTATCGAATTAACGACAAACGACAAAGTATAATACTTCAACTCATTTATCGAATTATCGACAAACGACAAAGTATAACCCAATGTGGGCGGCACTTAGACATTCTTTGGAGATATTGATCCCGGAAAATGAATCGTAATAGCGATCGAGTAATTACCCTGTTCCGCGGCAGCGATTCGATATTAGTGTGTGTTTTCAGACTATTTCTATCATAACTCGAATTGAATTTGGAATTTAAACGTCAAATCAACGCAGAAGTTCCAGTCCCACAGCCTACTATTTATAGTTAGAAAATCACCCCCCTCGCGCCACGCGAGGGGTCCTCCTGTTCCTGTCGCGTGGCGCGACAGGCCCTAGTCTACCCTAGGTTTGCTTTGTGTCCCAGTAGCTTGGCTGAGTTGGTTTCGCGTAATTTTAAGTTTTTGACAGCAAACTGTTTAGATTTTACCGAGTAGGGTTTTACCCCCCCCCCCCCCCCAATGAGTTTTAGGGGCCCTGATCCTGATTCTGATTGTTTCGAAAATTTTAGGGTTAGTGCAGAATTACTTGGGTGTTTCAATTAGGGTTTCCTTATTGACTAATTATCATTCTAATTATTGATTTTAATAATAGTTGTTACATTCTCCCCACCTTAAGAAAAATCTCGTCCTCGAGATTCACTGAAATAGATGAGGATACTTGCGCTTCATTTCGGATTCCAGTTCCCAAGTGTATTCTGGTCCTCTCTTGGAATTCCATTTGACTTTCACCAATACGAGTCGCTTGTGTTTGAGAAACTTGATTTTCCTGTCTTCTATTTGTAAAGGTTTTTCTATGAATTTCAGCTTCTCATTTACCTCTATGTCTTGAAGAGGTACTACTAGAGATTCATCTGATAAACATTTCTTGAGATTGGATACATGAAATACATCATGTACTCCTGCTAGTTCTTCTGGTAGCTGTAAGTGATAAGCAACTGGTCCGATTCGTTGAATCACTGGAAATGGTCCAACATATCGGGGACTCAGTTTCCCTTTCTTACCGAATCTTACAAGCCTTTCCAAGGAGATACTTTAAGTAGTACTTTGTCTCCTATTTGGAATTCAAGTGGTTTGCGACGATTGTCTGCATAGCTCTTCTGGCGATCTCTGGCTGTTTTCAATCTTTCCTTGATTTGATTTATCTTGTCTGTGGTTTCTTGCACAATTTCTGGACCTGATAATTGACTTTCTCCTATTTCCGCCCAACATACAGGCGTTCTGCATTTGCGTCCATACAGTGCCTCGAATGGAGCGGCTTCAATACTTGAGTGATAACTATTGTTATAGGAGAATTCAATTAATGGTAAATGGTTATCCCAATTACCTCCAAAGTCAATTACACATGCTCGGAGCATGTCTTCTAGAGTTTGGATCGTCCTTTCACTTTGTCCGTCGGTTTGTGGATGATATGCAGTACTCAGATTGAGTCGGGTTCCCATTGATTCTTGGAAACTTGTCCAAAATCGGGAAGTGAAACGACTATCTCTATCCGATACAATGGAGAGCGGGACTCCATGTAAGGATACTATTTCATCCACATACAACTTGGCTAATCTTTCCATGCTAAAGGTTTCTTTTATTGGTAGAAAATGAGCTGATTTGGTTAATCGATCCACGATTACCCAAATTGCATCATTACCTTTTCTGGTTTTGGGTAACTTAGTAACAAAGTCCATTGTTATGAGTTCCCATTTCCATACAGGCATTTCTAACTGTTGTAGTAAACCTGAGGGTTTCTGGTGTTCGGCTTTAACTTGTGAACAGGTTAAACACTTAGATACGTATTCAGCTATATCCTTCTTCATTCCTATCCACCAGAAATTCTTTCTTAAATCTTGATACATCTTATTGTTTCCTGGGTGTATCGTATACCTAGATTTATGAGCTTCTTCTAAAATTTTTGATCTTAAATTTCCTTGTTTAGGTACCCAAATTCTGCTTTTGTGGAATTTCCAAATTCCATCATTTCCTTGTTCCAATTCTTTTAGGTAACCTTTCATTCCTTCGGCATCGTCCTTGATTGCCATTTTCTGGATTTCCTTCACTTGTTCTCGTAAATCTACTTGTAGATTTATTCTAAGAGCACGGACTCGCCTTTGTTTTTCATGATACTTACGACTTAAGGAATCTGCTACTACGTTGGCTTTTCCTTCGTGATATTGAATATCACAGTCGTAATCACTCAAGACTTCCATCCACCTTCTTTGCCTCATGTTTAACTCTTTTTGCCCGAATATATACCTTAAACTCTTGTGATCTGTATAAACAATAAACTTACTCCCATATAGGTAATGTCTCCAAATCTTAAGGGCAAAAACTATAGCTCCTAATTCTAAATCATGAGTCGTATAGTTTTCTTCATGCTTTTTCAATTGTCTGGAGGCATATGCAATTACCTTCTTGCGTTGCATTAACACACATCCGTATCCTAATTTTGAAGCATCGCAATATACTTCAAAATCTTCTGTTCCTTCTGGTAAGGCTAAGATTGGCGCATTGGTTAATTTCTGTTTTAGGATTCGGAAAGCTTCTTCTTGTTTTGGTCCCCATTCGAACTTAATGGCTTTACAGGTTAGCTTAGTTAATGGTACAGCTATCTTGGAAAAATCCTTAATAAACCGTCTATAATAACCGGCTAAATCTATAAAACTTCTAATTTCCATTGCAGTTTGTGGAACCTTCCAGTTGGTAATGGCTTCTATTTTAGCAGGATCTACGTGAATACCTTCGTGATTTACCATGTGTCCTAAGAATTGCACTTCTTGTAGCCAAAATTCACACTTCGAGAATTTAGCGTACAACTTTTCTTTTCTTAACAAAGTTAAGAGTGCATGCAAGTGCTGGCAATGCTCGACTTGACTTTTGGAATAAATGAGTATATCGTCAATGAACACGATCACAAATTTATCCAAATATGGTTTACAGATTCTGTTCATCATGTCCATGAATGCAGCTGGGGCATTGGTTAATCCGAAGGGCATGACTGTAAATTCATAATGACCATACCTAGTTCTGAAAGCAGTTTTAGGTATGTCCTCTTCTTGTACTTTCAACTGATGGTATCCGGATCTTAAGTCTATTTTAGAGAAATACCTAGCTCCTTGTAATTGATCGAAAAGATCATCAATCCTAGGTAATGGGTATCGATTCTTAATTGTAACCTTATTCAATTCTCTATAATCAATACACATTCTCATTGATCCATCTTTCTTTTTCACAAACAACACTGGTGCACCCCAAGGGGATGAACTAGGTTGTATAAATCCTTTGCTTAGTAATTCATCTAATTGCTTCTTTAATTCTAGCATTTCGGTAGGAGCTAATCGATACGGTGCCTTAGCTATCGGTGTAGTTCCTGGAATTAGATGAATTCTAAATTCTACCTCTCTATCTGGTGGCAATCCAGGTAAATCGTCTGGAAATACATCTGGGTATTCTGAGACTACAGGGATTTCCTTAAGTTCTTTTCCTTTAGTACAAATGATTACTGAAATCATATATACTATTCCTTGTTTCCGTTCATAATTAGTAACTTTCATTACTGATATGAACTTTAATGGCTTCCGAGGTTTATCTCCTGAAATCTTAATTACCTCTCCAGTAGGTGCTTGAATTTCTATAGAGTTCCGATCACAAATGATTTGAGCATGGTTGGTTATTAACCAATCCATTCCTAACACAACATCAAACTCAGCTAATTTCATAGGCAATAGATTTGCAACAAATTTATGACATGAAAGTTCTATTTCTACTTTTTGCAAAACCTGATTAATTTTTACGGAATTCCCATCTGCAGTTTCAACTGTAAAAATCTGCCTAACGGTAGTTAATGGTAACTTAAGAGCTTGACAGAATGAAGTATTTATAAAACTTTGGTTTGCACCAGAGTCAAATAATACTTTTGCATAGACGTTGTGAACTAAAAACGTACCGGCTATCACATCTGGAATGAGCTCGGCTTCTTGAGTAGTTAGCTGAAAAGCTCTGGCATTCTTTTTAACAGTTCCTTCAACTGATTTGCCCTTGTTATCAGTGATTTTGTTCAGTTTAGGGCATTCGGTTTTGTAATGTCCTGTTTCCCCACAGTGAAAACAGGTTACAGTTTTCTTCTTACAGTTTTCTTCACTATGACCTATAGATTTGCAGAAGTTACAAATTACATAAACTTAATCACTGTAAGTTATAATTCTGAAAATAATTTGGAGTATTGTAAAAACTGTTAACAACTCACAAACTGTGAGAAAAGAGTTTATAAAAGAAGAATAACTCACATTGCAGATTTAGTACTGACAGAATATGATTTTAGCCCGGTTAACCTAATTTCAACAATAATGCACACAAAACAGGGTTAGTGATCAATACAGCAGTTACGATAACTCACGAGATCAAATTCTCACAATGAATGACAAAGTGCAATACTTCAACTCATTTATCGAATTAACGACAAACGACAAAGTATAATACTTCAACTCATTTATCGAATTATCGACAAACGACAAAGTATAACCCAATGTGGGCGGCACTTAGACATTCTTTGGAGATATTGATCCCGGAAAATGAATCGTAATAGCGATCGAGTAATTACCCTGTTCCGCGGCAGCGATTCGATATTAGTGTGTGTTTTCAGACTATTTCTATCATAACTCGAAGTGAATTTGGAATTTAAACGTCAAATCAACGCAGAAGTTCCAGTCCCATAGCCTACTATTTATAGTTAGAAAATCACCCCCCTCGCGCCACGCGAGGGGTCCTCCTGTTCCTGTCGCGTGGCGCGACAGGCCCTAGTCTACCCTAGGTTTGCTTTGTGTCCCAGTAGCTTGGCTGAGTTGGTTTCGCGTAATTTTAAGTTTTTGACAGCAAACTGTTGATTTTACCGAGTAGGGTTTTACCCCCCCCCCCAAGTTTTAGGGGCCCTGATCCTGATTCTGATTGTTTCGAAAATTTTAGGGTTAGTGCAGAATTACTTGGGTGTTTCAATTAGGGTTTCCTTATTGACTAATTATCATTCTAATTATTGATTTTAATAATAGTTGTTACAGGGATCATCATAACCTTCGAGATATAAGTAGTATTAAGGTCCACGGGTCCAAAATTACCTTCGGGACACAAATGAAAAGAAATGAACTATAGGGGTCTCATCTTAAAAAGGTGAAGGTCTAAGGAAATAGCTGCGAGGCTAAGTAAAAAAAAACTACGGGTCAATAACGTAAAGCAAGGAAACTGGTTGTAGTTCCCCGCGTAAAATAATAACGGGAGGATAATATAAAACGTAATCGCATTATAGCTCAAGCTAGAGCATGAGGGATTACAAATGCTTGTAAGCCTTGGGAAGGCAACGTTAGTATGAAAGCGATGGGTTTTGCTAAGTTAACTGAATGGGTCCAAAGTGAAGAGATCATGAAAAGACTGATTGACAAAGTGAAAGATTTCACTAAAGCATCTAAAAGGGGCAGAAATGACAAAAGAATTCACAATTATTGAAATTGTGTTATTTCACGTAAAAGGCGAAGACATTACCGTACCTTCCTGGTAATACCAATAAATTATAAAACTATGAGCAACGCCCCAGTAATTACTAAAATGACAACGTAAAGGAATAAATCGTTGGACGTAAATTCCTTGATATGAGTGATTAACATAAGTTAAAGAGAAAACGTTAAACTAAAATTTAGTTTTAGTGAGAAATAATGTTTTAACAAATATAAATATTATGTGAAGAATTGGAAAAAAAAAAAGAAAACACTAAAAGAATGAGTGCAAGACGATACAATCGAAAGGAAGATTTTCGATAATAAGGAGTTTTATATAAAGTTAAATATGACATGATGCGATCACAGTCAAGAAAAGTAATATGGAATATAACCACGTTATAGCGTGAACTATTAAATGGGGATAATAGAAGTTTGTAAGACTTAAGAAGGCAAAATAGATATATCCGAGCGATGGAGTATAAGGTAACCGGTGACTAATAAGTCTAACTGCCAAGACGAGCAATCAATAAAGATAAAGGATAAGAGTCGAAGGTAACGACCCATGAGGTCTTACACGCAAAAGGCGCATACGCTTCGAAACCAAAAAGACATTACTATACTTCCCTAACAAGATTAGTGAATGCGGGCAATGCCCAAGTAAATCACAAAAAAAAAAAAAAAATCAAATCAGATTCATTAAATCTAACCCATTGAATTACGTGATAAAGGTTTCGAGGACGAAACCCCTTTAAGGGGGTAGACTTGTAACACCCCAAAAAAATGGGTTTATTAATTATATTAAAGTAACCGAAAATAAACGGGTAAAATACCGTAAGCGGTAAAAATAAACCAGGTAAATATTAGGAACTGATGATTATTTACACATGGTGTACATATTTGTTCTATCGAATAATAATGTAACTAGGATTTACTAACCTAGTTAATCATAAAGTGCTAAACAATAAGAAAGCTTGATGTAAATTAGCCCAAATTATAAACCTATAAATGTGGAGGGACTAAACATGGGCAATTGTAACAAGTTTTAATTAAAACAAATAAATAACACAAAACACCCACATACGTGTGTGTGTGTCTGCGATTTTACCAGAGCCAAGAAAGGCTCTCATGTTCAAACCCTAAAACTACAAAAATTCACCAAATTGAAAGGGGAAATCAAGCCCAAATAGAAAACCAAGCACAAATTAGTGATCACCTCCGTAAAGGGATCATAAGGTATGTAAAAATTTCACTATTTGGTTCCATCTAAAATTCTGGATGAACACTTATGATTCGAAATTGAGCTTGCATGATAGTTGTTTGGGTGAATTTGGGTTGAAATCATGCCTAGGAATAAACCCTAGCCATTAGTTCGTTGAATTATGTTTATCACTATGAAAATCCATAATCACCAATATAGGTGTTTAGTGGGTTTTGTAGAAACATGTCAAACACTAGGATTATGATTATCATTCTAGTGTATTTTGAGTTTGATGAAGTAATTTCAGATTTGTTGATGTGAAAATTCGACATGAACTTACCTAATTGATGTTAATCTTGGCTAAATAATTAGTCATGAACTTGATTGTAAATTATATGAAATATGCCCTTTACTTGTTTGTAGAAATGCCTAAAAGAAAGCTAAATGTTGGAAATTTGAACTAAAACGCATACTTGTATATTATGGCGAATTATGCGTTATGTAATATGAAAAGAGTTCTAAACGACTCGTGGTTGAACTCTATAGGCAAGGAAACCGGGACGTCAAGCGGACAAGCCGGTGGTGACACACGTTTGAAGGGAGCGCTTTAAAGGTACGCGACTTGTCTTGTGTTTATATTTGTGTAGACAAGCTTAGTCGTGATTATGCTAATGTTGATATAGTGAAATTGTAAGTGTTTGGTAAGTCTATGAAGTGATGAAATTCACTCGACAAATCAAACGGGTCAAAATAGTTGGTTAGGTACGATTATTGATAATATTGTTTAATTAGTCATGTCGGAATGTAAATAAAGTGATGTAACTCATTAGACAAAGAATGGGTCAAAATAATGATGGAAATGGTAGTGCTTGAAGTGACTTAAATGTCATTCGTTAAATTTGAGTTATAAAAGCGTAAACCATGGAATGGAAGTAATACGCTAAGGTGGACAAGCCCGGGAATGGGTAATTGTGGTTAGAAACCAATGATGATGAATTACGCAAGTACGTGACTTTGGTCCCGTCATAATATGAATATTCTTTTAAATTTTAGTGCGTTAATGATGTAGAAATGTAGAATATGCGTTTGACGTGTCAACGAAGTGGCGTAGTTCACTCGACACTCAAACGGGTCGAAATATTATTTATAAACAGTTTGGTTCGACAATAAGGTGAGGATTTCACTTGTCAACCAAACGGGTCAAAACCATGTTCATAAAATGATCATGTGCATAGTAAATTGGAAATATCATATTGCGCTAGTGCTATATTAGCAATGAAAGGTTATACTAAGTTAAGGTTATAAATCCGTGTTATCGGGTCGAATGGTAGAAATTAGTTGCAAGAATTGCATAATGTAGCAATGCTTGAATATATAGAAAACAAGCATGAAACTCGAATACGAGCGTGAAGCCATGTAATGGTACAGATACGCCAAGAATTTCAAGCCCGGGGAATGGGTAAATAAGATTAGAATGCCAAAGAATAAATTGACAAACAATTTGCACACATAGTTAATGGGTCGAATAATCGAAACAAGGGTTTTGTGGGCCATTCATTCATAATACGGGTTTCGTTAAGTGAATTTTATATGGTTAGATCCGTAATTTTAATACGGACATATAGGAAAAACAATCGGCTAAAACGGATATGTAAATAAAAAGTTATGGGGAATTAAGCAAAAAAAAATTAATATAAGAAGGCTGAGCTGGGCGAACCGTGGGCCACAGTCCTGAACTGTGGCTCACAGTCTGGCAATTCTGGTTTGAGCTGGGCGAACCGTGGGCCACAGTCCTGAACCGTGGCTCACAGTCTGGCAATTCTGTTTTGAGCTGGGCGAACCGTGGGCCACAGTCCTGAACCGTGGCTCACAGTTTGGCAGTTAAATTGTTTATTTTTCATTATTTAAGCAATAGAACTCGTTTTTACTTAATATTAACACGTCAAAACTAACGATTATTGTGGTTTTGACCATAGGTGATGCTCGTTTGTTGTGGATGTTGATCAAGCAAGGGAATCAAGAACCGAACACAAGTTTTGAATGCTTCTGCGCTAATCTAGTTTTAAAACATGTTGTTTTGTAAACTCTTTTGAATGTTGAACATTTTAATCTAGTTAGTCGACTATGTTTAAATACTATAATGACGTACATCTTAGTTATTAACTAAACTTTTGTTGGTCATGTATTTCGAATTTAAAAAGTCCGTATTTTATGGTTATAAAATGAAATTATAAGACGAGTGTTACACTACCTCTGGTCCACCCCCTCCCACCCGACTATTAGGGTCTCCACTTTTCTTACCTGTGTCGCCCTTTGTCCTCTATACACATATCCAAACCTTCTCAATCTCCCTTTTCTTATCTTATCCAAAATGCATGCAACACCCATCATTCCTTATCTGATCCAACTCGGTGTGCCTACACATCCATCTCAACATCGTATAATACTACTACGTCTAACTTTTGCGTTGTGCCTTATTGACAGCCTAACAATTAATTTTTTATAGCATAGCTAGGCAGACTACAACCTTGTATAATGTCCTTTTTACTCTTACTTGCACCCAGTTAGTTGCCTTAGTTGCCTGGATACGATGCACTACATCAATTCCAATGTCCCAATCACTCTGGATGAATGACCCTAAGTGCTTTGTAACATCCGTAAAAACGGGTATTAGAAAAAAAAAACCCGAATCGTTTTGTAAACTAGGTCGGAAAGGTAATCGATAAAATGCAAATTTTAGTATAAAGTATTTTTAATAAAATCATGTATTAATTTAATTAGTATTTTTAATAAAAGTATTTTTAAAGTTCATGAGCTGCTCGTTGTAAAGCGAATAATATCTATTGGTAGAAGAGGGCAGATGTTATAAATGGTAATAGAGCCACTCGTGTGGCGTTCGGGATGGTGGGACAAACATCATCAAAGATGATGAGTCCACGGACGTGTTCAGAGGGACACATTAGACTAATCCTACATCCTTGATTGTAATGGTGGGGAAAACCTCATCAAAGACAGTGAGTACAGAAGGGGGTGAGTGTAATGCCGTAAGAAAATATCACATCGACCGTGGACAAGAGATACGTTGGGTTCATAAGGAATATCATTCATCAAATATCACCAACGCGTTTTTTGCACAATGCCCGTAGATGTCAGGGAAACTCCACAATTAAGCGTGCTTAGATGACAGTAGTACCGAAACGAATAACCCCTTGAGAAGTCTCCATTCAAACAAACAAAAACAAATTTGTGAGTTCCTCGTGGACCAAACAGACAACATTAGTTGATATAAGAAGTCAATTGTTACACATTCTCACTCCGAAGAGGATCATCAGAAAAATTCTTTTTCACCGTAACAAATGCAACAGTGTTACTTGTATAGTTGCAGTAGAAGAAGATTTTCGTCTCGTTAATTAACATTGCACATGGTCAAAGGCGGCTATGATGGTGTGCGGGGAGGACCTATGCACAAGGTTTGAGATTTCGAGAGGCAGGTGATTTAAAAAAAATCATTTTTTTTAATTAGTAAACATATACCAATTCCAACATAGGCTCATTTACAAATCATTTTTTAGATTTAGAATTTACCCCACTTGGCATTAGGTTTACTGAGCCAAATACTAATTTGATTTTTTAAATAATAATAAAACATTACGAAAGGGTACATTTTTTCAAGCTCGAACAAGGTACGTGAATTCTTAAAGACGCCCCTGCACATGATTGTTCAGGTGGATTTTTAATGCCTTGTGTTTAGATCACTTAAGTTTGTGGAAACTATTTTGAATATTTGAAAAAACTAAAGCAACATAAATTATAAAATAGGAACATATGTGATTTAACATGCATCAACTTTTCTTGTATAGTATATTAACACAAAAATGTATATCCTAAGGTTTTATCACGTATTATTGGAATGTTGCTTGCTTTGGATGTGGTGAGAAGGACCACATAAAGACTAATTGCCATAAACGAGCTACGGAGGGTAATGTGAAGCCTGGAGAGGCAAAGAAACCGAATGCAAGAGTGGAGAGGCAAAGAAACCGAATGCAAGAGCTTTTCAGCTAATTGCAAGAGAAGTAGTCAATGATGCAAATGTCATTACGGGTACGTTTCTCGTTAATGATATATTTGCTAGAGTTCTATTTGATTCTGGAGCTGATAAAAGCTTTGTAGATCATAAGTTTAGTAAACTACTAAACCTACCCCTAAGAGCTTTAGATATAACTTAGGAAGTTGAAATGGCTGATAGTAGTATAGAAATCGCCTCCATGATTCTTGATGGATGTGTTATATCCATTAAGAACATTTCTATTCCTGTTAATCTTTTGCCAATGAATTTGACAGGGTTTGATATAGTTTTAGGCATGGATTGGTTAGCTCATAACCAAGCCAGTATTGCCTGCGATAAGAAACTTATCGAAATTAAACCCCCATCTGGTGAAGTACTTACCATTCGTGGAGATCAACACTATGGATTGCCCGAGAAAATGTCTCTGCTTAAGGCATCCAAGTGTTTGAAAAGAGAATGTGTCATTTACATGGCACATGTGACTATTGATGAACCGAAACCAAGGATTGAAAACAACCCAGTTATTTCAGAATACCCAAAAGTGTTTCCAGAAGATTTTTCCGGTCTGCCACCGGAGAGGTAAGTCTAGTTTAGAATCGACATCTTGCCTGGAGCCGTTCCTGTAGCTAGAGCTCCATACCGATTAGCACCAACTGAAATGAAGGAGTTGAAGGCTCAACTAGATGAGCTATTGGAGAAAGGCTTTATTCAGCCTAGTTTCTCACCTTGGGGAGCTCCTATTTTGTTCGTTGAAAAGAAAGACGGTTCAATGCGGATGTGCATTGACTACCGCGAGCTGAATAAGATGACGATCAAGAATCGTTATCCATTGCCAAGGATCAATGATTTGTTCGACCAATTGCAAGGAGCTAGTTATTTCTAGAAGATTGATTTGAGATCTGGTTATCATCAACTGAAAGTTAGGAGCGAGGATGTTCCAAAGACTGCTTTCAAAACCAGATACGACCACTATGAATTTCTTGTGATGCTTTTTGGGCTCACAAACGCACCTGCAACATTCATGGATCTCATGAATAGAGTTTGCAAGCCATACTTAGATAAGTTTGTCATTATCTTTATAGACGACATACTTATCTATTCTCATAATCAGAATGATCACGAGAAACATCTTAGATGCATTCTTAATTTGCTAAAGCAGGAGAAGCTTTATGCAAAATTCTCTAAGTGCGAGTTTTGGCTTAGAGAGGTCCAGTTTCTAGGACATGTCATAAGCGAGCGTGGTATCTAAGTGGATCCCGCCAAGATTGAAGCTATCATGAATTGGGAAGCACCTAAGACTCCATATGAAGTTCGTAGTTTCTTAGGATTGGCTGGTTATTATAGAATGTTCATTGAGAACTTCTCAATAATACCCCACTCCTTTGACTACCTTGACCCGAAAGAATGTCAAATTTGACTGGGGTCCCAAACAGAAAGAATCCTTTGAGATTCTGAAACATAAATTGAGCAATGCTCCTGTCTTAACCCTACCTGAAGGCATTGAAGACTTTGTTGTATACTGTGATGTCTCACACACAGGTATGGGTTGTGTACTCATGCAAAGAGGCAAAGTGATTGCATATGCATCACGACAACTTAAGGTGCACGAAAAGAATTACACCATCCATGATCTGGAATTGGGTGCCGTAGTATTCAAACTAAAGTTGTAGAGACATTATCTATATGGCTCAAAGTGTATTATATACACTGATCTTAAAAGTCTCCAACATTTGTTTAATCAAAAGGATTTAAACATGCGACAACGCTGTTGGATGGAAACTTTGAATGATTACGAATGTGAGATTCATTACCATCCGGGTAAGGCAAATATTGTTGCCGACGCATTAAGTCGCAAAGAAAGGGTTAAACCTATCAGGGTTAACGCCAAAAGTATTGAGCTACGAACTAGCTTGAATGAAAAGCTGTTAGATGCTCAGAAGCAAGCCTTATTAGAAGCAAATGCTTCTATTGAAGGATTAGGTGGGACTGTTGATCAGTTAACACCTTAGAATGATGGAATTCTGAGATTTAATAATTGTATATGGGTTCCTATCTTTGGAGAACTCAGAGATCTGATCCTTCAGGAAGCTCATAATTCCAGATATTCTGTACATCCTGGAGAAGATAAAATGTACCAGGATTTGGAAAAAAATTAGTGGGGGATGGGTATGAAGAAATCCATAGCCACTTATATGGCTAAGTGTCTAACGTGTTCACAAGTTAAAACCGAACATCAGAAACCGCCAGGACTGCTGCAACAACTCGAAATTCCCACATGAAAATGGGAGATGGTAACTATGGATTTGATTACCGAGTTACCAAAGACCAAACATGGCAATAACACGATTTGGGTAATTGTCGATAGACTCACCAAGTCAGCCCATTTTCTGCCAATTAAGGAAACTTTTAGTTCCGATAATGTAACACCTCGTAAATTCATGTCCAATATAACATCGACACGTGTCATGGACTTTAAACGTGTAAAGAATTGTTTTAGAAGGACTAAAGTTGACAAGCAAAGAAAGTATGTGTGTAAAAGGATTCAAAGTGTCAATGATTGATAAATATACCCTTCAACGATCCTACACGATGTTTATACCCTTAAACGAATGAATTGTGAATCATATGAAGTCGTTTGTGGAAGAAAGTGAAAGTTTACAAACCGCAAGGGTTAAAAGTGTCAACATGTTTAACTTATACCTCTGAGTGACCTTTTAGCGAACCCGAAGCTTTGTAACGATCACTACGTGAAAAAGGGGCTATGGCCACACTTTTGGCATAACCGCCCTGTCACACATTTGTAAAAATGTGTGGCTAAAGGTTATTCATAACATTTTAAAACACCTTTAGCCACACATTTTATTATTAATGTGACCATTTATACCAGTTCAGAACCTTTAGCCACACCTTTAAAAATTAATGTGACATTTATTAGCCACAAATCGAAATGTGTGGTCAAATGTGATCTATGGCCACATATTTTTGTTTAAAAAAAAACATGTATTTGACACCTTTAGCCACACTTTAAGAAAAAAATTGTGACATATATTTGCTACACTAGCAAAGTGTGGCTAAATGTTATCTATAATCACATTATATATTTTCCTGTGACCAATAATATGTGTATTCAAAACCTTTAACCACACTTTAAGAAAAAACTGTGACATTTATTAGTCACACTAATAAAAGTGTGGCCAAATTTGATCTATAGTTACTGTATTTGTTTCACGTGACTAAACACAAAACTATTCCAAACCATTAGCCACACGTTAAAATAAAACATCCACATTAGAAAAGTGTGGCCAAATGTGTTCTACAACCACATTATTTGTTTATTAATGTGGCTAAAATCTAATACATATGGCCACATATATTATTTTATGTAACCAAAAGTTGGACAATATTCACACTTAAAATTACAAAATTTAATGTGGTTTTACATTAACATTCGTCACACAATCATCATTTTGTTTATTTTGTGTGACGAAATGTTATCAAATGCCATTAAAAAAATGTGTGACCAAATGTTAAACTTGCTACATCTTTAAAAAATCCCCACGAAATATTTAATTACAAAACTTAAACTTTCACCTAAAATATTTCATCCTAAAATTTCCCCCCAAAATATTTCATTCTAAAACTTAAACTTCCCCCAAAATATTTCATCCAAAAACATAAACTTCCCCCCAAATATTTCATTCTAAAACTTAAACTTCCCCCCAAAATATTTTATTCTAAAACTTAAATTTCCCCCAAAATATTTGATTCAAAACTTTCCTCTCAAATAATATTCTTTTTTAAAAAATTACATTATTTAATATTAAAAAAAAATCTTACTAGATATTTAATAATTCAAACTATTATTGAATATTATATATTTTAAACCATATTTGTTTTCTTCTAAATAATATATTAATGTATGCATATTAATAATGGTACCAAATTTCTTGTAGTTAATTGTTTTGGGTACTGGAACTTTTAGTTCGACACGGTACCAGTAGTTTACTGAATTTTACTTTCAAATAGCGTTGCGGTACGAGTACTGTACAGTACCATACCGAACATTTTTGGTACCGGTACTTGTACCCATATTTGATGATTTCCGGTATCGGCATTTTCGATACCGGTATGTTTGGTACCAGTACCGGTACCGAACTCATCCCTAATCATATATGTGTTAATAGACCATATTGGTCTTTAGTGGGTCACAATGGCCAATAGTGGTCATATATATGTTAATGAACCATATTGGGCCTTAATTGATCACAATGGACAATAGTAGATCACACATGTCTTAATGGACCATATTGGGCCTAAATGATAGTGGATCATACATGTCTTAATGGATCACAATGCACAATAGTATATCATATATGTATTAAAGGATCATATTGGGGCTTAATGGATCACAACAGGTAATAGTAGCTCATATATGTCTTAATTGACTACACTGGGCCTTAATGGATCACAACAAACAATAGTAGCTCATATATGTATTAATGGACCATATTAGGCCTTAACAACTCACAATGGGTGATAGTAGATCATATATGTCTTAATGGACCCCATTGGGCTTTAATGGATCACAATGAAACTTAGTAGATCATACATGTCTTTGTTGATCATATTGGACCTTAATTGATCATAATTGACAATAGTACATCATACATGTCTTCGTTGACATATTTGACCTTGACGGATCACAGTGGACACTAGTAGATCGATCACACATGTGTTAATAGACCATATTGGACCTTAATGGATCACAACAGATAATAGTTCATACTTGTCTTAGTGGACCATATTGGGCCTTAATGGATCACAATGGCTAATAGTAGATCATACAAGTGTTAGTGGACTATATTGGGTCTTAATGGATCGCAATGGCCAATAGTAGGTCATACAAGTGTTAGTGGACCATATTAGACCTTAATGGATCACAATGGTCAATAGTAGATCATACAAGTGTTAATGGACCATATTGGGCCTTAATGAATCACAATGGTCAATAGTAGATCATACAAGTGTTAATGGACCATATTAGACCTTAATGGATCACGATGACCAATAGTAGATCATATGTCACACCCCGACCACGTAAAACAACAAAACGTGGCGGAATCATCGGGGAGTGTTGTAACAGAATCATTGTTTCATAACACATGGAAATTTGAAATTTTGTTTTATTGATTAACTGAGTTACAATGTCTAAACAAACAAAGAAGTATAACATAATTAACTAGTCTTGCATCTTTTATTGTCACTAAGGCCCAAATCCGCCTATGTGTATCTTGATCAATCCTATGCATCATCTCCTGAAACACATGTGAAAGTAGGTACGTCAGCATAAAAATGCCGGCGAGTACATAGGTTTTATTGATTTAGGATTCATGACTTATAAGTTTAGAAAAAGTTGTTTAACAAAAGTCAGTCATGATCCTTGTAAAATGTTTTGTTTTATAAATCATTTGAAAAGCGATGATAGATATGTATATTTAAAAGAATAATGTAAGGTTAAGTGAATAACCAAGTAAAAATGAGTTTGTATAAAATGAGTTGTTTGTAAAACAATGTCTTGTGAAAAATATGGTATATGTCTAAACTGAAATGATTTAAACAACGCTGCGATATGTAATATCATACAAGCACTTATATATAGGAAGTACCAGCGGCGTATCCACCATGCTTGTATCATATTACACACGCTTCGTTACTTAAATCACTTACCCAAACAAACGACCAATGTAAAATGTCTATGTTTAAACCAATTGCCAAATGTATTGAATATTATGTCAAAATGTAAATCATGTGATGTATAACCAATGTCAAAAATGTTTATGTGCCAAATGTAAATCATGTAATGTGTAACCAAAATGATATGTATGGCAAGTGAAATGCATCAACTAAACCATAGGTAAAATGCACAAAACAAAGTACTGAAGTAAAACTCGGTTTAAATCAAAGTTATGTTTTGTGGAAATGCATGCTATACTGATACAAACATTTATGCGGTGTTATGAAAATGCATACATTCAAGCCTTGCGACTGTGGCGATAAACCCCTAACGAATTAAAGGTTTATCTGAGTAAATGTATATCGAATTCGGTCATTTCTTCGACCCAAACAAACCTAGGATCTCAGGAATGGGAGTTGTTAATTCCTATGGTACCACTACCTACTAACGAACATCGTGATCAATGTTAATGAATGTATATTGTCCCACTTAAACAAACCAAATGTCATACCCAAAATGTAAGCATGTGATGAGATGAAAATGTACTAAGTATGCAACAAATGGACATACATAGCATGTGATGTAAAATGTACTAAGTATGATGAACATACATAGCATGAAAAGGTAATGTAAAACAATGTACTAAGTATGCGCTAAATGAACATACAAAGCATAAAATGTCATGTAAAACGATGTACTAAGTATGCACACAATGGACATACATAGCAAAAACATAATGAAATCATGTACTAATAGTGTACTAATGAACATAGCAAGTATATGATATGAAAACATGAAAAGCACGAAAGTAACAAGTAGGCACATGTGTTTCACCCCAAAATGTTTGAAAAACAGTAAACGAGGGGACTATGTACTCACTTGAGGGTGCTTAGAAGTCTTGAACAACAACCAAGCAAAGCTAGAGGGATCACGGAATCAAACGGCACCCTATATAGATAACTACATAAATAACCGGACCTAAATCGGGAGATCGGATAGTATGAGGTTTCGTAAACCAAATGAGTATTGGAACTCATATGATATGGTTTAACAAAGCCTACATACTAAAATGAAACCTAACCTAAGTGCTTACGACCCATTACAACCCGTTTAGGTAGCTTATGCTACTTTAACGCGTCGTTCGCGTAAAACGCGTGCGGACTGCCTAACTAGTCCTATGACAAGTAGAATATGCCTTAACATGTCTAATATAGTTGCCTAATCAGTTTAGATGTCAAAATTTAGGTTACATATGCTTAAATTGAATTTATGCGTAAAAAGGGTATTTTGGTAATTTTCCTAAGGCATATAAACTACCTATCATACAACTACTTAAACGACGTGACCATAAGGTATAACCTCGGAAAGTTATTCCCTATACAACTATGGTCACCTAATGTGTTTGGTCGGATCCTAATGATCGACCAAATGGGTCGGGTTCGAAAGCATAAGTGATTGATTAGATCGCTTACCTTTACGACCCTAAACAAGCATAAATCTAAAAGTGACGAGCTAAACATGCTAGAACATGTTTAGTTAAGTTAGAAAACAGGTTTGGTATCAAAACAAATGGTTTTGATACCCTAGAGTAGTTTGGTTACAAAATACGCGAGAAAACACATTTTGGCCGAAACTACGACTCGTTACTAAGCCTAGATAACATGGTAATCAGTAGGTATAGTCACTAGGGACTATAACCATCGTGATTACGCTCACGTTATGAAGTTCAGCCGAACTTCGCGTAGACAATTGACTGGTCAGACCTGAAAGTCAAACACAGTTTGACTTTAATGCTAGAAACGAAAGAAAAGCATGAAAGAAGATTTACAGAAGGTCCCCGCAAGATTTGACCCGATTCACTCTCAGGTAGGAAGCATATACTTCCACTTAGAGAGTATAAAATCAGATCAAATGTGAGGAAATGAGCAAGGTATGGGGGTATTTATAGTTTTCCTAGAACCTTTAAGATCGTTTCTCAATTCCCGAGCTTCGATCATGGCCCTACACTTGCACCCACTGATTTAAGAAACCATGGGAACCCCAAAACCAGCCCACAAGATAGAAAACAAGCAAAGAAAACCATGTACAAGCAGCTGGGTTTTGTAAAAATGGTTTCTGCTGAACTGGGCATGGCTTGCGGACCTTAAGCATGACCATACGGTCCGTAAGGACCTGGCTAGCTGGCAGAAAGTTTGGCTATTTGGCAGAACAAGCCCCTGCAACTCCAAACTTGATTTTTGATGCGTTTTGACATGTTTAAGCCCCGTTAACCTCATTTTAAGGCTCAAATATGAAGTTAAAGTATAGGTAACTTAAAATGTGCTCAAAAATATGTCGGATGTCAGTTTGTTTGGCCGCACGGTTGCGTTGTTCGGTTAATTACGATGGAAGTCGTAACGGACGCGAAAATGATCCAAATTGCGCAACGAATGGACTAAAACATAATATTTTAATGCTTACATAAATTTTTGGATGTCCGGATGTATTCAGAACGTAAGATATGCGCGAAAATGCAAACTTATGCGCTTTTTGACGCTTTTAGTCCCTGAATGAGCATAAAGTTTATTTTAGCATACCGAACCCCTCAAAGCCTATTTCTAAGCTATGTAAAGGATATTTAGGGTATGTTTAACTTATGGTCAAGTTCCAGAATGTCCGTTACAGTACAAATTGACATACTTTCGCAGTTTGTCGAATTTAGTCCCTGTAAGCGAATAAACTTGATTTCGGCACACCAAACCTTCCAAAACTTATTTCTAAGTTATGTAAAGGTTATTTAAGGTATGTTAAGCCTATTTCACTGTTCTGGAGTGTTTGTTGCATTAAACTGGTTATATTTACGCATTTAGTGCGCGTATAACCTTCCAGAAAGCGATTTAAAGCCCGAAATCGAACAAGAGTTGATATGTGCAAATGATACACATGTTTATACAAATCCCAAGTATGAAATACAATATTTCATTGGTTTGGTATTTGTTTGATGGTTGAAGTGACACAGATGTCACATCATATAGTTCTTAATGGATCACAATGGACTATAATAGACCTTACATGTTTTAATGGACCATATTGGGCCTTATGGATCACGATGGCTAACAATAGATCATACATGTGTTAATGGATCATATTGTGCCTTAATGGATCACGACAACCAATATTAGGTCATACATGTCTTAATGGACCATATCGTAAAGGTGCACAAAATGATGTTTTCCATAAAGGGTTTGTTTATCCGAACAACCGGTTTTTTTCTCATTTTTTCGTTAACCGGTTTTTAGTTTAAGCGATTTGGTTAATAACCATTTTCTTCGGTTATTCACTTTAAACAGCTCAATGAATAACCGAGTTGTTTTCGGTAATTAAACTTTTTTAAAATTTTTTCGGTTTCGGTTAATAAGTTGTTTCCGTTATTCAATGGTTATGCGGTTTTAAAAGATTTGATTAGGTTTCAAAACCTTTAGAGGGTGTTTGGGTTAGCTTATTTTGGAAGAACTTATAACTTATTGACTTATAAAAGTTAATAAATTGTTTTTTATAGTGTTTGGGTTAGCTTATTTAAATTGTTTTTGTGTGTTGAGAAATTAAGAATGATAATTTAGTATTTGTAACTTATAATTTATGACTTATATAAGTTAATAAGTTGTTTTTTGAGAAGTAATCCCAAACAATATATTAGTTTTCACATTACATCCTACCTAAATATTGGATTTTCAAATGTCACACCCCTAATTTCCACGTGTCACCGGTGGGCCCGGTGGGGGAGCATCGTGACGTAGTTGATATCATCATAGTCAAACAACACAAATTATAAATGCACAGCGGAAGCATAAAGATAGATTTATTTCAACCAACAAATTGTAATATCCAAGTATCACAAGTAGTCGAAACAGATCAACAGGCGGATCATAATAAAAAGAAAAAATTGTTCAACAGATTCATTGCATCCAAGCTTGCGAGACTCTAAACGATGCTAAGGAGAGGCCAGCCTATTTCGTGTAGAACCTGCACTTAATCTTTTGGGGAAGATACGTCAGTTTACAATAGTAAATACAATTTAACTGACTCATTTTGAAAATGTTTTAAAAATTGATTTAAATGCACATGGCACAAAACTTTTTATAACTTGGGATAATTGATCAAATCTAAACTTGTAAAAGAATTACTTGTTTGTTATACGTTCAGTCGCCCGATTCGTGCCGGATTTAAGATTAATAGACACACCACATAGTATAAATACGCGGCGGGAAACCAACGGATTATACCTAAATAAATATGGACACATTGTCGGGTGTACGCCTACACCCGCGTGTCAATGTCGTGGCCATTTCATGAATGATGCCAAGGATACCCGGGACATGGTCATTAAACTCCCAAAGGCGTAAAACAAACAAAACCAATTTTCAAACGGGTCATCTTGATAATACTTAACCACTAATCGATTAAGGTCAATTGCCCGACCAAGCGGTATTTTATATACCGTACCCCAAGCCCGTATAAGGGAAAAATAAGTTAAAAGTATTTACTTTTGCAAGTATAATTCACAACAAGCAAGTGCACGTATCTTTTACTGGATCTCCTATTCTGGAACGAAGCTTTATAATAACCTATTAGAATCCTAACGGGTCTTTAATTTAGCCTAAGCTTAGACTGGTTAGTTTTAATAAAAGAATACGGTTCAATCGCATGGAAGGCGAAGACCGGATTAGAATGTGGTTTAGACCCAACAAGTTTGGAGACTTGTATAATATGGGTAAACTAAACACATTCTGGATTTTGAGACAAAGATGATATGGTTTGACCCGTATCGGCTAATATGCGTAAACTAGTTACATAAACCGATCCGAACGCGAAAGTGCGTAACGGGTAACTATATAAATCATATACAAGTTTCCTGAGATTATATGCACTAAATATGTTGTGACATCAGTAAGATATGTCCAATTATGCCCAAAATAATTTTAAACTCAATTTATGCCTTATAAGGGCGTTTTGGTCATTTTAAAGGGTATAATAGAGTTAAACTAGTAATCTGAGTTACATATCTGAATAAATTAGTAAATATACTTAGTTTACTATGTTATAACAGTAGGGTATCATATTTATGTGAATTTTATAGTTATAACCATCCTATGCACCGAAAGGGCATTTTGGTAATTCCACATAAGCCTAAAAGGTCAAAACTGGAAATCTGAGTTTGGAACTTTAGCTTACTGTTATAATATAAAATTTTACTGAATATATCAGTAGGTATCAACCCTTATATATATAAACTAGTTTTAATACATACTATGTCGTAAAAATGCCTAAAAGGCGATTTGGAGCCAAATTCCAGGTTTTGAAAGAAAAGCTGATATTTTTATAATTCCAGAAGGCTCAAAATAACATATTTGACATAATAAATCAGTAGAAAAAGGTTTGGGGTCAAAAGGATTTATAAAACTCATTTTATGGCCAAAAAGGGCAAAACCGGCAACAACCGAATTAAGCTTAAAACTCTAAGTTATGCTCAGCCTAAAAATAAATAAAAATCTTTAAAAATCCCAAAATATTATTATATATCAGTGGGTATAGAGTTTGACATAAAAATTTGGGTTTAGATAGGCTATATGCTAATTATGCTAATTAATTACTACGAAAGCTTCTAATTACGCTAATGAGCATAACTCTTAATCTAGACCTCAAACTGATGCCAAATTTTAGGTACAAGTTTATAATTCAGCAACTAAGATGTCTATCCTTTATATTTTCAAAAATCACATTTTATGGACACTTGGCATAATGGTCAACATATGGGCATTTAACGGAAACTTACATAATAATTAGACAGCTAGTGAACCAAGCCGTATAATCACAGAGGGTTATACTAACATGTAACTAGGTCCAAAAGAAGCCTTAAGGCAATCCTAAACTTGACCAAAACGGGTCAGAACTGAAAGTCAAAGAGAAAGTCAAACTATACGACTTTCAGTTCCAAACCGGGTCAAAACAGAAAATTGTCGAGTTGAACATGTTGGGACATGTTCTTACATTAGTTACCAAGTTATATTAATGATCAAACAGGTTGCATGTATCCTACATTGCTAATTATGAGTTAATTTGGATTTAAGCATTCTGTTGACTTTTTAAAGTAAGCTTTGACTCGACAATTATCATGGTTAGAGTGGGAATTTGGAAATACCCTTTTAAGGGTTTGTTACCCACATAATTACCTACTTATAGGTACTTTTAATTCGAGATTTGACTGAGTAATTATTGACTAATATCGAAGTCAAACCTTCATTACGATGGTTTGACTTTTAGCTAATTAACTAGGCTAAACTGAAATAAGGGAGGTTAAGGACACTTACAAGAGTCCTAATTACTGCTAGAGATCACTAAGAAGGTTGCTTGCTGTCGAGAGAGCTCCAGAGAAGTCTTGAACAAAAGTTCCAAGTGAGCAAGTCTAATGTTCGCAACTCAAGCTCCTTATATAGTGAACCTCATGGCTCAAGATCATGCCAAGTGACTCTACAATAATTGTGAGATGATCCCAGGTGCCCCTATGTGGCTAAATACTGCCTAGAAAGTCCCTGGTTTCGAAAACCATGCTCATAAGTCGGTGTAACATGCTGAACAGGCAGCTGTCCATTTTCTGCTGCCAGCGACAGGCTTACGGACCGTAAGCCTAAGACCTTGCGGTCCGTATGCTCCTCTTGCGGACCGTATGCTTGAACTGTTACGGTCCGTAACCAACCCTTGCTGAAATCGCCCAGGTATGCACCTTACGGACCGTAAGCTTAAACCCATACGGTCCGTAACCAATGGCCAGAAGCCAAAAATCTTGCAAACTTCCAAGTATTGATCATGCAATTGTGTAGTGTCGGATTCCTCATGCTTTTACTGCAGTGTAGGGACCATTATCTCAGACCTTGCATGCCTTTACATCACTTTGGCTTTTTGTCTCAAGCTTTGGAAATGTCGGAAATGCAATAGACATTAATTTGTTCCAATTCAATTCTTTTTAAATCAAAATCTAACTTCCGAATGTCATAGCAATATTCTTAAAATTCAAATTTTCCATATAGAAATGGAATTTTATTTATTTAGAACAACCAGTTATATATCAGATGCTTATCAAACGATTTAAGGATCTTGGGATTTATAATTTGGGTCGTTCAGAGGTATTTTCAATAACATGACGCCCCTCTTTAAATCCTACCATACATCTTTATTTGATCCGGGTTCCTGACACGTTTGTCTCACATGACACGTGCCTTTATTTTATTGGACAGGAATTTCCAAGGTGTTACATCCTCACCCCCTTAAAAGAAATCCCGACCTTGAGATTTACTGAAATAATTGAGGGTATTTTTCTTTCATTGTGGATTCTAACTCCCATGAATAATCGGGACCTCTACGGCCATCCCATTTGACCTTGACAATAGGCACATACTTCCTTCGAAGCTTCTTTACCTGTCGATCCTCAATCGACACAGGTTTTTCCACAAATTTCAAGCTCTCGTCTATATGCACATCTGTGTGTGGTATGACTAGTGATTCATCAGCTTGACATTTCTTCAGATTGCAGATGTGGAACACATTATGAATACCACTGAGCTCTTCAGGTAAGTTTAACTTATAAGCCACAGACCCAACACATTCGATGATCTCAAATGGTCCTATATACATCGGGCTTAACTTACCTTTCTTACCAAATCGCATCACCCCCTTCCAGGGTGATACTTTGAGCAGAACTTTATCACTAACCTCGAACTTGAGGGGTTTTCGCCTTTTATCAGCATAGCTTTTCTGCCTATCCGGGGCAGCTTTCAGGCGGTCACGAATTTGGACAATCTTGTCCGTCGTTTCAAAGACTAGATCGGGACCTGATAATTGAGTGTCTCCTACCTCTGCCCAACAAATGGGCGTTCTGCACTTCCTACCATATAATGCCTCAAAAGGCGCAGCCTGAATGCTGGTATGATAGCTTTTGTTGTAGGAGAACTCGACCAAGGGTAGGTGCCTATCCCAACTACCTCCTAAATCAATCACACATGCACGAAGCATGTCTTCCAAGGTCTGGATGGTATGCTCACTTTGCCCATCCGTCTGAGGATGGTAAGCCGTACTAAAATTTAA